>NC_060176.1:10036289-10400039 GCF_021184085.1 Oncorhynchus gorbuscha
GGGGAGTTACAGCGATGAGACAAGATCGTAATTGGATATGACAAAATTAGGGAGAAAAAAGGAGAGGTAAAAAATATATAAAAAATAAGAATTTGAAAAAGTATTTGAATGGCGTTTAATTTAGCTTAATCACGCCAGTTTAGACTATTCCAGGCAGCTAAATCATTCCCACTTCAAGTATTATTTGAAATGATATACCCAGGTTGTCATGAAGTAGAAATGAATCCCCATAATAGGTCTACAGTTCACTACATACAGCAGGACACCATACAGACATGCACCATCATATGTAATAGTAGCTTCTACCTCATGTACATGATGTGGTGAAGTATTACTGTGTCTGATGTGTAAAGTCCAGTGTGAATCTCTGCCTGTACTCAGATCATAACCGGGTCCATGCCACTGACGTGCTCCATGCTGTCTGGTACCTGACTACCCGGCCTGTTCCAGGATTCCAGCAGATCCACAATGAGCATGTGACAGGAAGTGACACAGGTAGCACTATTTCTGTTCTCTTTATTTCGTTTTGTATAACTCTGGACTTCCCCAAGCCCTCATTTATTACCATAATATACCACAATATGCCACATATTTATTAGCATAATTAGTGTGCTTGCTGAAGGCAAGACCACTCTAGATTTCATACATACTTCCTATTATTAGTGTGCTTGCTGAAGGCAAGACCACTCTAGATTTCATACATACTTCCTATTATTAGTGTGCTTGCTGAAGGCAAGACCACTCTAGATTTCATACATTTACATTTACATTTAAGTCATTTAGCAGACGCTCTTATCCAGAGCGACTTACAAATTGGTGCATTCACCTTATGACATCCAGTGGGACAGTCACTTAACAATAGTGCATCTAAAACTTAGGGGGGGTGGGGTGAGAGGGATTACTTAACCTATCCTAGGTATTCCTTAAAGAGGTGGGGTTTCAGGTGTCTCCGGAAGGTGGTGATTGACTCCGCTGTCCTGGCGTCGTGAGGGAGTTTGTTCCACCATTGGGGGGCCAGGGCAGCGAACAGTTTTGACTGGGCTGAGCGGGAGCTGTACTTCCTCAGTGGTAGGGAGGCGAGCAGGCCAGAGGTGGATGAACGCAGTGCCCTTGTTTGGGTGTAGGGCCTGATCAGAGCCTGGAGGTACTGAGGTGCCGTTCCCCTCACAGCTCCGTAGGCAAGCACCATGGTCTTGTAGCGGATGCGAGCTTCAACTGGAAGCCAGTGGAGAGAACGGAGGAGCGGGGTGACGTGAGAGAACTTGGGAAGGTTGAACACCAGACGGGCTGCGGCGTTCTGGATGAGTTGAAGGGGTTTAATGGCACAGGCAGGGAGCCCAGCCAACAGCGAGTTGCAGTAATCCAGACGGGAGATGACAAGTGCCTGGATTAGGACCTGCGCCGCTTCCTGTGTGAGGCAGGGTCGTACTCTGCGGATGTTGTAGAGCATGAACCTACAGGAACGGGCCACCGCCTTGATGTTAGTTGAGAACGACAGGGTGTTGTCCAGGATCACGCCAAGGTTCTTGGCGCTCTGGGAGGAGGACACAATGGAGTTGTCAACCGTGATGGCGAGATCATGGAACGGGCAGTCCTTCCCCGGGAGGAAGAGCAGCTCCGTCTTGCCGAGGTTCAGCTTGAGGTGGTGATCCGTCATCCACACTGATATGTCTGCCAGACATGCAGAGATGCGATTCTCCACCTGGTCATCAGAATGGGGAAAGGAGAAGATTAATTGTGTGTCGTCTGCATAGCAATGATAAGAGAGACCATGTGAGGTTATGACAGAGCCAAGTGACTTGGTGTATAGCGAGAATAGGAGAGGGCCAAGAACAGAGCCCTGGGGGACACCAGTGGTGAGAGCGCGTGGTGAGGAGACAGATTCTCGCCACGCCACCTGGTAGGAGCGACCTGTCAGGTAGGACGCAATACAAGCGTGGGCCGCGCCGGAGATGCCCAACTCGGAGAGGGTGGAGAGGAGGATCTGATGGTTCACAGTATCGAAGGCAGCCGATAGATCTAGAAGGATGAGAGCAGAGGAGAGAGAGTTAGCTTTAGCAGTGCGGAGCGCCTCCGTGATACAGAGGAGAGCAGTCTCAGTTGAATGACTAGTCTTGAAACCTGACTGATTTGGATCAAGAAGGTCATTCAGAGAGAGATAGCGGGAGAGCTGGCCAAGGACGGCACGTTCAAGAGTTTTGGAGAGAAAAGAAAGAAGGGATACTGGTCTGTAATTGTTGACATCGGAGGGATCGAGTGTAGGTTTTTTCAGAAGGGGTGCAACTCTCGCTCTCTTGAAGACGGAAGGGACGTAGCCAACGGTCAGGGATGAGTTGATGAGCGAGGTGAGGTAAGGGAGAAGGTCTCCGGAAATGGTCTGGAGAAGAGAGGAGGGGATAGGGTCAAGCGGGCAGGTTGTTGGGCGGCCGGCCGTCACAAGACGCGAGATTTCATCTGGAGAGAGAGGGAGAAAGAGGTCAGAGCACAGGGTAGGGCAGTGTGAGCAGAACCAGCGGTGTCGTTTGACTTAGCAAACGAGGATCGGATGTCGTCGACCTTCTTTTCAAAATGGTTGACGAAGTCATCTGCAGAGAGGGAGGAGGGGGGAGGGGGCGGAGGATTCAGGAGGGAGGAGAAGGTGGCAAAGAGCTTCCTAGGGTTAGAGGCAGATGCTTGGAATTTAGCGTGGTAGAAAGTGGCTTTAGCAGCAGAGACAGAGGAGGAAAATGTAGAGAGGAGGGAGTGAAAGGATGCCAGGTCCGCAGGGAGGCGAGTTTTCCTCCATTTCCGCTCGGCTGCCCGGAGCCCTGTTCTGTGAGCTCGCAATGAGTCATCGAGCCACGGAGCGGGAGGGGAGGACCGAGCCGGCCTGGAGGATAGGGGACATAGAGAGTCAAGGGATGCAGAGAGGGAGGAGAGGAGGGTTGAGGAGGCAGAATCAGGAGATAGGTGGGAGAAGGTTTGAGCGGAGGGAAGAGATGATAGGATGGAAGAGGAGAGAGTGGCGGGGGAGAGAGAGCGAAGGTTGGGACGGCGCGATACCATCCGAGTAGGGGCAGTGTGGGAGGTGTTGGATGAGAGCGAGAGGGAAAAGGATACAAGGCAGTGGTCGGAGACTTAGAGGGGAGTTGCAATGAGGTTAGTGGAAGAACAGCATCTAGTAAAGATGAGGTCGAGCGTATTGCCTGCCTTGTGAGTAGGGGGGGAAGGTGAGAGGGTGAGGTCAAAAGAGGAGAGGAGTGGAAAGAAGGAGGCAGAGAGGAAAGAGTCAAAGGTAGACGTGGGGAGGTTAAAGTCGCCCAGAACTGTGAGAGGTGAGCCGTCCTCAGGAAAGGAGCTTATCAAGGCATCAAGCTCATTGATGAACTCTCCGAGGGAACCTGGAGGGCGATACATACTTCCTATTATTAGTGTGCTTGCTGAAGGCAAGACCACTCTAGATTTCATACATACTTCCTATTATTAGTGTGCTTGCTGAAGGCAAGACCACTCTAGATTTCATACATACTTCCTATTATTAGTGTGCTTGCTGAAGGCAAGACCACTCTAGATTTCATACATACTTGGCCAGGTCACAGTTGTAAATGAGAACTTGTTCTCAACTGGTCACCTGGTTAAATAAAGGTGAAATAAAAAATAAATAAATAAACTATTACAGCTACATACATTAAAACAACTTAAAAACGTTTAAAGCTATAACAATTCAAATTAGCATACATTGGCATTTAATAACCCACCAACAATAATAACTCTTGAACTGTTCAAGCTAGAGACACCAAACCAACTTTCACCAACTTTCATGTTCAGGGTAGGCTATTCAATCAATTAATCATTCAATTCTCCCATCTAGCTACTTTTTCTACTTTATGAACCAGTCAGTACCATTAGTATTGTGTTCACTATAACTACTCTAACTTATTTCATGACCATAAATACTTTAAGACATGCTAGCAAGCACACATTTTCTTTAGGAAATTGACTTTTCTAGTTCTATGATAGCCTCTTGATGTACCAGTGTAGGCATTCCTGTAGTGTTTGGCCTTTTCTCGGCAGACACCAGATGGTTTAGTTTAAAATGCCAGGATCACCACTCCCGTCCCTGCTAATTATATTTTATGTACTGCATCTTTGATCCATCGGAAATGATTTAAGGCTCGCTTGCTGACTGATCCTTCAGTAGCTGCCAGAGGAGCAGCTGCCTTCTGATAAAGAGAGGGGGAGGGAAGGGTGGAGAAACAGAGAGGGGGGAGATGGGGTGGGGAGCAAGCCTCTGTCGTGATAGAGATCTGTCTGTGCTGAGCTCAGCATGTTTATGGCTTATTTTGGCCCTTTTAATCTTTCAAATGGAGTGCAGTAGTCTGAGTCACTGGGCCACCAGCTTAACCTGCCTGTAGAAATCCTACTCTACATACTTTGTTCTTAATGTGACACTATGTTCGCTGTTTTCACTTTGTAACACAGTCAAATCTTCTCCAGTAAACTCCAGTTATGATGTAGTTCCAGTGTGAGGTCCCAGTATGTCGTTGCTGAAAGCTGCTGCTCTTCTCTCTAGATTCAGACAGTGGGATCTCGCCGGGCCGGGTATCATACGCCTCCTCCAAGAGCTCGTCCATCTCTGACGACAACTACGGCTGCCTGGCATGGAACATCCCTGCTCTGGAACTCATGGCACTATATGTAGCAGCTGCCATGCATGACTATGACCACCCCGGTCGCACAAACGCCTTCCTCGTAGCCACTAACGCAGCTCAGGTAAGTGTTATTATCCCAAAAGCCACTGCTCTACCATCTCAGCTTGCAAACCCACACCTGTTCAACAGTAAAACCTGTATCAGGAAGAGAACGTTCAACCTATCCCGGCACTCACCAGGTACAACCCTAACTCTGTAAACAAGGGCACCCTCATAGACGTCATCCTGACCAACTGGCCCTCCAAATATACCTCTGCTGTCTTCAACCAGGATCTCAGCGATCACTGCCTCATCGCCTGTATCCGCCACGGAGCCGCAGTCAAACGACCACCCCTCATCACTGTCAAAAGTTCCCTATAACACTACTGTGAGCAGGCCTTTCTAATCGACCTGGCCCGGGTATCCTGGAAGGACATTGACCTCATCCCGTCAGTTGAGGAAGCATGGTCATTCTTTAAAAGTAACTTCCTCACCATTTTAGATAACAATGCTCCGTTCAAAAAATGCAGAACCAAGAACAGATACAGCCCTTGGTTCACTCCAGACCTGACTGCCCTCGACCAGCACAAAAACATCCTGTGGCGGACTGCAATAGCATCGAATAGCCCCCGTGATATGCAACTGTTCAGGGAAGTCAGGAACCAATACACGCAGTCAGTCAGGAAAGCTAAGGCCAGCTTCTTCAGGCAGAAGTTTGCATCCTGTAGCTCCAACTCCAAAAAATTCTGGGACACTGTGAATCCATGGAGAACAAGAGCACCTCCTCCCAGCTGCCCACTGCACGGAGGCTAGGAAACACGGTCTCCACCGATAAATCCATGATTATCGAAAACTTCAATAAGCACTTCTCAACGGCTGGCCATGCCTTCCGCCTGGCTACTCCAACCTCGGCCAACAGCTCCGCCCCCCCCCCCGTAGCTCCTCACCCAAGCCTCTCCAGGTTCTCCTTTACCCAAATCCAGATAGCAGATGTTCTGAAAGAGCTGCAAAACCTGGACCCGTACAAATCAGCTGGGCTTGACAATCTGGACCCGCTATTTCTGAAACTATCTGCCGCCATTGTCGCAACCCCTATTACCAGCCTATTCAACCTCTCTTTCATATCGTCTGAGATCCCCAAGGATTGGAAAGCTGCCGCAGTCATCCCCCTCTTCAAAGGGGGAGACACCCTGGACGCAAACTGTTACAGACCTATATCCATCCTGCCCTGCCTATCTAAGGTCTTCGAAAGCCAAGTCAACAAACAGGTCACGGACCATCTCGAATCCCACCGTACCTTCTCTGCTGTGCAATCTGGTTTCCGAGCCGGTCACGGGTGCACCTCAGCCACACTCAAGGTACTAAACGATATCATAACCGCCATCGATAAAAGACAGTACTGTGCAGCCGTCTTCATCGACCTCGCCAAGGCTTTCGACTCTGTCAATCACCATATTCTTATCGGCAGACTCAACAGCCTCGGTTTTTCGGATGACTGCCTTGCCTGGTTCACCAATTACTTTGCAGACAGAGTTCAGTGTGTCAAATTGGAGGGCATGCTGTCCGGTCCTCTGGCAGTCTCTATGGGGGTGCCACAGGGTTCAATTCTCGGGCCGACTCTTTTCTCTGTATATATCAATGATGTTGCTCTTGCTGCGGGCGATTCCCTGATCCACCTCTACGCAGACGACACCATTCTATATACTTTCGGCCCGTCATTGGACACTGTGCTATCTAACCTCCAAATGAGCTTCAATGCCATACAGCACTCCTTCCGTGGCCTCCAACTGCTCTTAATCGCGAGTAAAACCAAATGCATGCTTTTCAACCGATCGCTGCCTGCACCCGCATGCCCGACTAGCATCACCACCCTGGATGGTTCCGACCTTGAATATGTGGACATCTATAAGTACCTAGGTGTCTGGCTAGACTGCAAACTCTCCTTCCAGACTCACATCAAACATCTCCAATCGAAAATCAAATCAAGAGTCGGCTTTCTATTCCGCAACAAAGCCTCCTTCACTCACGCTGCCAAGCTTACCCTAGTAAAACTGACTATCCTACCAATCCTCGACTTCGGCGATGTCATCTACAAAATGGCTTCCAACACTCTACTCAGCAAACTGGATGCAGTCTATCACAGTGCCATCCGTTTTGTCACTAAAGCACCTTATACCACCCACCACTGCGACTTGTATGCTCTAGTCGGCTGGCCCTCACTACATATTCGTCGCCAGACCCACTGGCTCCAGGTCATCTACAAGTCCATGCTAGGTAAAGCTCCGCCTTATCTCAGATCACTGGTCACGATGGCAACACCCATCCGTAGCACGCGCTCCAGCAGGTGTATCTCACTGATCATCCCTAAAGCCAACACCTCATTTGGCCGCCTTTCGTTCCAGTACTCTGCTGCCTGTGACTGGAACGAATTGCAAAAATCGCTGAAGTTGGAGAATTTTATCTCCCTCACCAACTTCAAACATCAGCTATCTGAGCAGCTAACCGATCGCTGCAGCTGTACATAGTCTATAGGAAAATAGCCCACCCATTTTCACCTACCTCATTCCCATACTGTTTTTATACTGTTTTTATTTATTTACTTTTCTGCTCTTTTGCACACCAATACCTCTACCTGTACATGACCATCTGATCATTTATCACTCCAGTGTTAATCTGCAAAATTGTATTATTCGCCTACCTCCTCATGCCTTTTGCACACATTGTATATAGACTGCCCATTTTTTCTACTGTGTTATTGACTTGTTAATTGTTTATTCCATGTGTAACTCTGTGTTGTCTGTTCACACTGCTATGCTTTATCTTGGCCAGGTCGCAGTTGCAAATGAGAACTTGTTCTCAACTAGCCTACCTGGTTAAATAAAGGTGAAATAAAAATAAATAAAAAACTTCAGTAAGTGTTCCCATTTGTGTTCCCACACGCTGTTAAGTCCGAGGAAAGGGGAAGTGTTGTGCTTGTGTCACAGACAGCATTCATTTGGTCCCTGTGACTCATGGATGAGATCTTTATTGGCCTTAAAGCTTCTACATAGACAGGTTCTAATCAGCCTTGGATCTCATGGTAAAAGCAATGAAGTGAGGGACTGGTATAATATTACACTTAGTTCACATGTCAGGGAAAAGTTCCCACAAATCCTGAGAATTCAGCCAATTCCTTTTCTTGCTACAACATTACAGCAAAGGTTGACAAACAAACTATACCACTGTATAACAAGTGTTTTGCACTATCATGACCTATTATAGGACTGTGCATACTGTCTAGGTTGTGTTTTCCAACCCTGGTCCTCCAGTACCCCCAACAGTACACATTGTTATAGTAACCCTGGACAAGCACACCTGATTCAACTTGTTAACTAATCATCAAGCCCTCAATGAGTTGAATGAGGTGTGTTCGTCCAGGTCTACAGTGAAATGTAATGTTGGGGGTACTGGAGGACCAGGGTTGGGAAACACTGGGCTATGTGATATGTAAAGCAACAGTTCTGAGTAGGCTATGTGATACTGTATAACAGGAAGGCATGGCATTGCATTACATTGATAACCTGACATGTGGGCCATGCCTTCCTCGTAGCCACTAACACAGCTCAACCCTGGCATATTGATTAACAGTATGTTGGCAGTCAGTCAATCACCCACCTGTTCACCAACATGTCTAGACCGTCTGCATTATTTAGTCTGAAGCACACTGATCCAATTTCCTTTCCCCTGCTCACCCCTCCCTCTTTTACCGTTCCCTTCTTTAACCTCCTCTTTCCTATTTTACCCTCTCCTTTCTTGTTCTTGTCCTCTGACCCACCCGCATCCCTCTCCACTCGACCTACCCTTCCTCCTACTCACTCTCTTCTTCCCTCATCCACTTCTCCTCTACCTCCGTCTCCTCCCTCTGTTCCCCAGGCGGTGTTGTATAATGACCGTTCGGTCCTGGAGAACCACCACGCTGCTTCAGCCTGGAGCCTCTACCTGTCTCAGCCAGAGTTCAACTTCCTGGCCAACCTGGACCACGTGGAGTTCAAACGTTTTCGCTTCCTGGTCATCGAGGCCATCCTCGCCACAGACCTGAAGAAGCACTTTGACTTCCTCGCCGAGTTCAATTCAAAGGTTTGAGATGATGATGACAAACCTCACATTTTCAGAAAATCTGTTTCCATTCTGTTGATACTTTGTTTTTCCTGTCATTTCAATACTGGCAAAGGCAATAACAATACGCCGTATCTTTATGGCTAATAGAGTTGATACTTAAAGGAACATGCTGGATCTCTGTTAGAAATGAGGAGCCTGGCAGTTATAATCACTGTGTGAATGTTTGTGTTGCTATAAATAGGTGAATGATGTGAACAGTCCAGGAATCGACTGGACTAATGAGAATGACCGGCTGCTGGTGTGCCAAGTCTGCATTAAGCTGGCAGACATCAACGGGCCGGCCAAAGGACGCGATCTGCACCTCAAGTGGACAGAAGGCATTGTCAATGAGTTTTATGAGCAGGTATAGAACCCCTCCACTCAGCATGGCCCACATGTCAATTTTGCAATGTAATGCCATGCCATGCCTTCCTGTTATATATTATCACATACCCTACTACCCGGAACTGATGCTTCACATATCACATAGCCTACCCGGAACTGATGCTTCACATATCACATATCCTACCCGGAACTGTTGCTTCACATATCACATATCCTACTACCCGGAACTGTTGCTTCACATATCACATAGCCTACCCGGAACTGTTGCTTCACATATCACATATCCTACTACCCGGAACTGATGCTTCACATATCACATAGCCTACCCGGAACTGATGCTTCACATAACACATATCCTACCCGGAACTGTTGCTTCACATATCACATATCCTACTACCCGGAACTGTTGCTTCACATAACACATAGCCTACCCGGAACTGTTGCTTCACATATCACATAGCCTACCTGGAACTGATGCTTCACATATCACATATCCTACCCGGAACTGTTGCTTCACATAACACATATCCTACCCGGAACTGATGCTTCACATATCACATAGCCTACCCGGAACTGTTGCTTCACATATCACATAGCCTACCCGGAACTGATGCTTCACATATCACATAGCCTACCCGGAACTGTTGCTTCACATATCACATAGCCTACCCGGAACTGTTGCTTCACATATCACATAGCCTACCCGGAACTGTTGCTTCACATATCACATAGCCTACCCGAACTGTTGCTTCACATATCACATATCCTACCCGAACTGTTGCTTCACATATCACATAGCCTACCCGGAACTGTTGCTTCACATATCACATATCCTACCCGGAACTGTTGCTTCACATATCACATATCCTACCCGGAACTGTTGCTTCACATATCACATAGCCTACCCGGAACTGTTGCTTCACATATCACATAGCCTATCCGGAACTGATGCTTCACATATCACATATCCTACCCGGAACTGTTGCTTCACATATCACATATCCTACCCGGAACTGTTGCTTCACATATCACATAGCCTACCCGGAACTGTTGCTTCACATATCACATAGCCTACCCGGAACTGATGCTTCACATATCACATAGCCTACCCGGAACTGTTGCTTCACATATCACATAGCCTACCCGGAACTGTTGCTTCACATATCACATATCCTACCCGGAACTGTTGCTTCACATATCACATAGCCTACCCGGAACTGATGCTTCACATATCACATATCCTACCCGGAACTGTTGCTTCACATATCACATAGCCTACCTGGAACTGATGCTTCACATATCACATATCCTACCCGGAACTGTTGCTTCACATATCACATATCCTACCCGGAACTGTTGCTTCACATATCACATAGCCTACCCGGAACTGATGCTTCACATATCACATAGCCTACCTGGAACTGATGCTTCACATATCACATAGCCTACCCGGAACTGATGCTTCACATATCACATAGCCTACCCGGAACTGATGCTTCACATATCACATAGCCTACCCGGAACTGATGCTTCACATATCACATAGCCTACCCAGAACTGTTGCTTCACATATCACATAGCCCAGTGTTTCCCAACCCTGGTCCTCCAGTACCCCCAACATTACATTTCATTGTAGACCTGGACGAACACACCTCATTCAACTCATTGAGGGCTTGATGATTAGTTAACAAGTTGAATCAGGTGTGCTTGTCCAGGGTTACAATAACAATGTGTACTGTTGGGGGTACTGGAGGACCAGGGTTGGAAAACACTGACTTAGCCTACCCAGAACTGTTGCTTCCTTTTCTCCTGTCTGTTACTGCTAGAATCAACACAATGTCACATTTATCCGTTTACGAAGTGAAGTGAAATCAGATTAATGAATGAAACAATCTTAATTAATTGACAAATTAGTGAAAATGTTTGTCTGCCTGTCTGTCGATCATCTACAGGGGGATGAGGAAGCCACTTTGGGATTACCCATCAGCCCTTTCATGGACCGCTCCTCTCCCCAGCTGGCCAAGCTGCAGGAGTCCTTCATCACACACATCGTGGGGCCGCTCTGCAACTCGTACGACGCCGCTGGCCTGCTCCCTGGCTACTGGATCGACGAGGAGCGCTCTGAGGATGAGGATGAGGATGAGGAAGAGCAGGTGGAGGACACAGAGACTGACGAAGACGAGCTGGAGGAGGAGCTCGAACCAAGTAAGATGTTATTTTCTACCCTTCTGAATTCATATCTGATCATGAGTTGATACAGTTATAATTTTAACATTGAGCATTTAACATTTCTATCAAGAGCAGGAGTTTTTTTTTCTTGCTAGTGCGACTAAAAAACTTTGGGATGTTAAATCCTTTTTTGTGTGTGGTCCCATGCAGAAAGGAGAAACGGCCGGCGTCGGCTGTTCTGCAACATCATGCAGCACCTGACAGAGAACCACAAGGTGTGGAAGAAGACCATCGAGGAGGAGGAGAAGGGCAACGAGAAGCAGCAGGCCGACAGTCTGCCTCTCAGCCTGTCCCCTTCGCCCTCCGACGACCAGATCCAGGTCATTCAGGAGGAGGAGGAAGGGGAGGAGCGCCAGTAGCATGATGAAGAAGAGGAAGAGGAGGGACAGAGCCAGGATGCTCGGGAAGGGCGGAACAGTGAAGGCGAAAGTCCTTCAACTCCTCCCTCTTACACGCTCACACACACACACACAAAAATATTTATACACAACACATACATGCACACACGTACTATAGACATATACACAAACACATACACACACAGGATGACCCTGCTGGATCTCCACACGTTGAAATTGTCACTGTGCCGACACGCTAATGCAGTCATGTTGTTTTGAAAAAGGCCTTACTACTGTGAGGGGATTCTTGCTGCAATGGTGGGAACCCCACTCCTATGCACTTTCACCCCATGGAGAGTAGACCAAGAACAAACACCAGAGCTGAGGACACTGGTGTGGAGAGGAAGAGAGGAAAAGGTTCTGGATGTGCCCTCCATGGTGATCTGGCTGTAATGCTGCCTTGAACGCAGAGCACTTAACTCTCCCTAAGGTACTAAAACAAATCCTATGATTTCAAATAAAGGAAAAGAAAAAACACATTGACGTGGTTGACATCCGTTACCAAAGCGAACAGTTCAAACGTGGAAAGACAAGAGACTGAGACTGTTTCAGGCTCACTGTCAGGAATATTCTAGATTTATATATCAAATGTGCCTGTCTGAACCTTTACTGAGTCCCCTGGTCCAGACCCTAGGTTGGTCTGTGCAGTCCTCTCCCCTTGCTGGCGACACCAAACACTGTATCACTGACTCAGTCACAGAGACGTTGTGGAGATGTTGACTGAAAATGAGCATTATACCTGCATCGTTTTTGATGCCTTTTATTCATGTGTACCACCTGCCTTTTATGTTTCCCTCTTCTTTTTATTGGTTTAATTTAGTTGGTGTGTGTGTGTGTGTTTTCTTCAGGAACGCTTGGTCGCAAGTCATTGAAATGTTTTCGGAGATGAGATGTTCTCTGTTGTTCTAATGGAGTGCTGTTCCAATGGAGTGTTGTTCCAATGGGGTGCTGTTCCAATGGAGTGCTGTTCCAATGGAGTGCTGTTCCAATGGAGTGCTGTTCCAATGGAGTGCTGTTCCAATGGGGTGCTGTTCCAATGGAGTGCTGTTCCAATGGAGTGCTGTTCCAATGGAGTGCTGTTCCAATGGGGTGCTGTTCCAATGGGGTGCTGTTCCAATGGAGTGCTGTTCCAATGGAGTGCTGTTCCAATGGAGTGCTGTTCCAATGAAGGGATGTTTTTTTTCTTTAGATTATATCTATTTTTTCACGGTTACTCAGGATTCTCGTGAAGTTGAATCATTATTTTGCAAGAATTTAAGTAATTGACTTTAAAACAAAATCTCGGTGATTTAAATTGTTTTTAAGCTTTGTATGAACAACTTGAAAAACAAACACATTCAAGCAATTGAACTGCTCCTCTGTGATAGAGCAAAGTATGTCCTGTGTTTCTGTCAACCTCCGCTGCCCTGCTGGCAGCGCCGTTGGCTTGATCTTCTGAAGACCTCACTGTAGAATTGGGATCCTTGATTGTCAGTGGACTGTAAAATACCTGTTTGCAGCAAGGCAACATTTTGTACAGTAAAATCCCATGATTATTCATGTACCAGTATAGGTAAAGGTGTTTTTGAGTGCATTGCTGTTGGCATTGTTTTTACACATACTTTGTCGAGCTAACCTCTTCATTTCATTTGTCATTCTACAGACACTGATGTTTTGACAAAAACTATAGATCTTTGCCAAACCCGCAACTAGGCCAGGACTTAAGTAATCCAGGGTTTCACCTTCGTTTTGGTTTTATAGTGTCTTATTCTCCGTACCATAAGACGGTTTAATACTAATAGTTCTATATTTCTGTCTGTAAAAACTCTAGGCATTCCACTAGAAAGAGTTTAATGAAAGAGATGGCAGACCTGCAAGCCGAACTCACTTATCACCCTATCAAGTCATTTTCTATGGAGAAGGAAGTTCTCAAATAGGCAGTGTAATTCAAGCTAGTATATTTAAAGACAAAAAATATATATATAAATGTCCACATTTTACTACCAAACAAGTGTTTAGCCTCTGCACAAAAAAAACAATATCTGCATATAAATATAGTGTATAAATATATTATATTTTTAAATGAATCAACAGAATGCATCTGTTTTCTACACACAGCTGACATATTGTACAGTGAGACCCTGTAATTCTCATCCTGTTTCCAGAGTTTTTATCTGATACTACAGATGTTGAACTGTGGGGTTTGGTGTTTTTCTTTTGGGTTCAGCGTCTCCCTGCTCCTTATCACAACCACTTTCTCTCTCAACTCTTGTGTTGTCTACTCAGTCCACCCATCCACCCAACCAGTGCCAAACTGTCCCTGCTCACTGCCCAACCTCTGGGCTCTCATACACAGGGCTTGCTATGGTTGGACCCAGAGGTCTCGCTGAGCTTCATGTCCCACAGCAGGCTCAAAGTAATGCTGGTGAAGCCCAGCCCAGGTGTTGTTGTATGAGAGCTCACGACTCCTAACCGTGGCCTTTCAGTCCGTTCGGGTTGAGCGCCACTGCATCTCTTAAGTTCTGATGGTGAATTGTGATGCCTCTGCCACCTCCCCCCACATTGTATGGCTCATTATGTTGTAAAAGTTTGTTTGTTGGCTTGTCACTGTGCAGTCTCACGAACCACAGTGTCCTCTAATGTTCTTGTCATAAAAGTCTCTATGAATGCCTGTTACCCTTATGTAGCATTGAGATATTGTATGTCTGTTGTAACTGTTCAACCATATCAAAATTGTGGGGGAAATGATTTTTGTTATTTATAGCTGTCATAAAACACCATCCCTAAAATAACTGTTCTCTCAAATGATTTTATTGATACATACACACACATACTTAATCGTAACTGTGTGTGTGTGTGTGTGTGTGTGTGTGTGTGTGTGTGTGTGTGTGTGTGTGTGTGTGTGTGTGTGTGTGTGTGTGTGTGTGTGTGTGTGTGTGTGTGTGTGTGTGTGTGTGTGTGTGTGTGTGTGTGTGTGTGTGTGTGTGTGTGTGTGGCATAAAAATCCCCTTGAATGTAACTGTACTATAACTTTGCCCTTAGTGTTTAGATCCTCCTGCCAACAACCACAGTTGGAACACGGATGTTTGCTGAAATGACTGCAAGGTTACAGTTTCAATGCACACAAACAAGGCGCTCATCCAGGCGAATTGGCAGTCTGTCTACCTCAGCATAACTTTAATATGAAATACTACCCAGTAAGTCTGATGTTTGCACAACACAGCATTGGATGTTTTTTTCTGGCCCTTTGGTCTGTTGAGTAGAAGTGAGAGGTCACTTAAGGAAATGGGTGACGCCCCCCCCAGGCTCAGCTCCAACCACATGAAGATTATTTATAGTGTCTGTGTATCCCTGGACGACCCAGTCTGGACACATTCTGCCGGCTCACTGCAAAAGTCCATGTCTGACTAGTCCTGTACTGTAGTTTAGATAGGTCTATGTTTCCTCTCCAGAAATGTTTCCTATAACCTATTGAGAGAAATACTGTCAGCATGTTGAAGAAAAATAACAAGCGGCATAAAACATATGTAACTTGAATTTGTCTTAGGAAAGGCACACCATAAACATTGTAAAAAAGGTAAGTGGAGTACCAAAACGGCATTGTTCTTATTACAAAGTATGACCATAATAGACAAAAGTTCAATTTACTTAAATCACAAAGGACAGCATCACAAAGACATTTTCAACAGATATTGCAGTAGCTTTCTGAGAGAAGGCTTTTCCATGGAAGAATCCCTAGAGATCGGGTTCCTTGTTAGTTTAGACTGCTTGATATGGCACTGATCCAGACTAAACACCATGTCCAGAGCCTTCTAGGAAAAGCTGGCTGCTAGTCTACTTTGTTTCACTGTGCTGTAGAAACAGCTGAAACTACCCACTGGGAACAGACATCAATTCAATGTCTATTCCACGTAGGTTCAATGTAATTTCATTGAAATGACATGGAAACAATGATTCAACCAGTATGTGCCCAGTGGGTAATGTTCCCATTTCTCATCTAGGCAGGCTGTGAGAGAGAAGACAGGGCTGTGAACCATCATAGAGGTCCATCCTGTCAATCATTGATGTAATCCCGCAGGGAAGATGAGACATTTGATTATAAGGACACAAATAAAAAAGTAAATTCTAATTCAAGGTTAATTCATAGTATATGTCTGCATGTATTGTGTAAATATTCACACTTCTTATCTTCTCGATTAAACTTACTGAGAAGTTCCACCTGATCTTTCAGGATCTCGCCAGTAACATTTCTGGTGATCCTGTGATTTTGCAAATGGTGCTGTGCAAACATGCAATTTCTCAGAAACAACCATCGGCTGATGTTTAGAATTCTAGCAGTTCTGTGTAAAACACAGGTTAGGAGTACAAGCTCTAGAGCCCTGTTCTGTTCTGACTAAACCCCCAACCCCCCCACCCCTTCGGGCTGTGCCTTTTGAGAATCTGTCACTGCTGCCTGCGGACGGCGCAGATGGAGTAAGGCAGCGGCTGCAGTGTCATGCCCAGTTTGGGGGTGAGGCTTGGCACCGTGCCGGGGGGGAACTGCAGGTGGAAGCGCTGCAGCATGGTGGTGAAGAACAGGAACATCTCCATCCTGGCCAGATGCTCGCCCAAACAGTGACGCTTCCCTGAGGACAAACCACACAACATGGATTGAGTTTTGTGAAGATCATGTCATACTTTGTATCATCTACTCTACTCAGAGGAGACTGGTGAAGGGAGGACTGCTCGTCGTAATGGCTGACATGAAATCAACGGAAAGGTATCAAACCATTCCATTCCAGCCATTACAATGAGCCTTCTGCCGATTTAGTGACACCAGCTAGTACTGACTACTGTTTTCCAGTGAACATTCAACCAATACAACATATCTATTGTACTCAATGTATCTGTTAAGTGATAGTAAAGGTCCTTTACTATCACTGTTATCAGCTATTTAGTGTTTACCTTTTCATGATATAGGTTATGGCTGGGAAAAGGTTTACACTTGCATACACAGTGCAACTTGAGCAATAGAGGGAACCACATGTATGGGTGGTTGAGAGAATTGGTTTTGTTTAAACTGACATGGTGGTGGTTTTCTGTCTTAACAGTACTTTCCTTTATTAATGGCAGCGTTGTAGTCTGCAATAGCCCCAGGGACAGGCTTGCTCACCAGTCTATTAATTAAGTGCTCAAAAAGATTACTGGGCCTTCATACCCGTAAGGTTGTTGTAATACCGGAGAGGCTCTAGCTTTTATTACATTTGACTCATTGTAGGTAAAATGAAAAGAGATCATAGCTGGGGTATACAGTTAAAGACATGCTCCGGTACTTTGGCAACTAATAAAGTATTTTTCAATGTGTAGTTCATACATGCATAATCTATGAGCAGAATTACTGTCTTACCTCAATTAGAAACGAAATCCCTAGTTTGAAAGAGACTTTTATTGAAGCTGTGCTGCGTTATTTTCCCTACATTTCCCTCCACGTGGGCCTGCCACCTAGCAATTTGAGTTATAGCCAATGAGCTTCAGCCTCTCACATTTGAGTGACAGGGAGCAAGAGGCCTGCCCAGCATTATCCAATGAGGTTGCAGGGCGGGCCCAGCTCAGTGGACACAGCACAGAGAGAGAGAGAGAGAGAGCAATGACGTGGTGCACATGTCTGCATATATGTGACGTAGTATGCAATTTTTGGGGACCATTTTTGGCTCATGAGTGCTACTTTCAGAACTACTCCCTAAAAAGTATACAAACATACAGAATAATCTGTAATATATTGGAATGTCATGCCCATGATGACTATTAACCCTGTTTTTAAGCATTACCATTTAGATTAGGCAAGAGGAGAGTCATTCAAGTGAGAGGGTGTGCTACTCTCTTTGGGGGCCTAGGAGTGCAAAGAAGCCAGACTCACCCAGAGAGAAGGGTAGGAAAGCTTCCCGTCGGACAAAGTTTCCATTGCTGTCCAGGAAGCGATGTGGTGAGAAGGTTCCAGGGTCGCACCAGTACTTCTCATCAAAGTGCACAGAGTACAGGTTGGTGATGACCATGGTGCCTTTGGGGATGTTGTAGCCGCTCACCAGTGTGTCCTGAGTGGTGGCGCGGAAGATGCCCAGGGGCACGATGTTACAGAAGCGCAGGACCTCATGTAGCACCGCTTCCACATAGGGCATCCTCTTTTTGTCTGCCAGCGAGGGGGACTTCTCACTTCCCAGCACACTGTCCAGCTCCTTATGCACCTTCTCTACACAGAGGAAACACCAGCAGCAAACTGTCAATACCTTTTCATCACAATGTACTTTCTGCTTGCTAAACTCTTATCTAGTATCTACAGAAATAAGAAAACCTTTAATATGTTTGCACCCCAGGAAGTAGCTGTTGCCAAGGGGATCCCTAATAAATACAAATCCTTCCCACAGTTGTGTCAAGTTGGCTGGATGTCCTTTGGGTGGTGGACCATTCCTAAAATACATTGGAAACTGTTGAGCGTGAAAACCCCAGCAGCGTTGCAGTTCTTTGTACAAACCGGTGCGCCTGTGTAACGGATGTGAAACGGCTAGCTTAGTTAGCGGTGGTGCGCACTAAATAGTGTTTCAATGGGTTACGTCACTTGCTCTCTGAGTCCTTGAAGTAGTAGTTCCCCTTGCTCTGCAAGGGCCGTGGCTTTTGTGGAGCGATGGGTAACGATGCTTCGAGGGTGACTGTTGTTGATGTGTGCAGAGGGTCCCTGGTTCGCGCCCGGGTATGGGGGTGGTCTAAAGTTATACTGTTACACCTGGCACCTACTACCATACCCCATTTAAAGTCATTTAAATATTTTGTCTTGCCAATTCACCCTCTGAATGGCACACATATATAATCCATGTCTCAAGGCTTAAAAATATTTATTTAACCTGTCCCCTATCCTTGTTTAGTTTATTAATTCAATCATTTAAAAAACAAGTACACACAAAACTTGACAAACCCATACATGCACATGAGTAAAATCATGGAGGATAACACACAATAAAGTCTGGGACTTATTTTCATTGTGGTCCTCTTGAAACCAGATGGCTAGGCAAGATCGAACACAGTTAAACACAGTACGGCATTGAGATGATAAAACATAAAAACACATCGAAGCAGAACATTATCTCATAATTGCAGTTACATTGTAGGGGTTATTCATATGGGCACAGAAGTCATCAAACTTATTTTTACTTTATTTTTAAAAATGCCCAGAGAGGATGTTGTTTTTATGGGCAGAGGCAACTCATTCCAGTCTGAGGCTCCAGATTACAAGAAAGTTCTACACTGTTCTATGCTGAATAGTGTCCAGCTGCCTAATGGATCCTATTCTGACTACACTACTGAAAGAGCTACTTCCTGAGCCTGGTCCTGCTATGTTGATCATAATAAACGGCTCCCTATCCTCCGGATGTTTACCAAATAAACTAAAAATGGCAGTAATAAAGCCTTTCCTGAAAAAGTCCAACCTTGACACGGAAAATGTAAAAAACGGCCTATATTGAAAAAGCTGTTGTGCAGCAGCAACTCACTGCCTTCCTGAAGACAAATAATGTATACGAAACACTCCAGTCTGGTTTTAGACCCCATCATAGTACTGAGACGGCAAATTACCTTTTAATGGCGTCAGACCAAAGGCTCTGCATCTGTCATCGTGCTCCTAGACCTTGGTGACATTTTTGACACCATTGATCACCACATTCTTTTTAAGAGATTGACCCTCTTGGTCTACACGGAAAAGTTCTTGCCTGGTTTAGATCTTATCTGTTGGAAAATATAGAATTGACTCTCTTTGGATGGTTTGCCCTTTCACAAATCAATGTATGTTTCAGTGTTCCTCAAGGTTTCATTTTAGGACCACTATTGTTTTCACTATATATTCTACCTCTTGTTGATGTCATTCAGAAATACAATGTCAACTTTCACTGCTATGCGGACGACCCACAGCTGAACATTTCGATTAAACATGGTGAAGCCCCAAAATTGCCTACCCTGGAAGCCTGTGTTTCAGACATAAGGAAGTGGATGGCGGAAAAGGTTTTACTTTTAAACTCGGACAAAACAGAGATGTTTGTGCTAGGTCCCAAGAAACAAAGAGATCTGCTGTTTGATCTGAAAATGAATGTTGATGGTTATACAGTCTCAAATAAATCTGTGAAGGACCTCTGCATTGCGCTGGACTATCTTTTGACGAACATATCAAGAATATTTCAAGAGCAGCTTTTTTCCATCTTTGTAACATTGCACAAATCTGAAACTTTGTACAAAAATTATGCAGTAAAGCTAATTTGCTTTTGTAACTTTTAGATTAGACTACTGCAATGCTGTCCTCTCTGGCTACCCGGATAAAGCAATACATTAAATTCAGTTAGTGATAAATACAGACCACCATAGTGCCTGTGCCCAAGAACACTAAGGTAACCTACCTAAATGACTACCGACCCGTAGCACTCACATCTGTAGCCATAAAGCGCTTTGAACGGCTGGTCATTGCTCACATCAACACCATTATCCCAGAAACCCTATACCCACTCCAATTTGCATACCGCCCCAAGAGATCCACAGATGATGCAATCTCTATTAGAAGTCGACTAATTATGATTTTTCAACGCCGATACCGATTATTGGAGGATCAAAAAAAGCCGATATCGATTAATCGGATGACTTTTTAAAGTTATTTGTAATAATGACAATTACAACAATACTGAATGAACACTTATTTTAACTTAATATAATAAATCAATAAAATCTATTTAGCCTCAAATAAATAATGAAACATGTTCAATTTGGTTTAAATAATGCAAAAACAAAGTGTTGGAGAAGAAAGTAAAAGTGCAATATGTGCCATGTAAGAAAGCTTATGTTTAAGTTCCTTGCTCAGAACACAAGAACATGTGAAAGTTGGTGGTTCCTTTTAACATGAGTCTTCAATATTCCCAGATAAGTTTTAAATTGTAGTTATTATAGGTATTATAGGACTATTTCTCTCTATACGATTTGTATTTCATTAACCATTGATTATTGGATGTTCTTATAAGCATTTTAGTATTGCCAGTGTAACATTATAGCTTCCATCCCTCTCCTCGCCGCTACCTGGGCTCGAACCAGGAACACATCGACAACAGCAACCCTCGAGGCAGCGTTACCCATGCAGAGCAAGGCGAACAACTACTCCAAGTCTCAGAGCGAGTGACGTTTGAGACTCTATTAGCGCGCACCCCGCTAACTAGCTAGTCATTTCACATCGGTAACACCAGCCTAATCTCGGGAGTTGATAGGCTTGAAGTCATAAACAGCGCAATGCTTAGAGCTGCTGGCAAAACTCACGAAAGTGCTGTTTGAATGAATGTTTAGGAGCCTGCTGGTGCCTACCATCGCTCAGTCAGACTGCTCTATCAAATCATAGACATAATTATAACATAATAACACACAGAAATACGAGCCTTAGGTAATTAATATGGTCGAATCCGGAAACTATCATTTCATAAACAAAATGTTTATTCTTTCAGTGAAATACGGAACCGTTCCGTATTTTATCTAACGGATGGCATCCCTAAGTGTAAATACTGCTGTTACATTGCACAACCTTCAATGTTATGTCATAATTACGTAAAATTCTGGCAAATTAGTTCGCAATGAGCCAGACGGCCCAAACTGTTTGCATATACCCTGACTCTGCATGCAATGAACGCAAGAGAAGTGACACAATTTCACCTGGTTAATATTGCCTGCTAACCTTTCTTTTAGCTAAATATGCAGGTTTAAAAATACATACATTTGTGTATTGATTTTAAGAAAGGCATTGATATTTATGGTTAGGTACAGTTGGAGCAAAGACAGTCCTTTTTCGCGAATGTGCACCGCATCGATTATATGCAACGCAGGACACACTAGATAAACTAGTAATATCATCAACCATGTGTAGTTATAACTAGTGAGTATGATTGATTGATTGTTTTTATAAGATAAGTTTAATGCTAGCTAACAACTTATCTTGGCTTCTAACTGCAGTTGCGTAACAGGCATGCTTCTCGTGAGGCAGGTGGTAAGAGCATTGGACTGGTTAACCGTAAGGTTGCAAGATTGAATCCCTGATTGAATCTGTCGTTCTGCACCTGACCAAGGCAGTTAACCCACCATTCCTAGGCCAACATTGAAAATAAGAATGTATTCTTAACTAACTTGCCTCGTTAAATAAAGTTGTAAAAAATGTAATTAAATTATAAAATCGGCGTCCAAAAATACCGATTTCCGATTGTTATGAAAACTTGAAATCGGCCCTAATTAATCGGCCATTCCGATTAATCGGTCGACCTCTAATCTCTATTGCACTCCACACTGCTCTTTCCCACATGGACAAAAGGAACACCTATCTGAGAATGCTATTCAATGACTACAGCTCAGCTTTCAACACCATAGTGCTTTCAAAGCTCAGCAATAAGCTAAGGACCCTGCGACTAAACACCTCCCTCTGCAACTGGATCCTGGACTTCCTGATGGGCCGCCCCCAGGTGGTGAGGGTAGGTAGCAACACATCTGCCACGCTGATTCTCAACACTGGAACTCCCCAGGGGTGCGTGCTCAGTCCCCTCCTGTACTCCCTGTTCACCCACGACTGCATGGCCAGGCATGACTCCAACACCATCATTAAGTTTGCAGACGACACAACAGTGGTAGGCCTGATCACTGCCCGTTCCATGATCTCACCATCACGGTTGACAACTCCATTGTGTCCTCCTCTCAGAGCGCTAAGAACCTTGGCGTGATCCTGGACAACACCCTGTCGTTCTCAACTACCATCAAGGCGGTGGCCCGTTCCTGTAGGTTCATGCTCTACAACATCCGCAGAGTACGACCCTGCCTCACACAGGAAGCGGCGCAGGTCCTAATCCAGGCACTTGTCATCTCCCGTCTGGATTACTGCAACTCGCTGTTGGCTGGGCTCCCTGCCTGTGCCATTAAACCCCTACAACTCATCCAGAACGCCGCAGCCCGTCTGGTGTTCAACCATCACAAGTTCTCTCACGTCACCCCGCTCCTCCGCTCTCTCCACTGGCTTCCAGTTGAAGCTCGCATCCGCTACAAGACCATGGTGCTTGCCTACGAAGCTGTGAGGGGAACGGCACCTCAGTACCTCCAGGCTCTGATCAGGCCCTACACCCAAACAAGGGCACTGCGTTCATCCACCTCTGGCCTGCTCGCCTCCCTACCACTGAGGAAGTACAGCTCCCGCTCAGCCCAGTCAAAACTGTTCGCTGCTCTGGCCCCCCAATGGTGGAACAAACTCCCTCACGACGCCAGGACAGCGGAGTCAATCACCACCTTCCGGAGAAACCTGAAACCCCACCTCTTTAAGGAATACCTAGGATAGGATAAGTAATCCCTCTCACCCCCCCCCTTTTAAGATTTAGATGCACTATTGTAAAGTGACTGTTCCACTGGATGTCATAAGGTGAATGCACCAATTTGTAAGTCGCTCTGGATAAGAGCATCTGCTAAATTACTTAAATGTAAATGTAAATGATCACCGACAACGACGAGACAGCCTATAGGGAGGAAGTCAGAGACCTGTCCGGGTGGTGCCAGAATGACAACCTATCTCTCAATGTAACCAAAACTAAGGAGATTATTGTGGACTACAGGAAAAGGAGGACCGAGCACGTCCCCATTCTCATCGACGGGGCTGTAGTGGAGCAGGTTGAGAGCTTCAAGTTCCTTGGTGTCCACATTAACAACAAACTAGAATGGTCCAAACACACCAAGACAGTCGTGAAGAGGGCACGGCAAAGCCTAGTTTTCCCCCTCAGGAAACTAAAAAGATTTGGGTCCTGAGATCCTCAAAAGGTTCTACAGCTGCAACATCGAGAGCATGGTTGCATCACTGCCTGGTACGGCAATTGCTCGGCCTCTGACTGCAAGGCACTTCAGAGGGAAGTGCGTACGGCCCAGTATATCACTGGGGCTAAGCTGCCTGCCATCCAGGACCTCTACACCAAGCGGTGTCAGAGGAAAGCCCTAAAAATAGTCAAAGACCCCAGTCATAGCCTGTTCTCTTTAATACTGCATTGCAAGCGGTACCGGAGTGCCAAGTCTAGGACAAAAAGGATTCTCAACAGTTTTTACCACCAAACCATAAGACTCCTGAACAGGTAATCAAATGGCTACCCAGACTATTTGAATTGTGTGCCCCCTCCCAACCAACCCCTCTTTTTACACTGCTGCTATTCTCTGGTTAACATATATGCATAGTCTCCTTAACTATACATTCATGTACATACTACCTCAATTGGGCCGACCAACCAGTGCTCCCGCACATTACCTACCTATTGTTCACCTAATACATTTTTTGCACTATTGGTTAGAGCCTGCAAGTAAGCATTCCCCTGTCCAGGGGTACCTTTTGTATTCAACGCACGTGACAAATAAACTTTGATTTGATTTGATTTAGTAAACTGGTGGGCTGTTGATATCCCTCTAGTGGTGTGGGGGCTGTGCTTTGGCAAAGTGGGTGGGGTGATATCCTGCCTGGTTGGCCCTGTCCGGGGGGTATCGTCAGACACGGCCACAGTGTCCCCTGAACCCCCCCCCCCCCCCCCCTGTCTCAGCCTCCAGTATTTATGCTGCATTAGTCTATGTGCCCGGGGGGCTAGGGTTATTCTATCCTATCTGGTGAAATTCTCCTGTCTTAACTTAAGTATGCTCCCTCTAATTCTCCCATCTCTCTCTCTCTCGGAGGACCGGAGCCCTAGGACCATACCTCAGGACTACCTGGCCTGATGACTCCTGGCTGTCCCCAGTCCACCTGGTCATGCTGCTCATCCAGTTTCTGCTGTTTTGCCTGTGGCTATGGAACCTGTTCACCAGATGCTGTTTTTGACCCTCTCCCTCCCTTCCTCCATCTCTACCTCACCTGCTTTCCTCGACCTCTGAAAGCTCGACTACATAAAGCCAACAGACATTTACTCCTGACGTGCTGACCTGTTGAACCCTCTATAACAGGCCTGGGTATCGGCCGTCCCGGGGGCGGTACGCAGCCCGCGACCTGATTCAATACGCCCCCCCGGAACCATGCTCAGATCACATAAAGAATTTGCAATAGTAAAGTTTTGAAAAACGTATTTGTTATTCAAATTAAAAACCCAATGAACACTCGCCTTTGTGTAATGATTTAACTCCCACCGCTTGTGGGACATTTATTTTGAAGAGACGTATAAATAACAACTGCCAGAGGACAGACGGTGACTGACAGGCTGACACACACGTCACAGTTATAAATAGTAGCTAGCTAGAAATTGTGCAAAAATGAGTTTTTCAAAGAAAGGGAATGTAGATAATGAATGTAGAGTGTTCCAGCAAGAGTGGAACTTGAAATATTTATTTATTGAGGTATCAGGGAAAGCTGTGTACTTAGTGTGCAAAGAGAAGATCTCTGTCTTGAAAGACTACAACTTGTCCCGACACTTCCGGACAAAGCATGCAGAGGGCAAGTGCATCGAAAGAGTTGCTTTCTCAGTTGCAAAAGTAGCAAGGACTTTTCACAAAACTGCATTCAGAAAACAATGCAATTGCGATAGCTAACTATGTACTGTCCCACAAAATTGCTAAACATAGCAAGCCATTCGCTGAGGGTAAATTCATTAAAGAATGTTTAATTGACTCTGCAGCAATACCCCGACAAGAAAGAGCTGTTTGAAAATGTTTCCCTGCCAAGACAAACAGTGACACTGAGTGTTGAGGATATCGCAGAGAATATGGAACAACATTTGAAAGACAAGGTAAAGGAATTCACCTATTTCTACAAACTACAAGGGAAGGGCCTTTTTGCACATCAGATGTACAGCCTTGTCAAAGCCTTCAAGGGAAAATTACTCCTCCTGACTCACCAAGTAGAAGCCAACAATCTCACCCATCTTCTGACACTACTAGTCTGTTCTCTATCAGGTGACCAGCGGGAGAAGTATACATCGCTGCTGCGTGCTTTGAACGGTGAGTTTTCTCATCATTTTGAGGATTTCAAAGTGTTGGAAAATGACATCCTGTTGGTTTCCTCTCCTTTCACCTTCAATGTGGATAACACTCCCACTGACCTGCAACTTGAGCTTATAGATCTTCAGTCTGATGCAGTGATTGGAGAACTATTCAAAACAATGTCACTGACGAGGTTCTATGCCTCTCTCAATGAACAAAACTTTCCAAGGATTAGGAGTCATGCTCAAAAGATGTTTGTACTGTTTGGGTCAACCTATGTATGTGAACAGGCATTTTCAGTGATAAAATAAAATAAGTCAAGGCACAGATCATCTGTTACTGACTTTCGCCTCCCAGCAATTTTGCGCATAGCGATGTCAAAACTATACCTGACTTCACTGCTCTAGTCAATGCCCATCAGAGACTTCACTCCTCACACTGATTGAGTAGTTTAAATGTAATGTTGAGCTCTCTTTCTTTCTTGTGTTTTTGTGCATACCTGTTAACAAGAGTTCTGTCCGTGGTGCTGAATGCACAGTGTACTTTTGTATAATGTATAATGTACATTATGTATAATGTATAATCCTGAATATATGATTCTGGCCCGTGATGGCAAAAATATATTATAATGCTCTACAACCACTGGGATTATTATTTGAGCCTGCTGGTCATCTATAAACGTTTGATCTTGAAAAACGATTTGACCTTAATGGCCATGTACATTTATACATTTTTGTCATTTAGCAGATGCTCTTATCCAGAGTGACTTACAGTAGTGAGCGCATACAGTTTAGTACACTTATAATCTCAACCCGGCACATCCAGAAAAGGACTGGCCACCCCTCAGATCCTGGTTCCTCTCTAGGTTTCTTCCTAGGTTCCTGCATTTTTAGGGAGTTTTTCCTAGCCACCGTGCTTCTGCATCTGCATTGCTTGCTGTTTGTGGTTTAAGACTGGGTTTCAAAGTGCAAAGCACTTTGACACATCTGCTAATGTAAAAAGGGCTTTATAAATAAAATTGATTGAAGTGGATTTAACAAGTGACATCAATAACCTGGTCAGTCTGTCGTTGAAAGAGCATAATGTTTTATACACTCAGCGTATACCTTAGTAGTGAAATAGTTTAAACAAAAATCTATTTAAAAAATGATTATTAATTACCTACAAACATACACTCCCCTCCGTATGTATTTGGACAGTGAAGCTACATTTTCTAATTTGGCTCTATACTCTAGCATTTTGGATTTGTTATCAAATGTTTCATATGAGGCGGAGGTACAGAATGTCACCTTTCATTTGAGGGTATTTTCATTTATATCTGTTTTAAAGTTTAGAAATGAAAGCACTTTACATATCTAGTCCTCCCATTTGAAGATGTCATATGTATTTGGACACATTCACGTATAGTGTATTAAAGCAGTCTAATGTTTAGTATTTGGTCCCATATTTCTAGTACGCAATGACTGACTACATCAAGCTTGTGACTACACACTCGTTGGATGCATTTGGTGTTTGTTTTGGTTCATTTGGGGTTATGAATGATGGATGATGACTGGAGTCATTTTATTTCCAATTCATGACATCCCTAATCATGGTAGCATCCACATTAATGTAGCTGTGTTCAAAAACACATTTCATTCTTACTTACAATACAAGTGTCTACAAAATATTAAAATACAGTACATTGTCCACCATTCACTTCCTTTAGGTCCAAGCATAATCTGAAACACAACCAAAACAAGCTGTAAATGAATCCAACACGTTTTTAAAGTCACAGCTTGATGCAATTATTGTGTGCAAGGAATATGGGACCAAATACTACATTTTTACTAAGTTAAAACACTAAGTGAACTTGTCCAAATACTTATGATGTCTTCAAAATGGGGGGATTAGATACATTTGCTACATGCTTTCAATTCTAAACGGTAAAACAGATATACATTATATATATATAAAAAAATACCCTCAAATAAAAGGAACATTCTGTCCTGTCACCTAATATAAAATATTTGATATCATATCTAAAATGGTGAATTATAGAGACACATTTACAATTGTAGCTTCACTGTCCGAGGGGGGGAGTGTATAACTTTGTACAGTTGAAATAAAAAATATATACCTTAGTTGCTGTATGTTATGGCTTGGAGAAAGGTTAAATAAGGATGAGGCAAGTCCCTTTACTGGACACCAGAGGAGAAGAGGAGAAAGAAAGACCAAGGATGACCTGTTAGCGAACTGTTGAAACTGAGCTTAATACCAGAATAGGCCTCATCTGAAAAAGAGACAAACAAAATAGAAAAGGACAGGAAGAGATGGAGGGACGTTGTGGAGGTCTTATGCACCACTCGACATGATGAGGCCTGAGTGAGGACAAGGCAGGGTGCTAAGAGGCCTGATTAAGGACAAGGCATGGTGCTATGAGGCCTGAGTGAGGACAAGGCAGGGTGCTAAGAGGCCTGATTAAGGACAAGGCATGGTGCTAAGAGGCCTGAGTGAGGACAAGGCAGGGTGCTAAGAGGCCTGATTAAGGACAAGGCATGGTGCTATGAGGCCTGAGTGAGGACAAGGCAGGGTGATATGAGGTTTGAGTAAGGACAAGTCAGGGGACTTGGTGCTGAGGCCTACTGTGCTATAAGGCAGCACACTGACCTTGAATGTTGGGGTAGAGGGCCATGTAGAGCATAGCCCAGCGTAGGGTGTTGGTGGTGGTCTCCGTGCCTGCGATGATGAGCTCGCCCACAGAGTAGATTAGGTTCTCCCTGGAATATGGGGTGCCCAAGTCGCCAGCACTCTTGTCCAACTTGTTCAGGTAGTCATCGATGTAGTGGCGCGGGAAGTTGCACACTCTGCCCTTCGAGAAGCGCCTGATGAGCTGCTCCAGGAAGTTATAGACCTTGGCTGCGTTGCAGAACAGCTTCTGGTGCTTTCCAAAGGGGAGGTACTCGATCCATGGGAAGGCGTTGTAAAGGAAGGCCCAGCCACTGACGGCCAGCTCCACATTCTCACTGAAGATCTCAATCATGTGCTGGAAGTCACAGTTGTCGTACGTGAAACGCTCGCCGAAGATGATGAGGTTGGTGATGTTGGACACAGCATTGGTTACCAGGTGCTTTGGGTTAAAGGGTTTCCCTTTGTGTTCGTCGATGGCATCCACGAAAAACATGCACTCTTCCAGGATCTTCTGGTCGAGGGGCTTTTGAAAACTGCCAAAGTAACGAAAGGAGTTGCTGGCCAGTTGACGATGTTCAATCCATCCATTGCCAAATTTAGCATTCAGAAGTCCTGAGAAGGAAGATATTGAGATTAGAGCAGACAATGAGACCTTACTGAGCATGTACCATAAAATAGCCTAGAGAGTTCGATAACACCAAGCTTGTATTTGCATGTAATATCTAATAACAATATACCAATGTCATAATGTGCATATTTCAGAAGACATTATAACTGACTTTCTTACCTCCCATTTTTGTCATTTTCATAAATAAAGGCAGAGATGGCCGGTCAGAAAAGACATCACCCTGATGGTACAGGCATTCTCTGATGGCATCATATCCATTCAGAACCACTGCTGAGTAGCCTCCCAAATCAAGACTGAAAATCTGAGATAAAATACTTGAATAAATAGACATCCAAAATAATATGCCATTTGTTTTCCCAAAATCTGTTTCATTTTTTAAATTTTATTTGAAAAAGTAGTATGACATAACATCTAAATTGCAAATGATCTTTTAGGCTAGTTTGGAGGTAGTCTAGCTCTATTTGCCAAGGCATGCTGACTAAGCGTACCTTCGCCATTTTTCGAAACCCTGCAAGCGCAGCTGGAGCCTGCCAACACTTAGCGAATAGCGAACCTCTTCTGTTCAGTTTTCTGAGTTTTTTTTCTAGGCTGACGCAAGATATAGGGACATGAATGGAGCGTCCATCCTGACTAAGATTTTGACACACATAAGGAATTCTGGTGTGTGTCGGAAGATTTAAAAAAAAACTTTATTTAACTAGTCAAGAACAAATTATTTTTTACGATGACAGGCAGAATGACATATTTTTACCTTGGCAGCTCGGGATTCGATCTAGCAACCTTTCGGTTACTGGCCCAATGCTCTAACCACTAAGCTACCTTCAAACTTCATTTGACACTGTTTTTTCACGAATGAAATTAAAGCAACTTTGAGATTCTGTTTTGTAATGAAAAACGCAATATAAAATACATATTGTAATGCAAAAAAAATCCGTATTCATAAATTAACACTCAATAGGCTAAACCGCAATAGTTAAACCGGTTTGAGCACAAGCAGACTAGCCTACATGGGGGTGCACACAAGTAGCCAACACAAAAAAATGCCTAGGTTCAGTCAAGCCACTTTGACACAATAAGTTAAGTACCGTACCTGCCCATGGATTTCACTCTGTTTCTTCATAAAGACGTGCGGTTCTGTTGCTAGAGACATAATGTTCCCTATGACAGGGATAGGTGACGGTCCAGGAGGGAATCCTCGGGGTCTCCTCTGCTTCACAAGCTGTCGGATCAGCAAAATAACAATAAGGGAAATAAATAAACTACACAGACCTAAGAAAGCCTGTCCATGCGACAATTCTGAGACTAGGGATGATAACTGAATTAATACCATTTTTCTCTCTCTAACTTTGCTGTCTGTACTAAGCTCTCCTGTGCGAAATAGTTATGTAGGCTATATCATCTTGCACATGTTTCTATTCCCTGCCTCTACCCAATAGGATACTTCTCCCTCTACAAGGCTAAGTTTGGCTGGAAGTTTAGCTGTGATGACTATCGATGAACTTTGATCAGCCTTCGATCAATTCTAGCAATCAACAAATCGTGATTCTGCTATTTCTGAGGATTTGATTTCCCAATGATGATTCCTGGACATTTGTTGGCATGCAGCATAACTTGCCGGCCAGCTGGCACCACACAGATCAAGTTGGTTAAAAAAAAGCTATATTTTTTCACCGCTGATTCAGCCTGTACTCAGACTAGACATAACATAGTAAACGAAACTTCGGGACACTCAATTTAGCATGATATATTACATTTGTTATGGTTACATAAGACAGAATGTTACTAAAGGCAAAAACAAAAGGCTGGTGGATAATTAGCAACTTTGCAACTACTTACTACTTTTTGGCTACTTTGCAACTAATATATGTATTGAAAATTCGTAATATATTGTCACAAATTAATAGATACCATACCAAACCTAACATATACTAATTTAAGTGTCTTGGAATATAGATTTTTTTCTGTGTTACGTCTACCCCTGAGTCCAAATTGGCTGATCCCATTAACATGGCATACTTTCTATGTGAGTGTTGTTTAGACTGTCTTATATCTAGACACATTGGCATTATGCAGCAAAAGCAAGGTTCATGTTTGATTCAAGAGAGCTATTTTTATAACTCATAGCCTAATGCTGTATAATAAATACAATATTTCAAATTCATGTGATATAACACATAGGCCTAACCTATAACACAATTTTAAAATACCTAGGTCATGGGGTAAAACATGTCCTTGTCTGCATTAGGATATAAACGTTGCCCTATACTATGTTATTGCATTAGGATGTAAACTTTGCCCTATACTGTGTTGTTGCATTAGGATGTAAACTTCGCCCTATACTGTGTTGTTGTATTAGGATGTAAACTTCGCCCTATACTGTGTTGTTGGAACACCCTACAATCAGTAGGATACAAGAATAGATCAATCACTTTCTTCACAATTGTGCCATTCTGTCTGGGATGTGTTCTTTTTGGTAGGCTACACCAGCACCAACATGCAGTCTGGGTTGTACATTAACGGTATTACAATATAAAGATGAATATCTTTACCCAAGTGTCCCACTTTAGTGTCAATCATAATGCAAACAACTTGCAAGCAAATGTGTAGAATGTCTGTCTATAAGGGCGAAAGGCGAGACCTAGATGCAGACAAAGGAGGCAGATGGTTAGAGTCTTTGTAGTTTATTTATATTCCAAAAGGAGAAGGCAAGAGGCAATGGTCGTGGACAGGCAAAAGGTTAAAACCAGATTCTGAGTCCAAGAGGTAAAGAGTGGCAGACAGGCTTGATGTTAGGGCAGACAGAAGGGGCAGCCAGGCAGGTACGGAGTGCAGAAAAAAACAGACAAAGGTCAAAACTGTGAAGACTAGAAAATGAGAATAGAAAACAGGAGTACGGGAAAACACACTGTTTGACTTGAAAACATACAAGACGAACTGGCACAGAGAGACAGGAAATACTGGGATAAATACACCAGGAAAATAAGCGACACCTGGAGGAGGTGGAGACATTCACAAGAACAGGTGAAACAGATCAGGGCGTGACAGTACCCCCCCTAGGGATGCCACTACGCATCCTACCTGGTGGCAGGTAGAAACCCCTACCCCATGGTTGAACCCTCAGGAAGCATCTCACCGTATACGCCGGCTGGCCATCGATGACCCAGGGGGAGGGATGGGCCTAGAAATGGAAGACAGAGGACTGTGAGACAAGGGCTTAATCCTGGATACATGAAAACTAGGGTGAACATGGAGGGTACGGGGCAACAGCAGATGGACGAATGACTAGAAATGGGGAAAGAACTAATGAAATGCGGGGAAAGTTTATGAGATTCTATCCAGAGGGGTAGGTCCGATAGCGAGGAGCCAGAGTCCAGTGGCGGTCTGCTTGTCGACGATACCAGGAGGTTGTCTTGAGAAAAGCCGCCCGAGGTATATTCCAGGTATGCCGACAGCGACGGACGAACATCTGGGCTGAAGGTATCTTGCGCAGGGAAGAGTGGGGGCTGATATCCCATGGAGAATTCGAAGGGGGATAGTCCAGTAGCCGAGCAGGGGAGTGTTCCTGGCATATTCCATTCAGACCAGTTGCTAACTCCAGGTGGTGGGGTTACTGGCAAAAAGACACCGGAGTACCGTCTCCATATCTTGATTAGCTTGCTCCGACTGTCCGTTGGACTGGGGATGAAACCCGGAGGACACGCTGGCCGAAGACCCGATAAGGGTGCAGAATGGCTTGCAGAATCAGGATGAATACTTGGGACCCCAATCCGAGACAATGTCGACCGGGAGTCCATGGATTCGGAAGACGTGCTGCACCATGAGCTGGGCCATCTCCTTGGCGGAAGGTAATTTAGGAAGAGGGATGAAATGGACGGCCTTGGAGAACCTGTCAACCACCATCAGGATGGTGGTGTTGCCATCTGACGGAGGAAGCCCGTTGACAAAATTCAGGGAAATATGAGACCAGGGGCGATGAGGAACAGGAAGTGGCTGAAGGAGACCAGACGGAGATTGCTGCAGAGTCTTGCTTTGGGCACACACCATGCATGAGGCAACGAAGGCCGAGACATCAGGAGCCATGGTGGGCCACCAGAAGCGCTGTCGGAGGAAAGCCGGGGTACGATGAGCACCAGGATGACAGGTAAGCCTGGAGGAGTGAGCCCATTCCAGAACTTGGGACCGGATCAGGAACAAACATCCAGGAACGTTGTGCTTTGCGAACCAGAGCCTCAATACCCCAGACAACCACAGCCGCCAAACATGAGGCAGGGAGAGTGGTCTCTGATTCCGAGGGTGTGGCAGCAGAACTGTACAGGCGGGAAAGGGCATACGGCTTCACATTTTTGTACCCTAAGCGGAAGGAAATGGTGACATTAAACCTAGTGAATAACAGGGCACACCGGGCCTGCCTTGAGTTAAGGCACTTGGCTGTGCGAAGATATTCCAAATTCTTGTGGTCAGTCCAAACCAAAATGGGATGTTCCGCCCCTTCCAACTAATGCCTCCACTCCTCCAGGGCCATCTTTACTGCTAGGAGTTCCTGGTTTCCAATGTCATAGTTCCTCTCCGCCAAGTTGAGATGATGGGGCATGAAGGCACAGGGATGAAGTTTTTGGTCCTGGAAGGATCACTGGGAAAGAACGGCCCCTACTCCCACTTCGGAAGCGACAACCTCCACCACAAACTGACGGGTCGGATCCAGATGGATGCGGATGGGGGCAGTGGTGAATCATTGCTTCAAATCCACAAAATCCTTGTTTGCTATTGGGGACCATGTGACCGGTACCTTGGGAGAGGTGAGTGAAGAGAGGGGAGCCGCCAGGTTGCTGTAGCCCCGAATGAAACGGCGGTAAAAGTGAGCAAACCGCTGGAGCTGCACCCTGGATGTGGGTTGGGGCCAATCCGTCACCGTTCACTTTTTACGGATCCATCTGAACATTCCCTTCAGAGATGATGTATCCCAGAAAAGTGATTGTGGACCAGTGGAATTCGCACTTCTCCGCTTTAAAAAACAACTGGTTCTCCAGAAGGCACTGAAGAACCTGTCGCACTTAGAGAACATTTTCTCCCGTTCCTGGGCAGAACGGGAGAAAGCCAGGATGTCATCGAGGTACACAAAAACAAACCGATTCAACATAGCCCGGAGCATATCGTTATCCAGGGCTTGGAAGACAGCAGGACCGTTAGTGAGTCCAAACAGCATGACCAGGTACTCATAGTGTCCACTTGCTGTATTGAAATCAGTCTTTCAATCGTCTCCTTCGCATATCCGAACAAGGTGGTAGGCATTCCGGAGGTCCAGTTTAGGAAGATGGCTGCCCCCTGGAAAGATTCGATAGCCGAGGAGAGGAGTGGTAGCGGGTACCGGTTCCTGACAATAATATTGATTACCGGGGTCTCCATGAAATGGACGCAGGGTCTACTCCTTCTTTCCCACAAAGAGTTGAGTTTGAGTTTATTTTAGAGGGACAGTGCACATTAATCAAAGTTTCAGTAAAAGTGCCGGTTTTAGCCAGCTGGCTAATTTTCAACCGCAGTCCCTGGGCAGGTTATTAAAAAGCAATTACAATATAGACAATCATTGAGCAGTGAGCACACGCAGAGCAACATAGGACAAGCAGGACATAGCATACAGACAGAGCAACATAGGATAGGCAAGACGTAGCATACAGACAGAGCAACATAGAACAAAAAGCAGCAAGACAAAATTCATAACAATTGGATACCATGAAATTGGGGAGAAAAGGGGGGTAAAATTCAAAAAATAAAATACTGGGTGTAGGGGGAGCCAGGCCATTTAGAATCTTCAGGACATGCATCAGTGTATTGTACAAGATTTTCCCAACTCATGCTTTCTGAGGATGTAACAGTGATGATGGCAATTGGGCTTTCTATCAAGCACTTTGAGAGCCTGTTTGTAACAGTGATGATGGCAATTCCTATCAACTTTGAGAGCCTGTTTGTAGACAGACTGAATAGGTTTTAATGTTGTACAGCAAGCTTGGGCCCAACTAGTCAAGCAGTATGTTAAGTGGGGGAGTATCATAGATTTGAAGTACAGTTTTGCTACCTCTGTAGTCAAACAATTTCGTATAAATCGGAAATTAGCTAGGTTGAATTTGATTGAATCTGAAGGACCTTTTTCACATGGTTTTTAAAAGAGAGGTTGGAATCAAGTATAATGCCAAGGTACTTAAAATCAGATACCACCTGGAGCTTCTCCCCTGACACATAGACACATGTCACATCTGGCTCAGTAGCATCTGTTGCCCTCTTTGTGAAGAACATGCAAACATTTTTTTTCACATTGAGATGCAAACACGAGTCACTGGCAATTTTGTGATGAGAATCTCATGGTTAACCGTATCAAAAGCACAGCCCCAACACAGCTCCAACAACGCCCCCTTTGTCCATCTTGGACATTTTCCAGAAGAAAGCAGTTGGCCGTTTCTGTGGAGTGTTTCGCTCTGAAGCGAAACTGCATGGAGTGTAATGTGAAGGGGCTGTTGTTGAGGTGTGCAATCAGTTGTTCTGCTACACACTTTTCAACAACCTTTGACACCACAGGTAGTATACTAATGGGCCTGTAGTTACTCACGTCAGTAGGGTCGCCCAATTTAAAGATGGCCGACTTCCATACCCTTGGAAACACCCCGAGACCAATAGATGTGTTGGTGACCTTAGTAATGGGGCCAATGAGTGACTCTTTGTAGTTGAGAAAGGTAGAGTCCAGCCCAAACACATCTTTGGCTTCAGAGTTCTTTAGTGAGCTAATCACCTTGTTCACCTTTAACTCAGAAACCTCCCTTATGATGAGACAAGTTGAGTGTCATTTACTAGCACTGAGCCCAAGAAACCAGTGGAGGGGTTCTGTGTCAGTACCCTGACAGAGTCAATAAAGTAGGAATTGAAGGCTTTTGTTATTTTGACTGCATCCTGTGTTAGATTGTTATTCACAATGATTTCTAGCCTTTTTTCAGTGTCACTATAGTCTTTCCCTATTAACTTTTTTAGATTCTCCCAGATCAGTTTAGAATTTCCCTTTGCTTCACCAATTATGTTAATAAAAAAAAGTTTACCTTGGCCTGTCTGATTTCTCACCTTATTTCTCAACATGGTAAACCTACATTTGGCATGCTCTAATTTGGATCTTAGGGCTATTTTGGAGGATAATCTCGTTCTTTCATCAATTTCCAGATTCCTCCATTTAGCCAAGGAAGAGTGCTCTTTTGGACAGTTTTGGATTTGATTTTCTATAGGAAACATTATGGTATGCTGTGTACTGTCCTCTTTGGTGTTGATATTCTCCGGTAGTAGACTGTGTCATCCCAGCAATGAGGCACTGAGATTATCAGTAGAGGAGCTACATAACTGACTATCATGGCAAAGTACTGGAGATAAAACATATAATTGCACTTTAACTCTTTGCATGAGTTACTTAGCTGGGGTCACCTGATGTTTTGGATAAAATAACAACATTCGTACGAGAAGTGGCACCTGCCGCACCACCTCGTCTTCCGTCCGCCATTATCCACCCTGTCCACCCATGAGGACATAGAGCGTTCAATGTTAGCGTTCAGTCAGCGCAGAGTGAACCCTGCAGGCAGACGTTTAGGGGAAGGGTGCGCCGCCTTTAGGCAGTGTGAGTGACAGAACGGGCTCCAACCCAGGATTGAACCTGTGGTCCAGTCAATATTGGGATTGTGCTTCTGGAGCCAAGAAAATCCCAAAACTATAGGGATGTTAGGAGACTCAATGAGAAGCAGCTGTATTGACTCACTGTGATTACCCGATGTCCACAGAGTCATGGAACGGTCGTCCAGTGCTCTGGCATCCTTGGGAATGGAAAGGGGTTGAGTGGGAATACCTAGTTCAGATACCAGGGTAGCGTCCATGAAACTCTCGTCAGCCCAGAGTCAATGAGCACCCGAAAGGACTTTGACTGGTCTCCACACAGCAGAACAGCAAAAGGGGTACAGGTAATTGGAATTAGGGAATTCCCAGTCTGACTCACCAGAGTACTTGTACCTACTAATGATCTAGGGCTCCTCACCGTTGTCGATGATTCTCGAGGGAACTCGGGTGGCTTCGGATCCTCTCAGAAAAACAGCCATTGGAAACTTCTGGATTCCTTCGAAAGGTGAGCGAGCCATTGCAGATGAACGAGTGTGCCCGAGACCAGAACTTCCCTTACTCCTTGTGTTCCCTTAGGCATCCATCAATTCTAATGATGAGGGCAATGAGGGATTCGAGGTCCACCGGTAGTTCCCGAGCAGCTAGCTCATCTTTTACCACCGCAGATAATTAGTGAAGAAAAGTATCAAAAAGAGACTCTGTATTCCAGGCACTCTCGGAGGCCAATGTGTGAAAATCAACCGCGTAGTCTGCTACACTACGGGAGTTGACGTAATTCAAGAAGTTTACTGGCCGTCTCTCTCCTGGATTATGTAGAATCGAATACCTTCCTAACTTCTGCCATGAAATCCTCCAGATGACAACAAATGGCGGATTGTTGCTCCCAAACTGCCGTATCCCAGGAGAGTGCCCTTCCCGACATTAGCGTAATAACATACTCTATCTTAGATTGGCTTGAATGAAACAAAGATATCTGTAGCTCAAAAATAAGAGAGCACTGAGAAAGAAAACCCAGGCAGGTACCAGGATCCCCAGAATATCGTTCCTGAGGTGGTAAGCGGGTTCTCGGGGAGCCGGGGTAGGCTGTACAAGCTCACCACTAATAGGGGAAAAAAATACTGTGTGGTTGGGGTTTCTCAGAGGTAGGAGGCAGCCTCTGAGCTAACTCCCTGATTTGCTCCATAATCTCTTTAATCCCTTGGTTTTGGCATTCCGTCAAGGAACGGAGCCCTTCCAGAAGGTCCTGTAACAACTCATCATGTCTACCAAAGGTGGCTCCATGCAGGGAGACAGTGTGGCGGAGCTGGTCCAAGTCTGCTGGGTCTGTCATGGCCAGTTCGTACTATAAGGGCACAAGGCGAGACCCAGATGCAGACACAGGAGGAAGATGGTTAGTCTTTGTAGTTTATTTATAATCCAAAAGGAGAAGTCAAGAGGCTGGTTGTGGACAGGCAAAAGGTCAAAACCAGATTCTGAGTCCAAGAGGTAAAGAATGACAGACAGGCTTGATGTCAGGGCAGACAAAAGGGGCAGACAGGCTCGATGTCAGGGCAGACAAAAGGGGCAGACAGGCTCGATGTCAGGGCAGACAAAAGGGGCAGACAGGCTCGATGTCAGGGCAGACAAAAGGGGCAGACAGGCTCGATGTCAGGGCAGACTAAATGGGCAGACAGGCTCGATGTCAGGGCAGACAAAAGGGGCAGACAGGCTCGATGTCAGGGCAGACAAAAGGGGCAGACAGGCTCGATGTCAGGGCAGACAAAAGGGGCAGACAGGCTCGAAGTCAGGGCAGACAAAAGGGGCAGACAGGCTCGATGTCAGGGCAGACAAAAGGGGCAGACAGGCTCGATGTCAGGGCAGACAAAAGGGGCAGACAGGCTCGATGTCAGGGCAGACAAAAGGGGCAGACAGGCTCGATGTCAGGGCAGACAAAAGGGGCAGACAGGCCCGATGTCAGGGCAGACAAAAGGGGCAGGCGGGTACGGAGTCCAGAAAAAACAGGCAAGGGTCAAATCTGTGAAGATTGGAAAAAGAGAATAGAAAACAGGAGCATTGGAAAACATGCTGGTTGACTTGAAAACATATAAGACAAACTGGCACAGAGAGACAGGAAACACTGGGATAAATACACTGGGGAAAATAAGTGACACCTGGAGGAGGTGGAGAAAATCACAAGAATAGGTGAAACAGATCAGGGCGTGACCATGTCATATCATGTAAACAATCACAAATTATTATAATAGCAATGCTCACGCTATATGGCACATTTCTTCCTACATTAACCTCCTGTGGCTCTATGCACTATAATGAACCTTGTCACAGCCCTTTGGAGCATCAAGAGAACCTGAGGACATCATTCAGATCAGAAACTGACCCAGGGTATATCGAGTCTCCAGTGGTGTAAAGTAATTAAATTAAATACTTTAAAGTACTACTTACTGTAAGTAGTTGTTTTGGGTATCTTTACTTTACTATTTCTATTTTTAACAACTTTTACTTCACTACATTCCTAAAGAAAATGTACTTTTTACTCCATACATTTTCCCTGACAACCGAAAGTACTCGTTACATTTTGAATGCTTTGCAGGATAGGAAAATTGTCTAATTCATGCACTTATTAAGAGAACACGTGGTCATCCCTACTGCCTATGGTCTGGTGGACTCACTAAACACCAATGCATCTTTTGTAAGTAATGTGTGAGTGTTGGCTATCCCCCTGGCTATCCATACATTTTCAAAACAAGAAAATGGTGCCGTCTGCTTTGCAGAATTTGAAATTATTTATACTTTTGATACTTAAGTATATTTTAAACCAAATACTTTTAGGCTTTTCCTCAAGTAATATTTTACTGGGTGACTTTCACTTTTACTTGAGTAACTTTCTGTGAAGGTATCTTTACATTTACTCAAGTATGATGATTGGGTACTTTTTCCACCACTGCAAGTCTCCAATAGGTTACGTTGGGGTGTGGAAGGAAAGCCTACTCAGCCATTTCTGTGAAGTACTGTACCAGAGACTTCTCCAGTAGTGTGTCTTACACGGAACCCAAACCGTCTGTGCGCGTGTGCCATCATGCGTCATTGTGCATAAATGTATGTTGTCCCCCACAACAAACGTGATCATGACACACAGGTTAAAATATCAAAACAAACTCTGAACCAATTACATTAATTTGGGGTTAGGTCAAAAAGCATTAAACCTTTATGGCAAGCTAGCTTGCACTTGCTAACTAATTTGTCCTATTTAGCTAGTTTGCTGTTGCTAGCTAATTTGTCCTGGGATATAAACATTGAGTTGTTATTTTAACTGAAATGCACAAGGTCCTCAACTCCAACTATTAATCCACACACAAAACGGTCAAACTAATCGTTTCTAGTCATCTCTCTTCCTTCCAGGCTTTTTCTTCTCCTGACTTTGCGATTGGCAACTTTCATAAATTAGATGCATTACCGTCCCCGACCTCGTTCGTCTTTCAGTCACCCACGTGGGTATACCTGCTTCTATAAACCAATGAGGAGATGGGAGAGGCAGGACTTGCAGCGTGAGCTGCGTCACAAATATGATTGACTTCTATTTTAGCCCATGGCAATACAGACGCTCGTTGGCGCAATAATTGAATAATATAGATTTCTAAATGTATTTTGCAACTCTCCCGCAAGCGATGCGAGCGGTGTAGTCAGCCTGTTAGGCCCTGCAGATAGCAGTATAGGTGGAGTAGAGGTTGTGAAAGGGTCTGACTGGGTCGAGAACGTATACAAAAAACCTTTCCGCAACCACCATGGTTCTATTGTGATCAAATGTATTTATATAGCCCTTCTTACATCAGAGAAATACTCCAGATATAACAGACTGGCCCTAGCCCCCGACACATAAACTACTGCAGCATAAATACTGGAGGCTAAGACAGGAGGGGTTAGGAGACACTGTAGCCCAATCCGATGATACCCCGGACAGGCAGGATATAACCCCACCCACTTTGCCAAAGCACAGCCCCCACACTAGAGGGATATCTTCAACCACCAACTTACCATCCTGAGACAAGACCGAGTATAGCCCACAAAGATCTCCGCCACGGCACAACCCAAGGGGGGGCGCCAACCCAGACAGGAAGACCACGTCAGTGACTCAACCCACTCAAGTGACACACCCCTCCTAAGGACGGCATGGAAGAGCACCAGTAAGCCAGTGACTCAGCCCCTGTAATAGGGTTAGAGGCAGAGAATCCCAGTGGAGAGAGGGGAACCGGCCAGGCAGAGACGGCAAGGGTGGTTCGTTGTTCCAGAGCCTTTCCGTTCACCTTCACACTCCTGGGCCAGACTACACTCAATTATATGATCTACTGAAGAGATGAGTCTTCAGTAAAAACTTAAAGATTGAGACCGAGTCTGCGTCTCTCACATGGGTATGCAGACCATTTCATAAAAATGGAGCTCTATAGGAGAAAGCACTGTGATGGCTAAGGGAAGCACTTTTGAGCATTGCTCTGGTTAAAAGTAGTACACTATATAGGGAATATGGTGCCATTTGGAAAGAAGCATAGTGTCTGAGGTGGATTCAGAACATCACTGCCTGGTGGCATCAGACAGAACAGGATTGACTGGTCAGGACTGGTTCAGGGTTGTCACAGTCATCATAGCATGGGAACAATTGAAACCCCCTTAAAGAGTTACCCTCTCAAGCAATATTCTGCACATCCAGTTATAGTTGACCTGGTTTGATTTGACTCACATTTATGCTCTGTCCATTGGCTACTGGCAGAAATTAAGGACATTAATAATGGGATCATTTATTAAGCGGTGCCTGTTCACTAACCACACACCTAAACACAGATCTGGGCCTGTATTTATAAAACATCTCAGAGTAGGAGTGCCGATCCAGGATCAGGTCCCTTCTATGTCAAACCCGACCCTAGATCAGCATTCTGGTATGCTTTATGAATATGGGCCCAAATCTGGATCAAATAGTAGTGTGCCTGTTGATTCTGGAGGTCCTCTGTATCGACTGCCTGTCCACTCAGTGTGTGATGACTTGCTCCTCATTAGTACCAGTGATGTCTGTTTACCCAGCCAAACAGAGGTGCTTATTTTTTTCTCCAAATGTAACAAACCCGTCTCCCCAGACCTCACCCAGTGATTTGGATTTGTTATCGCCATCTAATCAGGACATTCAAGGAAACTGCTTTTCTACTTCCTGCCAGCCCCCCCAGATACAACAAACTATCCAGGAAGCATTTTATATATCAATCAAAGACATCATTGAATTAACTTGTTCTCACTGTTGAATGGAAACGTCCACTTGTGACTGTGTTGGGAAGGGCAGACCAACAGACCTTGTGCTTACTGGAAATCAGCCCCACTACTTGAATACTGTAGGCACAACGTCAAATCGGTTGACAAACCCTTAAGATGTCAGCTGCTAATTTTCAGATTTACACCACATAAACACAGCCATTTTCACTGGACGATCTGTTGCTATCTGTTGCTGCCAAATCATGATTTCCCTGGGGGTTAGCCTTGCAATAACCAAGTGGTGAGACACATAGCCCTCTATATTTAAATGTTTCAGGTACACTCCGATAGATGTCTGCGTCACATGCAGTATCTTCTATTGACATTTTCTTCTTTCTTGCCTTAATCATACTCACTCTCTATCCATCAGTTGTCACTTGTCTTCAGTTTTGATGTGAGAGAGGAAGCCAGTCCCGTCATCGCCACCTCACCCACTCTTAAGATAGCCTTGGGCCCCCCGTTGGCCCGAAGGTTGGTTAGGAGACACTGTAATTGTGATGAATTGAGAGAATATTAGGGTAGCACTGTAATTCATTAATCATACGCTGTCTGCCGCTGTTCTTCCCTCTTTGCCTTTCTGTCTTCTACACATCTTTCCCCACCTCGTCTTTCTTCCTCGCTTTATAATGCACAACATATGTGCATTGAAGTACAGATTGAACTTGTATTTATAATATTACAATTATCATAATTATAATGCATTTATTATGTATTTATAACACCTGGATAATGAACTTCTTTCAATAAAGCGGTTCACATTCTCCACTGGTTGAAATTAAGTATCTCATTGAAATACTATCCTGTGTCCTCAGATTAATGCAGGGAGTTACACATGCATAGTTTTTTTTCTGTATATATGAATTACAAATCAATCCTAGTCTATTGCATAGTTACAATGTGTAATCATTGAGGTCCCAGGAGCAGGAGTGGTAAACACTGTTGAAGTGTACAGTATAATTGTAATGCATACATGCAGACACAGCATCATTCAAATAATGGAGTTTGATATGACTGAAAAATAATGTCTCATAGATTCATACCTGAACCGCACCTTTATTTGCCAAGGAAGAGGACATGATCAGTGAATATAGTCAATGTACAGGCTACAATGTGGGAATCTCATGCGTGGGAATAACTATAGTACATGTATATAGGACATGCATCCTTGGCACAATGAAGTTATTACAGTTGAAGTCGGAAGTTTACATGCACCTTACCAAATACAGTTTTTCACAATTCCTGACATTTAATCCTAGGAAATATTCCCTGTCTTAGGTCAGTTAGGATCACCACTTTATTTTAATTAAGAATGTGAAATGTCAGAATAATAGTAGAGTGATTTATTTCAGCTTTTATTTCTTTCATCACATTGTTTAATTTGGGTCAAATGTAGCCTTCCACAAGCTTCTCACAAAAAGTTGGGTGAATTTTGGCCCATTCCTCCTGACAGAGCTGGTATAACTGAGTCAGGTTTGTAGGCCTCCTTGCTCACACTCTCTTTTTCAGTTCTGCCCACACATTGAGGTCAGGGCTTTGTGATAGCCACTCCAATACCTTGACATTGTTGTCCTTAAGCCATTTTGCCACAACTTTGGAAGTATGCTTGGGATCATTGTCATGGTTTTCGTAGGTGGAAGAAGGTGTGACCCAAAGCGCAGCTATTTAACTGAACACTGAAATACAAAACAACAACGTGAATAAACCAAAAAAACAACCAAAATGGGGAAAACAGGCTACCTAAGTATAAGTCTCAATCAGAGACAACGAACGACACCTGACTCTGATTGAGAACCATACTAGGCCAAACACATAGAAAAAAGAACATGGACTACCCACCCCAATTCACGCCCTGACCAACTTAAAACAAAGACATAACAAAGGAACTAAGGTCAGAACGTGACAATCATTGTCCATTTGGAAGAGCCATTTGCGACCAAGCTTTAACTTCCTGACTGATGTCTTGAGATGTTGCTTCAATATATCCACGTAATTTTCCTTCCTCATGATGCCATATATTTTGTGAAGTGCACCAGTCATGTGCAGTTGCAAACCGTAGTCTGGCTTTTTTATGGCGGTTTTGGAGCAGTGGCTTTTTCCATGTGGAGCGAACTTTCAGGTTATGTCGATATAGGACTAGTTTTACTTTGGATATAGATACTTTTGTACCTGTTTACTCCAGCATCTTCAAAAGATTCTTTGCTGTTCTGGGATTGATTTGCACTTTTCGTACCAAAGTACGTTCATCTCTAGGAGACAGAACGCTTCTCCTTCCTGAGCGGTATGATGGCTGCGTGGTCCCATGGTGTTTATACTTGCGTACTATTGTTTGTACAGATGAACGTGGTACCTTCAGGCATTTGGAAATTGCTCCCAAGGATGAACCAGACTTGTGGTGGTCCACACATTTTTTTCTGAGGTCTTTGCTGATTTCTTTTGATTTTCCCATGATGTCAAGCAAAGAGGCACTGAGTTTGAAGGTAGGCCTTGAAATACATCCACAGGTACACCTCCAATTGATTAAAATAATGTCAATTAGCCTATCAGAAGCTTTTAAATCCATGACATAATTTCCTGGAATTTTCCAAGCTGTTTAAAGGCACAGTCATCTTAGTGTATTTAAACTTCTGACCCACTGGAATTGTGATACAGGGAATTATAAGTGAAATAATCTCTCTGTAAACAATTGTAGAAACGATTACATGTGTCATGCACTTGCCAAAACTGTAGTTTGTTAACAACAAATATGTTGAGTGGTTGAAAAACAAGTTTTAATTGACTCCAACCTAAGTGTATGTAAACTTTCGACTTCAACTGTATATTCTACTCTATCCAAAGGCTTCATTAATGCCATTCAGACTTGATACAACAACTATGTGTAACGAAGTTCGTCTGTTGTTTGAAGAGAGTCAGACCGAAATGCAGCGTGTAGGTTACTCATGACTTTTAATGAAGATAATGCGGTACATGAAATAACAGAAGAAGAAAACAACAAACGAGTGAAACTAATTACAGCCTATCTGGTGACTAACACAGAGACAGGTACAATCACCCACGAAATACAACGCGCACTCAGGCTACCTAAATACGGTTCCCAATCCGAGACAACAAGAATCAGCTGACTCCAATTAGGAATCGCCTCAGGCAGCCAAGCCTAACTAGACACACCCCTAATAATACACACTCCCAATTTATACAAACCCCAATACGAAATACAACATATAAACCCATGTCACACCCTGGCCTACCCAAACATATAACAAAAACACAAGATACAATGACCAAGGCGTGACACTATGATAGCTGAGGTTCATAGATAGGTTCTGAACTAATATTCATACAAAACATTTTTTAATGTCCATACACAGATCAGGTACATACTGTAGCTAGCTACATACTGTAGCTAGCTACACATCCATAGGCATACAGTTATTTGTATCCTCCACTACACAATAAGCAAGTAAATAGTTAGCTAGCTATGTTACTTCAACTGCAGTGCAAGGCAAGCGTACACATTTGTACATTCAATTTGCAGTAAATGCTTTGGCTAGCTAGATTCTTTACATTCACTGTTTCACAAGACAACACCTGGTTTGCTGGTTTTCTCAGGAGTCCCTAAAACATTAAACAACCTGAATTACAAATTCATTCTCCTAACATTAGTTAGTTGGCTAATGTTAGCAAGTCAGATAACTTGTTAAAGAGCGATTTTCGTAAATTAACTTGAAGACAAAAAATATGCGCAAACATTTGTCTCTACATTAACTAACATATTCCTCTCATTGTACATTTTTTGCTTGACTCGTTATGACCTTATAATTACTTACATTTGGTTCCACCATAATGTTTTGTCAGCCATTTTTGTTGTGCCTTATTACTATTATAAACTGGTTACCAATGTAATTAGTGCAAGAAAATAAATGTTTTGTCATACCCATGGTATACGGTCTGATATACCACAGTTTTCAGCCAGTCAGCATTCAGGCTCAACCCCACCCAGTTTATAATCACATTTATACAATGGGTGGGTCTATTCCTGAGTGCTGATTGGTTAAAAGCGCATTCCAGCCAGTGTCTATTCCACAAGTTACCAATAAATCTATGACGTTAAAATGCCTATTTACTCGCTTCCATCTGATTGTTCAATCCACTGTCTCATCAGCCAAGACAGGCTTGATCTCCACTATAAAAAGCATCTAGACATTATCTCACATTTCTTTTAGACTAACATTTAGTTTTCAACTGCAGAGATTTGTATAAACCTTGCTGTCTGTCTCTCAGACATTTGCAACATTATTTCAATATTCAAATTCGATCTCCGTCTCATAGTAATGAACGTCTGTAAAGAGTAATGAGTGAAGAGGTGTGGAGTCAGCCGCAGAGAGCAAAGGATGTGGGAAAAACAACACGCTTTAATGTCCTGGAAACATAACATGTACAAAAGTGGAAACACAAATGAACAGAAATATAAACGGACAGCGTGAAAACCCAAAATGCCAACAAAAATACACTCAAACAAGGAAACACGAGAACAAGCCCGCACGAAACAGAAGCGGGCTGAACAGACTATATATAACCCTATCCTAACAACCAAACTAGAAACAGGTGCTACCAATTAGACAAAACTAAACGAACACAGAACAACGGATCGGCGATAGCTAGTAGACCGGCGACGAAGACCGCCGAGCGCCACCCGAACAAGAAGGGGAGTCACCTTCGGTAATATTCGTGACAACGTCTAGGGGTCTGGAGTCAGCGTTTCTCAGCCAGTCGAAATCATGAATCAGCTGGCATCATTTTTATTGATATATACAAAGAAATGTTAATTGAAAAAAGGTAAAACTAAACAAAGTGCAGCTAATTTGCAGTCTTTACAGCTTCAGTGTTTGTAGTGATTGTGTTGTTGGTTAGCTCCTCTGTACAACAGTGTCCTGACGAGAGAGCACATGCCAAGCACATGCCAAGCGAAATTGCGCCTCATTAGCTCATTGTTATGGATGTCTCCAAATAAATGTCACTAGAAAACAGCCTATGCAAATGCAGCTATTGTTGTTATTCTTCTTTAAACTTTTGACGTGACTGTAAGTTAGCTGTAGTTAGCTAGCAAGCAAGGGATAAGAACATTGCCAGCCAGTATGGCAATGGGACATTTAGAACAAACGACTGTGTCACGTCCATAGATACAGAACAAAAAGGCTGAACGAATGGGTCGCCTCTCTGGCAACCGAACCGATAGAACGAACAACCAGCCGGCTTGGGCAGCAATCCTAGATTTGTGTCGGAACTATATCTTGTGGAAGGATGAAATAGTATGAATAAATTAATCACATTTATTTTTTAAATATGTCAATCATTATTTGAATATGTTGGTAACCCGTTGTATAAAAGTGATAATGCCCTCGAAGCCGGTGTTTGGTGGATATATTGGCACGGTTTCCCAGCCCGAGACCAATACCAATGGGACCAATGGGGCGGTAGGGTAGCCTAGTGGTTAGACCGTTGGACTAGTAACCGAAAGGTTGCAAGTTCGAATCCCTAAGCTGACAAGGTACAAATCTGTCGTTCTGCTCCTGAACAGGCAGTTAAACCCACTGTTCCTAGGCCGTCATTGAAAATAAGAATTTGTTCTTAACTGACTTGCCCAGTAAAATAAAGGTAAAAAAAAAATAATAATACCCGTGCCAATATATCCTCCAAAAACTGGCTGATTTATTCATACTATTTCATGCTTCCACAAGATATAATCCCTACACAAATCTAGTGTTGCTACCCAAGCCAGTTTTCGGTTCGGTTTCTAAAGACGCGACCCAGTCGTTCCGTCTTTTTGTTCTGTATCTATGGACGCGACCCAGTCATTCCGTCTTTTTGTTCTGTATCTATGGACGCGACCCAGTCATTCCGTCTTTTTGTTCTGTATCTATGGACGCGACCCAGTCATTCCGTCTTTTTGTTCTGTATCTATGGACGCGACCCAGTCATTCCGTCTTTTTGTTCTGTATCTATGGACGCGACCCAGTCATTCCGTCTTTTTGTTCTGTATCTATGGACGCGACCCAGTCATTCCGTCTTTTTGTTCTGTATCTATGGACGCGACCCAGTCATTCCGTCTTTTTGTTCTGTATCTATGGACGCGACCCAGTCATTCCGTCTTTTTGTTCTGTATCTATGGACGTGACCCAGTCATTCCGTCTTTTTGTTCTGTATCTATGGACGCGACCCAGTCGTTCCGTCTTTTTGTTCTGTATCTATGGACGCGACCCAGTCGTTCCGTCTTTTTGTTCTGTATCTATGGACGCGACCCAGTCGTTCCGTCTTTTTGTTCTGTATCTATGGACGCGACCCAGTCATTCCGTCTTTTTGTTCTGTATCTATGGACGCGACCCAGTCATTCCGTCTTTTTGTTCTGTATCTATGGACGCGACCCAGTCGTTCGTTCTAAATGTTACATTGCCATACTGGCCGGCAATGTTCTTATCTCTTGACTTAGTCATGTCAGAAAGAATAACAGCAAAGTAGCTGCATTTGCATTTGTTTAAGCTTTTTTCTAGAGACATTAATTTGGATACATCCTTAACAATGAGCTAATGAGGTGCGATTTCGCCTGGCATAGAAAATGTGCTACTGTCACGCCCTGACCTTAGAGATCCTTAATTATTCTCTATGTTTGGTTAGGTCAGGTGTGACTCGGGTGGGAAAATCTATGTTTTCTATTTCTTTGTTGTTTTGCAGAGTGTGGTTCCCAATTAGAGGCAGCTGTTTATCGTCGTCTCTGATTGGGGATCATATATAAGTTGTGATTTTCCGTTTGGGTTTTGTGGGGTGTTATTTTCTTCGCTTTCGTTTTTTTTGTTTGATTTGTTATTTTTGTTTGAGTGTTTCTTGAAAATAAATATCATGAACACTTTCCACGCTGTGCTTTGGTCCACTCTTCCTTCCACCGACGACGAGCATTACAGCTCACTTGTCACGACACTGTTGTTCAGAGGAGCAAGCCAACATCACAGCTAACACAATCCCTTCAAACTGGAGCTGGAAAGTCTGCAAACTAGCTGCATTTAATTTTGTTTGACCTTTTTTCAATTTACATTTATTTGTATATATCCATAAAAACTCCATAAAAACTATGCCGGCTGATTCATGATTTCAAATGGCAGAGAAAGGCTGCCTGCCTGTTTGTCTCCTCCCGACTCCCAACACGTTCATTACTATTGGCAGCTGTGTAATAGTAATAAACTAATTTGAATATTGAAAAAATATTACAAATGTTGGAGAAACAGCAAGATTTATACAAATCTCCGCTATTGAAAACTAAATGTTAGTATAAAAGACATGTGAGATAATGTCTAGATGCTTTTTATAGTGGAGATCAAGTTTATAAATTGCTTGGCTGGGCTGATGAGACAGTGGATTGCGTAGTCAGATGGAACTGAGTAAATAGGCATTTTAACGTCATAGATTTAGAGGGTGGTAACTTGTGGAATAGACACCGGTTTTAACCAATCAACATTCAGGATTTGGCCCACCCGTTGTATAATGTCTTCTGTTATATTCTATTGACTTCTATTGACTTCCATTGTCTTCTATCGACTTATATTGTCTTCTATTGTGCACAAACCAGCTCTAGTCAGCTGCTCCCATAGGACTATGCACCCATGACTCACAATGACACAAACAATAATGTAATTTCATAAATCTAAATATTAATACAAATATCATAAGCTGCTGTTTGGTTCTCACAAGTATAATTTTAGCACACGTTTAACTCGGTTCTCCTCATTATGCCACAGGAGAAGAGAGCCTCACCAGCCCCATGCAGAAAGAGAGAGAGCTGCCGTGGCCAGGCCAGGTCAGAGAGGTGGCTGCATCCTGCAGTTTGATCACACAGAACAGAGGAGCTCTGATTGATGGGTAACCTAGGCTCTGTGATTACATCTCATTTCCTTAATGTCCCAGCCCCGGATGCACAGTGCAAACTTTCCTGTTTCCACCAGAGATGAGGTAAGTTGCATTTCAAAGTGGATTCTAAATAACATCCATCCAATTCCCTAGCGAAGCCCTGACAGAACAGCCAGGTCAAGTATACATGTTTAAGTCTGTAATCCCTGTGTCACCACAGTCTCCAGGTGGTCAAACCTTCCATGAAGAGCATCAAGTGGCGGAAGCTTGTGTCAGTCTCCAGTCTTTATTCCATGTAATCAAACATTGTCAATTCCCTACTTTTTGTAGATGCTTAGCCTGCCCTACAGTATGCATTGAGTGCCATTAATGTTTGCATTCAGACACGTATGATACAGTCTCATTCTTTAATATTGAAATTATCTTTCCTATATTGGCATTGATATTGTATTCCAATACCATGGTGTGGTATTGATTTGGGAGGCATAATGAGTGTGTGATTCTGTCATCTCAACACCCTTTCAATAGATACAACCAACCTTATATACAGTACAGTGCATCATGTCACATGTCAGTGTTCCCTCCCTCTCTGTTCAGATAAGACAATGATTATCTGTCTCCTGATATAACTTACACCAGGTTGATGCACCGTGAGATACTCTGACCAAAATAGATTGGAAAGGTTACTGTATTGAATTGAAAGTTAGAAACAGGGAACAGAAAGTTGAGGTAGGGACTGAGATGATCCATAGATATTTGGTCATGCTACATCTGTTCACATATAGTTAGGCCTTTATTCGGAAGTGGCAATACAGGCAAGCCTCTACGCCTACACAACCGCAGTTTCCGCTGTCTCCGGGAGCACCGAGGGGGGTGGACCCTGGCTCTGTCCAATTTCCCTGATTTAGTGGCTCCGTCATAGGTCCGGCACTCTGTTCAATAGTACTAAAAGCCTCATCCACACTAATGGGGTTCCTCCGTGACGCAAAAGAAGACTCTTGGGCAGGATGCTTTACGATACCTTACCCAATAATGTAAAGTAAGGGGAACAAGATGATGCCCAGAGACCAACAGCTCTGTAATTGGGTCTGAGAAATTGGGCCGACTATTGTCAGCCACACCATCGATTCCCTGAAAAGAGCAGTTCACCGAGGAGTCAGTAGTGTGCTGTATGGGGAAGGGGATGGGAATTGATTATGGTATATGATGTATTAACTATGTCATTGTTCCAAAAAATACCACAAGACTAATGTCCAAGCATTTCACAGAGCTATTTTAAACTGCCAAAATCTTTGAATTTATTATGTCTAAAAAGTTACACATGTCGTCCATTTTTGGTTGTAGAAAAGTCCTAAACATGCTGTATATTCTGATAATCTGGTCATTATGGCAATCAAAATTAAGTAGCTTGACCAACTCAACAATTATGTTTCAATATCATCAATTAAAATATTATAACAGTTGATATCAAATAACCCAAACATGTATATTTTACATTAATATAACACATGATTGTGGCCTGATAATTCTGTAGTACAGCGTTTCCCATCTCCTGTCCTTGAGTACCCCCAACAGTACATACTTTTTGTTGTGGCCCAGGACAAGCACACCTGATTCTACTTGTCAACTAATCATCAAGCCCTTGAAAGTTGAATCAGGTGTTTTTGTCAGGGGCTACAACAAAAGTGTGTGCTGTTTCGTAACTGGAGTTGGAGAGCTGCAGTGTGCCTGTTTGTACAGTAGGTGGCTCTGCCAGCAAGTCCAATGAGGATGTATTATTCTCTTGATTCTTCAAAAACATAAAGCAAAGGAACATTGTTGGGACCTTTAATATATATAGAACTATTTTAGGATGATTTCTGTATCTGCCAGTCTGATTTGGCCCTGTCCTCAATGCAAGTTGTGATATCAAATGGTGCAAATGACTAGCAGATTTTTGTGAATGGAGCATTTTGTGACAGAACAATGACGTAATTTGTGTTCTATTGTCTTTACTGGTTTGTCGTAACCGCTGGACGATACCTGATTGGCTAGTGGATGGGGCTGAACAATCTGATTGGCTAAAATTAGATCATTAAACAACTATTTAGTCAGTACAGAAACCCAAGTGGTAGATATATAAGACAGGACATTGTAGCAGGGTGCAACAGATTCACAAGTTGGTCTAAAACTTGAAGTACCTCAACTCATTCCATTGTTCGTCCACGAAAACAACCAATCACAGTAAGTAGAGAATTTAAACCAATTTTCTGTGTACATGATGCATTGGGCTAGCATGGATGGGATGTAATTTCTGTGGCTATTAGATATTGTGCTAATTCTTCAGAATGTTCCAGTGATGATAGGGGGGACAGAATGAGATAGCGTAAACTTTGCCTAGGCTATTGACCCGGTGTGAGATGCTGTTGAGATATGCAGTTCAGATGGCTTTTCAAGGGTAGATGAGGTGATTGTGAGAGGGGGGCTGGGTTTAGACTACAGCTCATTCCACTAATGCATGGGCTCCTGTGGGAGCCACTGGCTGGCTGGGGCTCCAACTCATAATCTAGATAGTATCACTAATGCCTTCCTCCTCAATGTCTGGTACTGCGTCTCCAAGCCCAGCTCTTCTCTTCAGTTAGAGGGGAGCACTGAGACTAGATGGCTCACTCTGATTTCAGGGAACTAGGGACTTTGGTAGGACTGTCTCATCGCAGAAGGGAAGAGAATGCTTTGGGACAGGGAGAGTGAGATAGGGAGCTTCTTCACTCCCAGTAGAATAGTGAGCATCTGAACTGAGATGGATGGAGCTTACATGCGATAAGTCATGTGTAGGGACAAACAAAGATGTGTGTTTTGATCCGAATGAAATGCTTGTCCTATTCTGCTTTGAGAGGAATGTGAATGTTTTTAAAGGCAAGTTTCTGTGGTTGTGGATGTAATGTGTTTTACCACAGGGACCATGGTTATGATGAAGCTCTCTGCCCTCCTCATGACCTATTTCCTGGTCATTTGTCAGATGTACAGCTCACATGCAGCTCCAGCCAGGTGAGGATCAAAGCACGTTATATACACTGTAATGTCCAGTCAGTCACTGAAATGTATGTATAGACGACAGAGATGTTCATTTGTAGCAATCCCAAAAGGAAACGCCATAGATCCATTGGGATACTTCCATCTTTCTAATAGTAATTGTTGTGATTTCATATGTCTTGGCAGCCACATATATCTTATGCATGCTAATTTAAATGATTTTGTTTTCAGATAACACGATGTGATTACAGAAATCCATACATTACGTTACATTAAATGCCCTCTTTTCAGTAAAATGATCCAATTGGATTACGATATCGTAAGCTAATCAATCCGGTGACTCATGAAGCCATTCTATGTATAACCTCCTAACCACTTCTATCCATTTGGAAACAATCCAACTTAATGCCACAGCAATAGGCTAAGATGATTGCTATTGCATGTAGAATATTTCCAAGTGGTAGAATGCATGGGTGTTCAATATTCCAGATAGAGAGACCCTGGTCACCGTTCTTACTACAATATTGATTTAGTCATAAAGCTCTAAGTTGGCTACCTGTCAGCTTTCTAAAAGGAACACTTTTAGAATATTGTCTTGAGTTTGGCTCGTATCCCTTAAAGCAGGAGTCAATGGCTTTTAGCTGAAGCAAACTCACATAACCTACGTGCTGGTGCAGTTCCAGTCTGATCAACCTAATCGTCAATGTGTTTTCAGAACTGGTTTAGAGTCTATAACAGACCAAGTCACGCTAACTGACTATGAAGCCCGAAGGCTACTCAACGCCATCGTCAAGGAGTTTGTTAAAATGACATCAGAGGAACTGGAGCAACAAGCCAATGAAGGAAATAGGTAGGTACAGATCTTCTCATCTCCACAACTTGTTTTTAACAACATTCATTTTCATTTTATCTAGGTTTACTTGGTGTATAACCCCAAATGTCTTATTAATATGTGGCAAGTCCTTCGCTGCCTCCTGTAGCAGTCAGAGCTATGGGTATTTATTAAAGACAGAGGTATGGACATCGCCCAACCATCAACAGGGAAATCTAGAGTTAAAGCATATATTCTCTGTGATTATCTATGCATGGGTTTTGGAACACTTCATTTTAATGTATTCATTATCTAAGCATTGTTTATGAGAAAGCCTGTTGCGGAATGCTAAATGATAAATAACCCTAAAGAATGGAAGAAAGCATGAGAATTAGTGCAAGAGGAATGGGATGCATGACAGCAGTTTGTTATAATTTAACTACGATGCTATAAACAGGATTGCCGCATGAGCCTAAGTAACTGAGGTCATTATAGCTATAGACTATTTAATTGCCTGACTTGATAGCATGACTTTAAACCGTAATTTTTTTATATAAATGCAAGTAAAAACTGACTTTGAAATGCATGATGTTGGAATACAGTGTTATTACTGTAGCATGTGGATAACAGCAGGATGCATCTGCATGCCATGGTTACTATGAGCCTGTTTCTGCATGTTTGTCTCTCTCTCTAACAGCCTGGATAGACCCATGTCCAAGCGTTGCTCCAACCTCAGCACCTGTGTGCTGGGCAAACTGTCCCAAGAGCTGCATAAATTGCAGACGTACCCCCGCACCAACACGGGAAGTGGCACGCCTGGCAAGAAACGCAGCTTGCCTGAGAGCAACCGCTATGCAAGCTATGGAGACTCATATGATGGAATCTGAGCGGTCCTCCCCATCATAAGCCCTAGTTAACCTGACCCCTCTGTTCCAGCCTAGCCTGATGATTGCTGATGCATGTGAATCTTGCTTGACCGACTGCAGAGAAACCTTGATGTCCCGCAATGTCCCTGCTCTCTTTTTCTTTTGTTAAAATCCCCTTTTTTGCCAGAGAATAAAATATATAAGTACAAAGCAGAGTCCAATCCTTTAGATTTATAAAGTGAATAATGGTTTAGATTCACTTCCCTATCTTAAGGTGTATGATATCCCTTTACTATACAGATCATTCACAATATATACAAAGTCTTAATCAAAACCAAACATCTTAATCAATGCTTCTTTCAACCGTGACTTGGGTTCTTGTTTAATAAACTTTTTTTTTTATACCAGAAATATTTTCCATCTTAATTATTCAAGTGAAACAAAGCCTTTTAACATCTTTAATAGTTCACAACAGTTTAAACAATATTGGTGAAGCCCCAGTGTATATGATATGTAAACGTAAATTCACAGTGCATTTGAGGTAAGTTGAATAACTCATTTGAGCTGAATCTCATCATTTAGAGCTCTGAATGTCTTTATTTTCAATTTGATGATATATTTTATACATTTTCTCCAGAAAACAGTAATTTATTACCTTTGTTCTTTTTATTGTAATTCATACATTTTGTACCTTTGTAATAAATCCTGAATTTAGGAGAGGTTTGTATGACCAGTCCTTTCTCTTCCTAAAAGCAGCGTTACAGTACAGAAGCGTGCGTGCAATACTGCCACATGTGTCACCCACCGCCTGGCTGACTTCCTGAACAGATCAGGAGGAATGGGCAACAGTAACTTCGTCCCCACCAACGTGGGCGCCAAGGCGTTCGGACGAAGAAGGAGAGACAGCCCCAAGACAGCACCTCTGTGAATGTGTTAACAGGCCTCAGGGATTTGGTATAACAACATTCTACACTCCTCTCTCTTCCCACTACTGTCAACCTCTGTCTGTCTCTACTGTATCTCTAATGCTCTTTCCCCAGCCTCTGTCTTTCCACATCTATTCTATTTCAGTACTCTTCAGATAGTCTCTTTGTAACTTTTCCTGCCTTCAAATTGGGTCTATGTCTTATGGATGAATACAAGTTGGGAGTTAGAGTTCAGTAGAAAGGAGGATAACCAGTCACTTCCTTCCATTTTCTCTCCCTGCAGAGTATGAGCCCTTAAGTGAGACAACAATACATCCTGTCCTGAACCAACTACAGACATCTAGAAATGACAACTCTTCACTGTTTAAAAAAAAACAGCCTTCAAACACAGGACTGATTTCTTGCATACCTCTTGCATACTCTGTGTTACCGATATTAATTTGCTCTATGACCATGAGGAAATACAACAACCTAGAAAACATTACAACAAAAAATAAAGAACAAACTTCTGTTATGACTATTTTCACCAGATCTTTACCCTGTACAAGCCAGTTGGTTCTGTCCCGTTTTGGCTTAGAGCACATGTGCAGTTTGATCCTGAGTCCCCACCCCTCCTCTCTCCTGTGTCAGCAGCACACTGCAGGGGTGCGGAGACTACATCAAGCTCCGCCCCCACAAGCTTCCCTGACCATGGCTGTGTCTTGTGCCTTGATGTAGACCACTTCTTCACATTTCATTAATTGTACAGTATGTTTGAAGAGTGAAAGGAAAACGATTGAAGAATCTAAATATTGTAACAATTGTGAATCTAAGCAAGATTAAAATGTATTTTAGATACATATGGGTCGGTGTACTTGTTTTATTCTGCAATGATCTAAGCCCTTAGATCACAATATCTACTAAGCTAACATATGGAATTGTTTTAAGATGGTCATAAAATGGATCATTTAGTCATTTGATTTAGAAGTTTAGGAGCCTGTAGTTATAAAAAAAATATATATACATAAAAAATGATTTGATGAAACATTGAATTTAGTATTTAATGCTATAGCCCATAGAAACACATTAAAGACCACGTTTGTATATGGCAAAACAGACAGTCAAAAAATAAATAATAAGGAATAAGGTTTTGAAGTGACTGTCCTATATCTGGGAATCTGGGTCCTATATACTATATACTGTCCTATATCTGGGAATCTGGGTCCTATATACTATATACTGTCCTATATCTGGGAATCTGGGTCCTATATACTATATACTGTCCTATATCTGGGAATCTGGGTCCTATATACAATATACTGTCCTATATCTGGGAATCTGGGTCCTATATACTATATACTGTCCTATATCTGGGAATCTGGGTCCTATATACTATATACTGTCCTATATCTGGGAATCTGGGTCCTATATCTGGGAATCTGGGCATGTTAATAGTGGCACATTTTGCTGTTTTTACAACTCGGTATTGGGTTACCTTCAGACTACTCCCCTGAAGCTTGTGTGTGCCTTAGAGCAGAACAACCGACACCTTCGTGCTTAGTTTGTAGCTCTGACTGTTCAGTCGAGACAGTCAGTTTTTTGAGACGACCTCTTCGAAATGAGAACGTTTGCGACAGAGAGTTCAGCTTGTGGATGTCGTAGAGCCAAACAGTCGATTCTGGCTATGAACCCTGTAATGTGTGTCTTTCGATGGTGGTGACCTATTAGTTTGTAGCTCAGATGTTCAGGTTTTACATTTGATTTTCATGTCTGGATCCTCTCATGTGTAGAAAAAGATTGCTTTCATAAGCCCCATTTTATGGAATTAGGCGTAACCTTTATATCAGCGGAAAGAGGGGAATGAGCTACAACCACTACAAGACATCTCTAGCATAAACACACTTTCCCTTAGATATTCAATATTCAAATGATGTCACCTTGTGATGCATGGATGCGTCAATCAACTCTAGGGGATTTTAATCGTAAAGAGCAGACAGAGCTGATGGTACACGACATTTAACATTTCCAACATGATTAGTTTATTATGGTACATGACACTTAATTAACATCTTAATTTCCAACGTATCATGCTGTATATGCTCAGATCATCAACATAGCCTTGATCACAATGCAGTGTTCCACATTACATCCCAAATAATCTTTAATTGAATTTGACCTAATGGTTACAGAACAAACATCATGCATTTATCTAAATGTAAGAAATGGTATATAGTGTTTATACACTGATCTTTTCAGGACACAAGCAAAAGGCTATTTTACATATCACAACCACATCCAGGACCATGTTGATATTGTTTACTCATTCTTACTCCCTAAACACAACAAATGAGTACCAACGATAGATTACTTGTAGTTTTTCACGTTGTCTGTCTGTGTAATTTTTTTGTAATGACTTGGTGCTGCCTATCTTGGCCAGGGTGCTCTTGAAAAAGAGATTTTAATCTCAATGAGCCCTTCCTGGTTAAATAAAGGTTAAATAAAAATAAATAAAAACAATACAAAGAATGTAGTCTATACCAAAGGTTCTAGTTGTATTCTCCATTGAACTTATAAAGACATCCTTTTTTCATATTTCACACTGATGTCACCAATAACATGTTAAAACGTTTCAGATAAATAATGACTTTAATGGCACACATAGGTACATATGTTTCAGTAACATAGGCCTATATGTGGGATCTTGCACTAGTCTATGAGTTAGGTATACTGATCTAGAGTATTTTCAGTGTATTTCTGAAAATACTTTCAGGTCCACGCCCAGCCCTGCCAATATGATTTAGATAGCATCTCCATTAGCTTTGCTTTCCCCCATTTAATCAAGCGCCCGCATGGTCTCTCCAAGATACTACACCCTACACAGCTAAATCACGTCACAGAGCCACACATCGCCCTCTGGGATACCTATTCTGTTATGTTTACATTTATCCATGAATAAAGAATAAATATATTTTCATAGCACTGTTATTTTATTGCTTCAATTATTTTGAGGTACATTCTATTTCGGGGTGAATAAAAAGTGCAGTGATTGACTTTGTTAATAATATTTCTGAAATATAATGGGACTGAGCATAAAAGTAATGAAACGCTTTTCTAGGATACATTACACCAAATGGAAGGATGGAAAGAGGCTTACAATCCTTATCAATAGTACAGCTTCGACATCAGAGTTGTGTATTGGCTTTGTGAGGTAGTGATTTGCACATAAAATATATTCTGTCGTAAAGATGGCTACAGTTACTCTGACCTCTTGTCAACAGATTGCAGACACAACTCACAAGGCTCACATGTTATTGCCTTATTGGCTCCTTTGTGCATTGTTAAAGGCAATGTGGTCTCCTGGGTTGCAGTTGCAGAGCTTCACGCCTGCTTGTCTTCCCTAATTGACGTGCTTTTTCTCCCACTACTCTGACCTCTCTTTTCAGTTCCTCTTCTGGGAGAGGAGGCTCTGGTTTGTTTTCACAAGTATCAATTCATTTCAACCCCTTAAGGAGCTCTGCTTAATAAGGCTGTTCTTTTTTTTACACCAGGTTTATCAGCTTTTAATATATCCAGTGGGGAATATTGTAGCATGGCATTAGAGGTAGCAAAGCTGTTGATTTGTATGAACTTCATGTATCTGTATCATGGATGTTGTATGGTATTTGGTATTTTATTAGGATCCCCATTAACTGTTGCAAAAGTAGTTCTTCCTGGGTTCCACACAAAACATGAAACATGACATAATACAGAACATGAATAGACACGAACATCTCAAGGACAGAACTACATATGGATGTATACTGACGTGTGCATGGTGTTGCATTGGAGTCATGTGCAGAACGGTCGTCATATACAACACACAGTGCATATTATAGGTTTGTTTTTCCGTCATCTGTATTACAAATAGCCCTCATTCTGTGCTTCATAATTCTCCCATCATCATAATCTTTAGCAACAACAGCCATCCTTACTTCACCCTGGTGGTGAAATATATCCCATCCAGGGAGCTGAGGCTTTGTTGATTAACCTGGTTGTTCTCATATCATAGTAGTGACTCAGTTCATAATATGACTCTGCTTCATCTCTCCCGCACCCTCCATCCCCCAGCCCTCCATCCCTCATCCCCAGCCCTCCATCCCTCATCCCCAAGCCCTCATCCCCCAGCCCTCCATCCCTCAGCCCTCCATCCCTCATCCCCAGCCCTCCATCCCTCATCCCCCAGCCCTCATCCCCCAGCCCTCCATCCCTCATCCCCCAGCCCTCCATCCCTCATCCCCCAGCCCTCCATCCCTCAGCCCTCCATCCCTCATCCCCCAGCCCTCCATCCCTAATCCCCCAGCCCTCCATCCCCCAGCCCTCCATCCCCCAACCCTCCATCCCTCAGCCCTCCATCCCCCAGCCCTCCATCCCCCAGCCCTCCATCCCTCATCCCTCATCCCTCAATCCCCCAGCCCTCCATCCCCCAGCCCTCCATCCCCCAGCCCTCCATCCCTCAGCCCTCCATCCCTCAGCCCTCCATCCCTCAGCCCTCCATCCCCCAGCCCTCCATCCCTCATCCCCCAGCCCTTCATCCCTCAGCCCTCCATCCCTCATCCCTCATCCCTCATCCCCCAGCCCTCCATCCCCCAGCCCTCCATCCCTCAGCCCTCCAACCCTCATCCCTCATCCCTCATCCCCCAGCCCTCCATCCCCCAGCCCTCCATCCCTCAGCCCTCCATCTCTCCATCCCTCAGCCCTCCATCCCTCATCCCTCATCCCCCAGCCCTCCATCCCCCAGCCCTCCATCCCCCAGCCCTCCATCCCTCATCCCTCATCCCTCATCCCTCATCCCCCAGCCCTCCATCCCTCAGCCCTCCATCCCCCAGCCCTCCATCCCTCATCCCCCAGCCCCCATCCCTCATCCCTCATCCCCCATCCCCCATCCCTCCATCCCCCAGGCCTCCATCCCCCAGCCCTCCATCCCTCAGCCCTCCATCCCTCCATCCCCCAGCCCTCCATCCCTCATCCCTCATCCCTCAATCCCCCAGCCCTCAATCCCCCAGCCCTCCATCCCCCAGCCCTCCATCCCTCAGCCCTCCATCCCTCAGCCCTCCATCCCTCAGCCCTCCATCCCCCATCCCTCCATCCCTCATCCCCCAGCCCTCCATCCATCAGCCCTCCATCCCTCATCCCTCATCCCCCAGCTCTCCATCCCCCAGCCCTCCATTCCTCAGCCCTCCATCCCTCCATCCCCCAGCCCTCCATCCCTCATCTCTCATCCCTCCATCCATCATCCCTCCATTCTTTGTCTTTCTATAGTTTCAAGTTATTGTGCTGCAGATGCTTTACCACCTACACTTCCATTATAATTTGTCAGTTGACAGTCAACAGGTCCTAACTATTTCAGGGATGAATTTCTCTGCATCTATGCAATGGCTTGTGTCCACATTTTCGGGGTAATTCATGTGTAACTATCATCATTCTTTCTCATTGAGCGCATTTTAGCCATGGAATAGAGCTCATCTCATTGATCTCATCTCTGTCCCTCTGAGGTAACCATCCCATTTGATGGTGCTGTCTCATATGAGAGATGTCTTTTCTCCAACGAAATATGGTTTTGACAACCTAGGCTTGTCACGCCTTGGTCATTGTAATTTGTGTTTTTGTTATATGTTTGGGTTGGCCAGGGTGTGACATGGGTTTATATGTTGTTTTCGTATTGGGGTTTGTAGTATTTGGGATCGCGGCTGATTAGGGGTGTGGTATAGGCTTGGCTGCCTGAGGCGATTCTCAATTAGAGTCAGGTGCTTCGCGTTGTCTCTGATTGGGAACCGTATTTAGGCAGCCTGACTTTCGCTTTGTATTTTGTGGGTGTTTGTTCCTGTCTCTGTGTGGTAGTCACCAGATAGGCTGTAATTAGTTTCACGTTCCGTTCTGTTGTTTTTGTATTTCAGTTATTTCATGTACCGCTATTCTGTTCATTAAAGTCATGAGTAACCTACACGCTGCATTTCGGTCCGACTTTCTTCATTCAACAGACGAACACCGTTACAAGGCTTTGGATTGAGGATTGAACGTGGGTGACTAAAGATATAATACAACATGGTGCATGCTATATTATTCCATGGTGTCTGAGGAATAGCACAATCCAGAAACAATGTGAACAGGATCTCTTCTCACTTTTCATTTGCTACAGGATAGCGTAGAGGTGAATTATTTATTTATGTTACGCAATCAGACACACACCGTTACCTGGAGAACACAGTTTACAACACAGTTGGAATATGACTACAGGTATGTAAACTGTGACAGCAGCTTCAAGAGGCATTCTGTCATTATCTATCAGTAACGTCACTGAGGCATTGACTCACAGGAGAATAAAATAGACACAGAAACAGTGCTGCAATTATTATTTTTTAAATAAAATGTCCTTTATTATTTTCCCCTAACCCTATCACCCCTCCTGTCACGCCTACTCCCGCTCCCCCTCTCCCTCTCCAGCTGTCACGATGTGTGCAACTGGTTGAAGGTAAGTCAGGTGCAGGAGAGCAGACATAGGTGATAACAGGTGCACTTTATTCATACCCAAGGAAAACAGAGATAACAGCCAAAGTACACCAACAAAACACACGGGTCAAAACACATACCCGGCGCAAACCAGCCTGATGCGAACCACACGTAACAAAACAATTCCACACACAGACATGGGGGGAACAGAGTAATATACATTTAGTCAGATGAGGGAATGTGAACCAGGTGTGCGGAAAACCAAGACAAAACAAATGGAAAATGAAAGGTAGAGCGGCGATGGCTAGAAGACTGGTGACGCCGAACGCCGCCTGAACAAGGAGAGGGACCGACTTCGGCGGAAGTCGTGACAGTACCCCACCTTGATGCTAGGCTCCAGCAGCGAGTCGACACCGGCCTTGGGGACGACCCGGAGGGCGAAGTACAGGGCGATCCAGATGAAGATGATGGAACTCCCGCAGCATAGAAGGCTCCAAGACATCCTCCACCGGGACCCAGCATCTCTCCTTCGGACTGTACCCCTCCCAGTCCACAAGGTACTGAAGGCCCCTCCCCCGACACCTCGAATCCAATATGGAGCGAATGGAGTACGCCGGGGCCCCTTCGATGTCAAAAGGGGGTGGAAGAACCTCTGACACCTCAGACTCCTGGAGCGGCCCAGCCACCACTGGCCTGAGGAGGGTTAATACGGTAATCGGGGGGAAGCTGTAACCGGTAACTAACCTTTTTAAGTCTTATCAGGACTTTAAATGGCCCCACAAACCGTGGCCCCAGCTTCCGGCAGGGCAGGCGGAGGGGCAGGTTTTGGATCGAGAGCCAGACCCGGGCCCCCGATGCGAACACCGGAGCCTCACTGCAGCACGGCCCGCTGGAGGTGAACATGGACGGCGCCCAGGTCTATTCTGCACGCCTGAACCAGTCGTCCACCATAGGAGCCTCGGTCTGACTGATGCCAAGGTGCCAAAACCGGCTGGTACCCCAGTTCGCACTGGAAGGGGGAGAGGTTAGTACAGGAGTGGCGCAGCGAGTTCTGAGCCATCACGGCCCAGGGCACGAAAGCCGCCCACTTCCCCGGCCGGTCCTGACAATACGACCGCAGAAACCTACCCACATCCTGGTGAAAACCCCAGACGTTCCATGAAGGTCCTCCAGACCCTCAAAGTGAACTGGGGACCCCGATCAGACACTCGGAAGTTTACAAACACTTAGGTTGGAGTCATTAAAACTCATTTTCAACCACTCCACAAATGTCTTGTTAAACCATAGTTTTGGCAAGTCGGTTAGGACATCTACTTTTTCACAATTGTTTACAGACAGATTATTTCAATTCCAGTGGGTCAGAAGTTTACATACTCCAAGTTGACTGTGCCTTTAAACAGCTTGGAAAATTCCAGAATATTATGTAATGGCTTTAGAAGCGTCTGTTAGGCTAATTGACATCATTTGAGTCAATTGCAGGTGTAACTGTGGTTGTATTTCTAGGCATACCTTCAAACTCAGTGCCTCTATGCTTGACATCATGGGAAAATGAAAATAAAATCAGCAAAGACCTCAGAAAATAAATTGTAGACCTCCACAAGTCTGGTCCATCCGTGGGAGCAATTTCCAAATGCCTGAAGGTACCACGTTCATCTGTACAAACAATAGTACGCAAGTATAAACACCATGGGACCACGCAGCCATCATACCGCTCAGGAAGGAGACGCGTTCTGTCTCCTAGAGATGAACGTAATTTGGTGCAAAAAGTGCAAAACAATCCCAGAACAACAGCAAAGGACCTTGTGAAGATGCTGAAGGAAACGTGTACAAAAGTATCTATATCCACAGTAAAACGAGGCCTATATCGACATAACCTTCCTTGCTGCTCAGCAAGGAAGAAGCCACTGCTCCGAAACAGCCATAAAAAAGGACAAAGATCGGACTTTTTAGAGCTGTTCTGTTCTGATTAAACAAAATATAATTGTTTGGCCATAAGGACCATTGTTATGTTTGGAAGAAAAAGGGGGTGGCTTGCAAGCCGAAGAACACCATCCCAACCGTGAAGCACAGGGGTGGCAGCATTATGTTCTGGGGTGCTTTGCTGCAGGAGGGACTGGTGCACTTCAAAATAGATGGCATCATGAGGATGGAAAATTTGGATATATTGAAGCAACATCTCAAGACATCAGTGACTTTTCAAATCACCCAGCAGTGCTATTTGCAGAGTTAGCTCCAGGTAAATGTTGCAATTCTTCAGCCATTCCTGAACCTGCGACCAAAAACAAGCTACATATGAAGCTACTTATGGACAGTAACAAAACAAATGATCTAATGATTCTGTCTCTTCGCTGTAAAAATTTGCAGAGCTGGGATGGTTGTATCCCCCATGTATATAACGTTCTAATCATTTTAATTGAAAAACTCTACATTTTGAATCCGGTGTCATTTTGTGTATAAGTTCATAAACCATGTGCCATGGAATCACTACAGTGCTGTAACGTGTTAGAGCTATTGTCAAATACTTTTTGAGAACATGTATGTCGAGGCCTGGTGCCTTTTACATCCACAAAGACATATGACTCGTTAGCTAGCTGGATGTACAGTACTGTGATTGGTTGTCTTTGAGGCTAGGGAGATGAGGGTGGACATGCATTGAGACAAGCAGAAAGTGGCCTCTACTGTCTAATATAGTGTACACACCTTACACTTAAGCAGAGACATTTCCATTATTCCATTATTGTGAGCACAATGCTAAAGTTTAATATCAGTCATTACACAGACAAGAAAATCATATTATTTTCACCAATATTTGAGGCTATGAGATCTGGAACCATTGTGCTTTCTGGAGTCATGATTGAAATTGACTCAGTAGTTTGAATCGGAGTGTAAAAGATTAGTTACTATTCACAAGTCAGTGTAAGTCAGCGGGCTAATCAGAGCAGCAAATCAGAGCACCAAATCAGAGCACCAAATTGGAGCACAAAATCAGAGCACCAGAAATGGAGGAACATCACCTTCTGAGTATTCTGGAAACTCCCAGTGTTATGACTGAATGGGAATTATAGATGGTTATGATTTTATGGAAGTCTGTAGGTTATTCAAGGTAACAGTGTCTAAAGTACAAACTACAAAATCAATATCCTGAAGAAACAATGGATGTACACTAGCAGTGCCTCCTGTTAATGTTAGTGTGAAAAAATGGATACAACCTCATTACTCAGTGAGATGCACAGTCCCGTTTCGAAAAGAGCCTTGTAAAATGAACATACAGTATGTGCTAATTGTCCCATTTACTGTAGACAGCAATGCTGTAACTTCTCTACCGCAGGATGTCATTAGCTAAATGGACCACAATAAGTCTTCACCTCCATGCCTCACTGTTGGAGAATAGAAAGACCTAAACTGGATCGATCAGTAAAGAAGGCAGAATGAAGCTGTGAGCACTTAAGAGAATCAAGCTGAGGAGTCACTGAGTGGAAGGTGCCAATTCATTAGAATATAACAAACATGATTATTCTGGCTGGTTGGACACTTACTGCAGCTTAAGAGGCAAATTTCCTAACATAGGCCTATACCATTACTCCATATACAAACTTATACATACGAACAGCAACTTAGACACAAACAATGACTACATCTAATCTGCCCAGACCCACATGCTCACACCTCCATCCCTAGTGCCTGCATTATTGTTTGCCACTTGGCATAAATTGTTCCAAGTTATTGTTCTCGGTCGCGCATGCAATTTGAGAAGGCATTCAGTTGTACAACTGACTAGGTATCCCCCTATCCCTTTCAAAATGTAAATAAATCATTAGATCTTTCCTTTGTGTCAATGATGGCTGGTTGATTGACTTCCAAGTTTTTAGTATACGTTTTTTCAAGATGAGTGATGAGAAGAGAATCGTCCAGGCTATTGGGTATCTCACCACCATATGCCATGTCTTGAACAGTGGAGGCTTCTCAGAGGAGGAAGGGGAGGACCATACTCCTCATTTAATTTCATAAATATTTAAATTGTAAAACATTTAAAAAATTATCCTTTAGATAAAACTATACTAAATATAATCACATAGCGGGGCAAAAAAGTATTTAGTCAGCCACCAATTGTGCAAGTTCTCCCACATAAAAAGATGAGGCCTGTAATTTATCATAGGTACACAACTATGACAGACAAAATGAAAAAAAAATCTCCAGAATATCACATTGAATTAATTATGAATTTGCAAATTAGGGTGGAAAAGAAGTATTTGGTCAATAAAAGATTCTCAATACTTTGTTGTATACCCTTTGTTGGCAATGACAGAGGTCAAACGTTTTCTGTAAGTTTTCACAAGGTTTTCACACACTGTGCTGGTATTTTGGCCCATTCCTCCATACAGATCTTCTCTAGAGCAGTGATGTTTGGGGGCTGTTGCTGGGCAACACAGACTTTCAACTCCCTCCAAAGATTTATGATCTGGAGACTGGCTAGGACACTCCAGGACCTGGAAATGCTTCTTACGAAACTGATGCTGATGGAAGGAGGTTTTCACTCAAAATCTCACGATACATGGCCCAATTAATTATTTTCTTTACACGGATCAGTCGTCTTGGTCCCTTTGCAGAAAAACAGCCCCAAAGCATGATGTTTTCATTCCCATGCTTCACAGTAGATATGGTGTTCTTTGGATGCAACTCAGCATTCTTTGTTCTCCAAACACGACGAGTTGAGTCTGACATTCTCCCAATCTTCTTCTGGATCATCCAAATGCTCTCTAGCAAACTTCTGATGGGCCTGGACATGTACTGGCTTAAGCAGGGGGACACGTCTGGCACTGCAGGATTTGAGTCCCTGGCGGAGTAGTGTGTTACTGATGGTAGGCTTTGTTACTTTTGTCCCAGCTCTCTGCAGGTCATTCACTAGGTCCCCCCGTGTGGTCCTGGAATTTTTTGCTCACCGTTCTTGTGATCATTTTGACCCCACGGGGTGAGATCTTGCATGGAGCCCCAGATCGAGGGAGATTATTAGTGGTCTTGCATGTCTTCCATTTCCTAAAAATTGCTCCCACAGTTGATTTCTTCAAACCAAGCTGCTTACCTATTGCAGATTGTCTTCCCAGCCTGGTGCAGGTCTACAATTTTGTTTCTGGTGTCCTTTGACAGCTCTTTGGTCTTGCCCATAGTAGAGTTTGGAGTGTGACTGTTTGAGGTTGTGGACAGGTCTTTTATACTGATAACAAGTTCAAACAGGTGCCACAGGTAACGAGTGGAGGACAGAGGAGCCTCTTAAAGAAGAAGTTACAGGTCTGTGAGAGCCAGAAATCTTGCTTCTATGTAGGTGACCAAATACTTATTTTCCACCATAATTTGCAAATAAATAAATTAAAAATCCTACAATGTGATTCTGGATTTTTCCTAATTTTGTCTGTCATAGTTGAAGTGTACCTATGATGAATTACAGGCTTCTCATCTTTTTAAGTGGGAGAACTTGCACAATTGGTGGCTGACTAAATGCTTTTTTGCCCCACTGTATCCCTAAATAACTGATTAAAACACACCATTTTGCAAAGAAATTGTCAAAAATAGTAAAAGCACTCTGTAGGGTAGAACCATGGTGTAGCCGGAGGACAACTAGCTTCCGTCCTCCTCTGGGTACATTGACTTCAATACAAAACCTAGGAGGCTCATGGTCCTTCCATAGACTTACACAGTAATTATGACAAATTCCGGAGGACCTCCTCCAGCCCATCAGAGCTCAGCATGAACTGAGATGTTGTTCACCTAATCAAAGGATCAGAGAATTAATCTAGTACTGAAAGCATAAGCTTCAGCTAGCTAGCACTGGAGTGTATAACATGTGGTGAGTAGTTGACTCAGAAAGAATGACAATAGTTGAACAGTTTTGAACAAATTATTTTCTTCCAAAATGAAGAAGCAAGTGAGAAATAGAGAGAGATTGAATGTGTCATTTTTTTGTTTCACTTACTTAGCTATCAAATGCAGCTAGCTAGTTTAGCCTACTGAAACACCCTGCTCAAACACAGGGATGCAATGTTAGCTAGCTGGCTATGACTTTGCAACTCTTCCAAGTCAAGGTAAGCTTTTGTTATTATTATTTTTTTGCCAAAGGGGCCCGCCGGTGTAACTGTACTGATTGTACACCAACATCACTGCATGATTGTAGCAAGTTTACTAACGTGTTAGTTCTATTAGCTATGCTGACTATGACATTACTTTAGCTAGTATGGTGACAATGATTTATGCTGTGTGCAGCGATTTGGTTTGGAAAGGTTTTCGCCTGGTCACGTACAGCCGATTTGTTTTGCATTGATGTCCACAAACGAAGGGAGGAGATGAGGAGGAGAGGGTATAGATGTGAAAAGGAATACAATGTGACTGCTATGAAAGTGAACTGTGTTTAAGTGTGTTCAGGGGTGTATTCATTCCACCGATTCTGTTGAAAAAACGTTTCTTAAACGGAAGCAAACGAGCAAAACGGGGATAAACATACCTGAATGTGTCCAATAGAAACTCTCATTTGCAACTGTTGGACTACTGATTACACGCTATATTAACTAGATGCAGGCAAGAGTGTACAAGGCGGCATTGAATGTCAGTGTCCATGTGTCATTGTCTGTCATCATATTTGTCTCGACCTGTGTGCATCTACGTTGTAAACGTTCACTCATAGGCTAGGTTGTAGCAACCTCATGATGGTATAGGGAAAATTCTAGTATCATGTAGTAGCCTAAACCTATCGCTGTTACATTGAACTGGGTGAATGAGAGAGTCATCCAATATGCTGTAATAGAAATAAGACCATGCCCGTGAATTTTTTTGTTGTCCTCCCTCATCTTAAATGGCACTGACTTCCACTGGTCTTGAAGTATGCAGACAGACGGATTAAAATTATGTTTACATTGTAGTACTTCTGACAGCGAACTTTCTAGCTCACTTTCAGACCATTCTCTTTTATCTATCGCTCGAAAGAAAATACCACTACCTTTAATTGGTACTGTAACAGCAAACACACTTGAGCTTATGTAATGTCTATGCTGATCCCTATGCAACAGCGATCTGTATAACATGGATATACTGTATGTCTGTAGATAAGAGCATACAGCATGGGGCATGGGGCATTGTAAGATGCTTGTGGCTTTAAGGATGTTGACTCAAACATAATGACACCAATGATGATGAATGTGTAACGTTGGTTGTTTGGAGACCAAGGCGCAGCGTAATTTGTCGTCAAATTTATTTAAATGAGAATCAGCAACAAAATAACAAAGTGAAACCAAAACGAACGTACCGTTCCATAGGCTACAAGAGCTGTACAAAAACAAGATCCCACAACATAGGTAGGAAAAAAGGTATGATTCCCAATCAGAGACAACGATAGACAGCTGCCTCTGATTGGGAACCACTCGGCCAAACAAAGAAATACAAAACATAGAATGCCCACCCCACATCACACCCTGACCTCACCAAATAGAGAAATAAAACAGCTCTAAGGTCAGGGCATGAAAGTACCCCCCCCCCCCCATGGAGGCTTTGTGCCATGGATCATCACTGGAGGCTTCGTGCCATGGATCATCACTGGAGGCTTCTGGCCATGGATCATCACTGGAGGCTTCTGGCCATGGATCATCACTGGAGGCTTCTGGCCATGGATCATCACTGGAGGCTTAGTGCCATGGATCCTCACTGGAGGCTTAGTGCCATGGATTATCACTGGAGGCTTCATAAGTGGAACCGGAACAGGTCTCACCGGACTGAGACGTACTGGAAGCCTGGTGCGTGGAGCAGGCACCGGATACACTTGGCCGTTGAGGAGCACTGGAGGTCTCAAGCGTAGAGCTGGCACAACCCTTCCTGGCTGGATGGTTACTTTAGCCCGGCCAATGCTGGGAGCTGGAATATAGAGCACCGGGCTGTGACTGCGCACTGGAGTCATGGTGGGCATCATTGCTCCACACGGTGCCCGACAGGTCACACGGTAAGCACGGGGAGCTGGCTCAGGTCTAAACCCTGATTCCCCCAATCTCTCCAAAAACTTTTTGGGAGCTGCCTCTCGGGCTTCCGTGCTAGCCGTGACCCCTTGTATAGTTGCTCCCTCCGTCTGCTCCCATGGGAGGCGATCCTTCCCAGCCAGGATCTCCTCAAACGTCCAGGATCCTTTACCATTCAGAATGTCCTCCCACGTCCATTCCTCCTGACCACGCTGCTTGGTCTTTTTGTGGTGGGATCTTCTGTACCTTTCATTGTTTGAAGGAGACCAAGGCGCAGCGTAATTTGTGGTCATCAAATGTATTTAAATTAGTAACAGTAACAAAATAACAAAGTAAAACCAAAACGAACTTATCCCACAACATAGGTGGGAAAAAAGGCTACCTAAGTATGATTCCCAATCAGAAACAACGATAGACAGCTGCCTCTGATTGGGAACCACACATTCGGCCAAACACAAAGAAATACAAAACATAGAACGCCCACCCCACATCACACCCTGACCTCACCAAATAGAGAAATAAAACATCTAAGGTCAGGGAGTGACAGAATGTCTGTGTACTATGGTAAATTGTGATTGTTTGGTCGTGCAGATCTCAGCTATACTAGGTCTTTTATTCGACACTGAGGTGAAGACAAATTTGTGATAATTGTGTAATCATGTCATCCTGGGCTTGGTGGATAGCCTGACCACATCTCTCACTGCAATCATCCTTGGTCGTCCAAGGGTTTCTAGCATACTCAGTGATCCCATGGTGCTATCTAAAAGGAGTCCTTTTAAAATATCCTACTTTCTTTGCTACAGTATTGATTTGTTTTATATTTTACGTGGAATAATTTAAACCAGTTAGTTTAAATATCGTTATGAATATTATTAGAGCAGCTAAACCCAAGTGGTCTTCTATTGCAAAAATCACTGAAGCTGAAGACATACAGTTGAAGTCGGAAGTTTATAAACACTTAGGTTGGAGTCATTAAAACTCATTTTCAACCACTCCACAAATGTCTTGTTATACCATAGTTTTGGCAAGTCGGTTAGGACGTCTACTTTGTGTATGACGCAAGTCATTTTTCCAACAGATGTTTACAGACAGATTATTTCACTGTATCACAATTCCATTGGGTCAGAAGTTTACATACACTAAATTTACAATGCTTTTAAACAGCTTGGAAAATTCCAGAAAATGATGTCATGGCTTTAGAAGTTGGGCTAATTGACATAATTTGAGTCAATTACAAGTGTAACTGTGGATGTATTTCAAGGACTACCTTCAAACTCAGTGCCTCTTTGCTTGACATTGGGAAAATCAAAAGAAAGCCAAAACAAATTGTAGACCTCCACGTCCGGTTCATCATTGGGAGCAATTTCCAAATGCCTGAAGGTACCACATTCACCTGTACAAACAATAGTACGCAAGTATAAACACCATGGGACCAGGCAGCCATAATACCGCTCAGGAAGGAGACTTTGGTGCGAAAACTGCAAATCTATCCCAGAACAGCAAAGGACCTTGTGATGATGCTGGAGGAAACGGTACAAAATTGTCTATATCCACAGTAAAACAAGTCCTATATCGACATATCCTGAAAGGCCGCTCAGCAAGGAAGAAGCCACTGCTCCAAAAAAGCCAGACTACGGTTTGCAACTGCACATGGGGACAAATATCGTACTTTTTTGGAGAAATGTCCTCTGGTCTGATGAACATAAAATAGAACTGTTTGGCCATAATGACCATCGTTATGTTTGGAGGGAAAAGGGGGTGGCTTGCAAGCCGAAGAACACCATCTCAACCGTGAAGAACGGGTGTGGCAGCATCATGTTCTGGGGCTGCTTTGCTGCAGGAGGGACTGATGCACTTCACAAAATAGATGGAATCATGAGGCTGGAAAATTATGTGGATATGTTGAAACAACATCTCAAGACAGTAGTCAGGAAGTTAAAGCGTCATCGCAAATGGGTCTTCCAAATGGACAATGACTCAAGCATACTTCAAAGTTGTGGCAAAATGTGTTAAGGACAACAAAGTCAAGGCATTGGAGTGGCCATCAAAGCCCTGACCTCAATCCTATAGAAAATTTGTGTGCAGAGCTGAGAAAGCCTCTGCTAGCAAGGAGGCCAACAAACCTGAGTCTGTTACACCAGCTCTGTCAGGAGGAATGGGCCAAAATTCACCCAACTTACTGTGGGAAGCTTGTGGAAGGCTACCCAAAACGTTTGACCCAAGTTAAGAAATTTAAAGGCCATGCTACCAAATACTATTTGAGTGTACTGGGAATGTGATGAAAGAAATAAAAGCTGAAATAAATTATTCTCTACTATTATAACATTTCACATTCTTAAAATAAAGTGGTGATCTGTCATAGGCTGTCATAGTTGAAGTGTACCTATGATGAAAATGACAGGCCTCATCTTTTTAAGTGGGAGAACTTGCACAATTGGTGGCTGACTAAATACTTTAATTCTCCCACTGTATCTCTAACTTTAAGCATCAGCTGTTAGAGCAGCTTACCGATCAATGTACATGTATACCCAACTACCTCATCCCCATATTGTTATCTATCTTCTTGATCTTTTGCACCCCAGTATCTCCACTTGCACATCATCTGCACATCTATCACTCCAGTATTAATGCTAAATTGTAATTATTTCGCCTCTATGGCCTATTTACCTGTTTGTCAGTGTCTTCATGGACAATATATGTAGGCCTACTTGGGCAAACGAGATGAATAATGACGTATATTCTTCCTTATAAAGTCAAAGTATGGGCGCTATGAAAGTGACATGAATAGGAATATTACGACATGTTTTCAACATGTCCCTGTTTCACAGACACATAAAATCATTATTACTGCACCAGGCCATTCAATGTTAATAGGGTGACAGCTTACAGTGTAGAATTGCAACGGTTCAGTGGATAAAATGGGATTGTGTTTTTGATACCATCTTCAACTGAACGCCACGGAGTCCATACAGAGTGGATATCAACACAAGCCCATGCAACTAAACTGAATGTAATCCCAGTTAAACTAATGTCTCATTATAGACCTGAACTCTGCATGGAGGACCTCGCCAAATCACTACCTGTTCAAAATAACACATGTCCATTCCAAACTATAACTGGATTGTTCAGATTGACTTCAAAAACTTTTTGATTTATTGAAAATGGATTCATGTTGCGATTGTGGCATTGCATCAATTAAATATTGTTCTTAATGTGAAGTTCACACACAATCCTCTGATTTTTCATATATGCCCATTGTTTGATTAAACCAGTGGACCAAAAATAGTGTATAAGAGATAATACGAAATATTTTGCTGTGGCTCTTATGTGGACGATGTTAAAAAACAGTTGTTGGTCTGATATGCTTTATAAGGAACATTCAGATGCTGCACTTGATTAATTTATTGATAAACGTGCACCTGTTAAGAAACTGACTGTTAGAACTGTTAAGGCTCCATGGATTGATGAGGAATTGAAAAACTGTAAGGCTGAAAGAAAATGGTCAAATGGAGTGGCTAATAAGTCTGGCTGCACATCAGAAATAGAAGGACTAAAAACAAACAAAATATAACTATTGTAAAATAGATTGTGTCTGTAAAATGTGTATAAGATGTATAAACTGAAGGTTGAAGCCTAAGTGTTTATTAGTTTACTCCAATTGGGGGAAGGGTGGTAGGGTTTGCAGGGAATAATAAAGGTATATTCTTAAAAATGGGATGTGTATGTATATATGTATGTATGCATGCGTGTATGTATATATATATATTTACCCCAAAAATATGGGGGATTGGAAATGATACGGACAATTACATTGATGGAAGCAACAATCTTTCCTCAATATTAAGCTGATCCAACCCTTAAAAATAAAAATAATTTTAAAAGGCCTGGCTGCACATCTGACCGGCTGACTTACTGCAAATTTGAGAAATTATGTAACTAATCTCAACAAAGAAGAAGAAACTATATTATGAAGCCAAGATCGATTATATAAAGAATGACGTAAAAAAACTTTCAATAAAATTACGGGCAGAAAGAAAAAATTCAAATCCATCTTTCATCAAATCAGACGGCTTATTCATCTCAAAACCATTTTATGTTGGCAATTATTTGAATGATTACTTCATTGGCAAAGTGGGCAAATTTAGGCAGGAAATAACAACAATGAACAGTGAGTTATCGTAGTCATTTTTAAAAACAATTTTTAAAGTTAGTCTGGGAGAGGTGGAAAAATGACAATAATGACAAACCTCCTGGCATTGACAACTTAGATCGGAAGTTACTGAGGATGGTAGCTGACTCTATAGCCACTCCTATCGGTCATATCTTTAATCTGAGCCTCGAGGAAAGTCTTTGTCCTCAGGCCTGGAGGGAAGCCTCAGTCCTTCCACTACCCAAGAGTGGTAAAGTGGCCTTTACTGCAGACCTGTCCGCTTGCTGCCAGCTTCTAGTCAACTGTTTGAAAAAATTGTGTTTAACCAAATACAATGCTACTTCTCTGTAAACCAATTAACAACAGACTTCCAGCATGCTTATAGAAAAGGGCGCTCAACATGTACTGCACTGACACAACTGACTGATGAATATTACGGGAGCTATACTCTTAGATTTCAGTGCAGCCTTTGATATTATTGACCATAACCTGTTGTTGAGAAAACTTGTGTTATGGCTTTTCAATCTCTGCCATATTGTGGATTCAGAGCTATCTAATAGAACAGAGGGTTTTCTTTAATGGAATCTTCTCTATAATGTAAACATTGTAAAGTGTGGTGTACCGCAGGGCAGCTCTCTAGACCCTCTACTCTTTTCTATTTTTACCAATGACCTGCCACTGGCATTAAACAAAGCATGTATGTCCATGTATGCTGATTATTCAACCATATACACATCAGCAACCACAGCTAATGAATTCACTGAAACCCTTTAACAAAGAGCTGCAGTCTGTTTTGGAATGGGTGGCCAGTAATATACTGGTCCTGAACATCTCTAAAACTATGAGCATTGTATTTGGTACAAATCATTCCCTAAGTTCTAGTCCTCAGCTGAATCTTGTAATGAATGGTGTGGCTGTTGAATAAGTTGAGGAGACTAAATTATGCGGTGTTACCTTCGATTGTAAACTGTCATGGTCAAAACACATAGATTCAATGGTTGCAAAGATGGGAAGAGATCTGACTAATACAGAGACTACTTTTTTGACACCACACTCCGCAAAGCAAGTCCTGCAGACTCTAGTTTTATCTTATCTTGATTATCGTCCAGTCATGTGATCAAGTGCTGCAAAGAAAGACCTAGTTAAACTGCAGCTGGTCTAGAACAGAGTGGCACGTTTTGTTATTCATTGTAATCATAGGGCTAATATTAAAACTATGCATGCTAGGCTCTCTTGGCTAAAAGTTGAGGAAATCTCTGACTGTCACTTCTTGTTTTTATAAGAAACAATGTGTTGGAAATTCCATGATGTTTGCATAATCATCTTACACACACACACACACACACACACACACACACACACACACACACACACACACACACACACACACACACACACACACACACACACACACACACACACACACACACACACACACACACACACACACACACACACACACACACACACACGCCACCTGGGTTTTTTTCACAGTTGTAATGGATGTCTTCGGGAGAAAGAGAGGAGGACCAAAGCGCAGCGTGGTAAGTGTTCATGATGTAATATTCAATGAAACAAACTGAACACTGAAGTACAAAAACAATAAAGTGAACGAAGGAAAACCGAAACAGTGTCGTGTGGACCAAGCACTCACACGGAAAACAAACACCCACAAACCAAAAGTGAAACCCAGGCTATCTAAGTATGATTCTCAATCAGAGACAACTAACGACACCTGCCTCTGATTGAGAACCATACTAGGCTGAACACAAAAACCAACATAGAAAAACAAACATAGACTGCCCACCCCAACTCACGCCCTAACCATACTAAAACAAAGAATAATAGAACTATGGTCAGAACGTGACAACAGTCCCCAGGTCCAGAACAAATTCAAGGAAATGTACAATATTATATAGAGCCATGAGTGCATAAAAAATCCTTCCATCTTATATAGCACAAGTGGAACAGCAAACCTGGTTTAAAAAAACAACAAATAAAGCAACATCTCACGACACAAAACATCTCTCCCATGTGGCCTACTTGTTGTTGTGTGTGTACTTTGTAACTGATAGATGCACACACACTACACTACATGTAAATTGTAAAGTCTTTTGTCTGTAATGTCTTTTTCGGTATATGTCAGACCCCAGTAAGACTAGCTGTCAACATTGATGGCTAATGGGGATCCTAATTTATCAAATCAAATACCACAACCAAAAAGGGCATCCCCAATATGACTTATACTGTACACAATCAATTGACAGGACCTTTTTACCAAGACACCTCCATGGTATGTATTTATAATTTATTGTAGTGATTGTAAGAGGTTTTATTTATAATATAGCTATACTTAAACAGAGTCTGTAGACCTACAGTCATGACATGTCTCAGTGAGTTCCTCACTCCCATTGCTTTACCAATTGGCTGATCTGAGAATGCGCTCTGAACTCCTGAACCATTAAATTGCAATGACTCATAGTTTGTCGTCCATCTTCCTTCAACAATTCATATTCTGATTACCAATAAGCCATGAAATAGAGGAGAATAGACTGTCCATGTACCTTGATCAAATGCACTCTGAGTAGGAGGAACTAGTGTTGCATGAGGGACATGACCTTAACAGGACTTTATTCCTCAAATGGCTTTTAAAAAACCTTTGCTAGGTGGATTGGATAATCGCATTCTGAATTCAAGCATTAATGGTCCATATCAACCATAAAACATGTATTTTACAAACCAATGAAATAATGCTTCAATTCATTACTAACTGGGGTCGTCCCCATAGCCTCAGGCATTCATGTGTAATAATTGGAATGGCATGCTCTAAAATGCTCATCTCATTTGCGTTGGCTTTACTTTGTGGTAATAATTGTTATCGAAATGCCACAGGGTGCTAGGAGAAAATTAGTGGTTAAATGATCATAAAAAATCCCATCAGAATCATTTAGATCCAATGCATACTTACAGTCGATTTATGCAGGATCTGGTTTCAGAGGGTTAAGAATCGATCATGTTAGAACACAGTCAGTCTTTATTCTGATTCATGTTCTATAGCATTTAACACACAAACCTTTAGGTTCTGAATATAGATATACATGTACCAAAGTATGACAGGCTATGTCACCCCATGGGAAAGAAAAACACACAAAAACAAATGTTTCCTGAGCAGGCGAGGAAGAGCAAGCTGGTCATGATTCATCTATTATACGTGTGACACATGAAGCAGCCAGGAAATGTTTAGAAGAGGAGAAGCCGAAGAGAATACTCCCATATTCATATAATATCATGTCTCCACTCACTGGAGATGTGGTGTCTCCTTCAACAGTTTCTGACAAATAGTTTCCGTTTATCCAGGCTCTCTGTTTGGCTAAAATAATATACAAAAGAGCATTTGCGAGTAAATAGCTAGGGCGGTTTCTTTATTGAATTATATATTTTAAGCAACACTGATGTTGATCATTTACTAGATCTAATGATATAAAGACAGACGTTGTTTTCCTTCAAGTAATATGGAAATGTCAGTGGACTGGGAGCAATGTTCTGTCAACCCCGCCCAAATGCCCAACATATCACATCATGGCCTTTCAATGACCAGATAATACAATTGCAAAGAATGTGAATGTTACAGACATATTTTTCAAGCTATGAGGTGAATATGCTAATTACATTTTAATTGACTGAGCCTCCTATTTAATTACTTATTCAGTAGTTAATTAAATTAATTACATCTGGATAACACACATCTGTTTTTTATGTGAATAATCTACAGTGTTGAGTCATTTTAACTAGCCCATAATGGCTTGATCAGGGACTGCTCTGTCTAGAACCCAGTGTGTAGACGGTCCATCTCACCTTACCCTTCAATCTCTCACTCACCCAAGTAAAACTCTTATGTGGTTAAGGACAAAACACACCGGGCCGACTAATGGTTAAAAGCAGCGAGTGGTTGTCATTTTCTGTTCATTTACTACGTGTTTAATCGCAGCAGGGGATCTATTGTGCACGGCCAATGTTTGTTATGGTGTGTTGCCTCTCCTATTGTCTGTCTGTCTGTCCATATAGACGAATAGACCCTATAGCTCCATGGAGATAAGAAGGTCCAGGTCAAGTGTTATGAACACCCAGATACCATTAGTAGAGCAGTGTTGCAACTCCTATTGTCTGTCTGTCTGTCCATATAGACGAATAGACCCTATAGCTCCATGGAGATAAGAAGGTCCAGGTCAAGTGTTATGAACACCCAGATACCATTAGTAGAGCAGTGTTTCACCTGGCCAGTCCACACTCTTGATAAGTCTTCCTGCACTGTCTTTAAAAGCACACACACCCATCCTCCGTCAGATACACAAGCAGCATCACAGTCGGCCGTGCACCGGGACTGGGAGAGACTGTTTGTGGGGTGGACAGTCCTATTTTTAAGCCGATTAGAGGTAAAACGCGTTATTCCACATTTGACACCTAACATAGAAAAGTGTGTCCATTTCCTGCTCTAAGACTTTATTTAGACCAGACATATGATTTCCACATTGAAATCAGCTGTCTGTGTGCTTTGCCTCTCAGGCCAGAGGTTGGGCTCTCTGAAACAGCTGTCCCTGTGGATTGTGGAGGCTATTTGTTTGAGGGGTGCATGGAAGAGTTGTGACCATGTCCCTATGGAGGACATCTGGGCCGAAGTCAGCTGGTGATTGCTATACAATTCAGTTCAGGTTTCTAATGAGGATGTTAAAGGTTCTTCTCTGACACAAAGTATTGGGAATGAATGCAGTTGGTGGGTCTTTCACACTTGCTGCAGGATGCACCACCAGTGTGCTGCTTTGCCTGTATGGCCCTTTATACTTGACTTCCTCAATGAGCCAATGAGCTGACCCAATGAGCTGACCCAATGAGCTGACCCAATGAGCTGACCCAATGAGCTGACCCAATGAGCTGTGGATGAACACATGTAGTCATACATGCAGTTATATGCTAAGTCAACAGCCCCCGTTGGGCTGGCATGTCACATTTAATCACATTCAACCCGACCATGTAACACACAACATGCCCATAGCAGAGTCATATGTTTCATTCCCCTTCCACTGTTTTCAACACTGTTGTTAATGTTGAAAAGAAGAGGGTGACGAGCTCTCTGTAGGTTGACATTTTATTGATCAACTCTTATACTAAGTGAAGGGCACTCATGGTTAGTGCGCAAGCCAATAGCCTACATTAAACTTACTGTTTGATATTTTCCTAGGCCTATCAATTACACAGCAAATTATCAACAATAACTAGGCTATATTTGGAGTTGGAGAACTAACCACTTCCTCAGGTGAGGAAATAGTCCCACATTAATTATCTTATCTGATATTAGTGTCCAAAAAGGTATAGGCAAATTGATCTCTATATTGAAAAAATTGATCTGAACATTCTGGAACCCTATTTTGAATTGTAGGCCTATTGTCAACCCCAACGTTTATGACAGTCACCGGTTAAGGTGGCGCCTCAAAGTCTTCTTGAATCATGCATTTCTGCTTGGACATGTTCATTTGTTTAAACAATGTATTTCTTAAATCATAATTTTAGTAGTCTATTACACTTAAGCACTAACTGGGTTTAGATAAAATCATTAGACTACAATTTTTTTATATTGCCTGACCCCCACAAAATAAATCTTGACGTGACCAAATCGTAAACTTGTGCCACCAATTAAAAACTTAAGGAAAACATTAGTATGGAGCACCGTGATGCTCTCACACACACATAATATAAAACATGTGAATTATGAGATCTGAATGCTTTCACACTAACCATGTCTGTAAATAGTAATGTTACTACATGTAAATGAAATAATTCATGGCATGTTTTTTAAATGTTTTAAAATATGGGTGTTAGAAGTGAAAGTAATCCAAAAGTAATCAGGTAACGTTACTCATTGTGAGTAATCCAAAGGATTATGTTACTTTTGACTTTATTTTTCATTTAACTGTAATCAGTAATGGATTACATTTTTAACTATTTTACTGCGGAGAGTTAAACACTTAGATAGGAGCTTGTGATTATTTGATTTAGCATAATTTTATTTAAAGAAATGAACACATATTGAATTAGTTTGACGGTTCATAATAAGTTCAAGCCTAATTGTATAACAGTTCAAATAAGACTCCATTAGTGAGATTGGTTCTGATGACACTATAAAGATTAGTGAAAAATGTCATAAATTGGTACTGCTCAGTAGCACTGTATATAATTGTGGAGTGGACGGAAATAATTAATATTTTCAGTTTCCAGCACTGTTTCTTGGGTAAACGACTTCTTGACTGTTTTGGAAGTTTGAGTGTTTTGGAATTCAAAAGCATATCAACTTCACTGAGTTCATGAGCAGAAGATATACTGCCCTGTTTTGGCTAACAGACAACAAATCTATCAGGTCATTCACGCAAGCGTAACTGTTAAAAAAAAGCCAGTCATTACTCCTAAAGGAACAGGGACAGTACGGAGGACCAAAACAACATCTGACCTGCCACCAAGTGACACATGAGAAGAGACACACTAGGTACGTAGTATGATATACACCACTGGTGTACATGGCCAAAGAACTCTGTTTTCTTGGCATCCAACAAATGTAAACACTTGGAGTTTCCGAAACAGCATTGGCACTTGGATTGAAACCGGTGCTTTAGTCAGATGACATGAAAATAGAACTCTTTGGCCACGCTCACCAATGGTGGGTTTGGCGTTGAAATGAGAATGAGCAGATAATAATCCCATACCTACTGTAAAATATGGTGCTGGATTGTTGATGTTATGGGGCTATTTTGCTTCCACTGGCCCTGCTAAGGTCAATGGCATCATGAACTTTACCCAGTACCAGGACATTTTAGCCAAAAACCTAGTTGCCTCTGCCAGGAGGCTGAAACTTGACCGCAAGTGGATCTTCCAGCGAGACAGTAACCTCAAGCAGACATCAACATCTACAAATAATTGGGCACAATATCAACATTTTGCAATGGCCATCTCAGTGTCCTAAATTGAAACCCATTAAAAACCTGTGGTTTGAATTGAAGAGGGCAGTTCCTAAGTGCAGACGAAGGATATCAAGGATCTGGATGGATTCTGTATGGAAGAATGGTCTAAGATCCCTGCCAATGTGTTCAACTCATAAAACATTTGAGAAAAAAAGGCTCAGTGCTATTATCCTCGCAAGGTGAGGATATTGAAAATAGGAGTGTCACCCCCTCCCTTTTTGAGAGAAAAAAAGTATTACTTGTTCAACAAAATCTCTTTCTTTGAGCAATAGTATTAGTACAAAATAAAACTATTTTTTTTGCATACAATACAGCTCAGTATTTGTATTATTTATTTTATACAGTAAGTTTTGCTGATCCTTATCAAGGATGTCAATCATTTCAGACCCCACTGTGTATATATAGCATGACGTAGGGTTGATTTCTTCACAAATCTATAGATTCTACAAATAAAGTTTTGGGTGCACACTGTCTACACACCACTAGTTCGGCTCGCTCTGCTGAACATATAAAATCAGGAGCATCACTCAGTCAGGATAATGAAAAGAGACTATTCTCATACATTATTCATCCACCCTTCTACTGAGATAAAAATAACATCACTCCACAGAAAATAGTGCCCTCCACCACTGCCAGAAGAGGTATTTCCTCTCTTATCTATCAATTGAATTAATGCATAAAGGCTTGTGAAACATAATGTAAGATCCTCAATTTTGTGTCTCATTAACTACATATTTAACTAGGGCTAATAAAGTTTTAATATACAGATATACAGATATCTTCACATAGCAAACTACTATTGACTACTGTTGACTACTATTGACTACTATTGACTACTAACTACCATTGATTCAAATCAGAAGAATATGAGTCTCTCATATCAGTGAACTCTTAGTGCAGGACAGGGGGGCTGGCTATGTTGTTTTACCAGGGCAGCTTCAGGTTGGGCAGGAAGCTAGGCCCCGAGACCCACTATCTGTGAGACAGATGTGGAGGGCTCTCCAGTGAGCGGAGAAGAATTAGTGGGGAAAATACTGGGTTGGTGAGGAAGACCATTAGACAGGGCAGCCATTCCCTCTCCTCTCTAGAAAACCCAATACCAATGTGTCCATGCTTTGTCAGCTGGATAATGGGTCTTATTATGATAATAGCAGCAGTTTCCTCCTCATGTTAGGAGTAATTCTGCTGTGACGAGAGCAAGTCCCTTTGTGGAAGGGTGCCACTTGCATAGACACATTCAAGCATGTTTGGTTTTGCAATTCCATGGCACTTCAGTGATGATTTGTTTTTGTATTTTACATGCCGCTACAAATCAGGTGCTAAAAATGGAAACAGTAGTTCAAGGTTGTTGAAGTAAAACAAACCATGTCTTGTGAATACCTATGCCACAATATAGAGCCATTTGTTTTGTTCCCCATGTAGACGTATTGATCATCATGAAGAAGATTGTTCAAAAATGTGTTTGATTCCTCTAATTGTCAACACAAACGATCCCTGTCTTAGTTGATTGGTCAGAGTTACTCAAAGGGGACCCAGAGCTGGTGAATGAGAGTAGCTGTGTGTGAAAGCAGCACCAGTGATAATGAAGGAGGAGGTGGTGGATGTTACAGCTTGTTCCCAGACCCAGAGGAGCTGTCCAAGGAGCTGCTTGCCTATCTCTGTGTCTGTCTGGGGAGCAGCATCTGTCACAACACCCTCATCAACAGACTACATGACAACTGGATGTCTAGGGAGCGAGTTTGTACAACATTCAATTAGTTTCAATACATCCTTAGTTCAAGCTAGTTGTTCAACCAAGAGTTGTTCAACTGACTATCAAGGGTCATAGCGAATTGATTGGACTGCTGGAGGCTGAGAAGTTGAACAGAGAGTAGTCTGGGGGGAAGTTTAGAGTCTTCTTCTGTGGGCGGGTGGGATATGACCCACACATTGCTGTGCGTCACAACTGACGGTGCAGACAGCTGACATTATCAAAGGCCTCCCAGAACATGACTTGAGACTGACCCACCATGTCACCGATGATGCACCCAGTACACAGTCCAACACGGACTGGACCCTTGGAATTATCTTCCTCCCCCTCCCTCTAAAGTTATTACCTGATTATATTACCTGATGATATTACCCTTTAACACATATACACAGAATAGGTTTTAAACATGTTTATCAAATGAAAACTGTGTGAGAAATGATCTTCTTCCAGAAGTGTTGTTTCACTGTTGTTAAACTGCATTCCTAGGATGTGTATTTCTACTCTGACACCCACATGCTCGTCCTCTCTGTTCATTGAGCCTCATTTTCAGAAACCACACTGCAAAGCCCACAGTTTCCCACCTCTCATCCCTCTTTCAAACGCTATGCTGCATCGCCACCATGTGGCTTAATCAGGGTAGTGTTAAAGTCATGCCCTTTGTCACACACTATGCGAATCTCTCTTGATTAATTGCACGTCACAGCAGCACATTGTGATAGAAGACAAGGTGTCACCTATATGAGATGACACATAACCCTTTATAAGACAGCTCCTCATACAGGTTGTGGGATGAGACATAACCCTTTATAAGACAGCTCCTCATACAGGTTGTGGGATGAGACATAACCCTTTATAAGACAGCTCCTCATACAGGTTGTGGGATGAGACATAACCCTTTATAAGACAGCTCCTCATACAGGTTGTGGGATGAGACATAACCCTTTATAAGACAGCTCCTCATACAGGTTGTGGGATGAGACATAACCCTTTATAAGACAGCTCCTCATACAGGTTGTGGGATGAGACATAATCCTTTATAAGACAGCTCCTCATACAGGTTGTGGGATGAGACATAACCCTTTATAAGACAGCTCCTCATACAGGTTGTGGGATGAGACATAACCCTTTATAAGACAGCTCCTCATACAGGTTGTGGGATGAGACATACCCCTTTATAAGACAGCTCCTCATACAGGTTGTGGGATGAGACATTACCCTTTATAAGACAGCTCCTCATACAGGTTGTGGAATGAGACATCACCCTTTATAAGACAGCTCCTCATACAGGTTGTGGGATGAGACATAACCCTTTATAAGACAGCTCCTCATACAGGTTGTGGGATGAGACATACCCCTTTATAAGACAGCTCCTCATACAGGTTGTGGGATGAGACATTACCCTTTATAAGACAGCTCCTCATACAGGTTGTGGGATGAGACATACCCCTTTATAAGACAGCTCCTCATACAGGTTGTGGGATGAGACATTACCCTTTATAAGACAGCTCCTCATACAGGTTGTGGGATGAGACATAACCCTTTATAAGACAGCTCCTCATACAGGATGTGGGATGAGACATTACCCTTTATAAGACAGCTCCTCATACAGGTTGTGGGATGAGACATAACCCTTTATAAGACAGCTCCTCATACAGGATGTGGGATGAGGTTTAGTATGGAGGTGGTGGGTCATCAATCACTATGACACATTGTCCTGCTCTCCCTGGCTGCCCATCCTCTGACGTACACAATTACAATCAATAAGACTGAAAATAAGAGGAGGGCACTCTGCCAGGCTTGAGCCTTGTTGAGTAAGTTATTATAAAAGCGCTGAGGTCAGTGGTTTCCCTGCACTATAAAAGAGCTTCAATTACATTAAACTGCTTGCTGAAGCTAAATGTATCATGAGGCGATTAAAGACATTGGGCCTGAGCCAAAATGGTGGCGAGAAAGCAAATTCAGTTTGACCAAGTCTGTGGTAGGTGAGAAAGGGCTACTGTATGCATATAAACTGTAAGCAGAGGCCTCTCTATAGACATTATCTGAAAGTGTAGACCTGCATACATGCGTACTGTGCAGTGCACACATACAGTATTACACAACTGTTTTGATCTCGCTAAAATATTATACTGAGAATGTATTGAATAAATGAGCAGGGTTAATTAAAACAAACTATGCTAGTCAGAAAGTTAACATATTTCTGGTCATCCATTGACCAAAAGTAAGACCTTCAAATATTACCGTATGAACATAGCCTTCACACTTTTTAAAACTCAAAACACACCAGTCTCTCTGCTCTGTCCGCCTCCATTCCACCTACAAGAGGAACCTATTCAATAATACAACGCATTCATATTATATTCATAATGCACCATGATGAACACTGGAGTCTGCTGGGTTTCATTTCATGGCCTAATTTGCCTTCCTGCATGTCAGTGCTGAATAAAACTTTTGTATTTGATCTGGATATCCTCCAATTGGAGTTTCCAAAGACTTTCAAGATTTTTAAGATGAACTCTGAAATTGCTGCGCATGGCATTGAACTTAAAATAATCATAACCCATTGGATTTAATTGTGCCCCGATAAAATGAGGATTTCTATATCAAAAGAGAGGAGTGAGATGAAGAGCAAATACATTTGTCTTGAAATTGTGCATTAGTGACCGGTTTGGTACTGTGAGGGCCAAGGGCATTTTCTCATAATCTATTATCAGATATACTCAATTCCAAATGACCCTTATCCGCAGTGAATGTACACACCATTACTTAGCCACATTTCCCTGTTTAAAATGTAATATCAGATCCAGCTATTCCACAAGGAGAGAGTGGGAGGATGGCCACATTCAATTTAAATACATTAGAAATAAGAGGAAGCTCAGAGGTAGTGATAACCCTCGGAGCCCAAACATGTGATACCCATCAAACCCCTCAGGGTGGAGGCAAAGAGCCATGCATCTCCAGAATTTCACCCTACGTAAGACAACAAATCAAGTCAGTGTTGTTGGGGAACTATTTGTTCATTTTTCCTTTTGCTACATTGCCAGATTTATGACATACATTTTTTTTATACAAAGTTAATCTTCTTAGGATAAATTTAAAAAACTTCCAGTAGGAGGGTTACTGACGTAAGAGCCCTAAGATGCTTTGGAATCACAGAAAATCTCTATTGTGTATTTTTCGGTTTTACAGTCGAGGATGCTTTTGATTAGTGTGATTGGTAAGTGTTGTCTTGCAGTAAGTAGGAATGACGAGGGAAGAGGATTTTTACACTGTTGGACTGACCAGGAAGAGGACTTTTACACTGTTTTGGACTGCCCAGGGAAGAGGACGTTTACACTGTGTTGGACTGATCAGGGAAGAGGACTTTTACTCTGTTGGAATGACCAGGGAAGAGGCCATCTACACTGTTGGACTGACCAGGGAAGAGGACTTTTACACTGTTGCACCGACCAGGGAAGAGGTCTTTTACACTGTGTTGGACTGACCAGGGAAGAGGAATTTGACACTGTGTTGGACTGACCAGGGAAGAGGACTTTTAAACTGTTGCTATGACCAGGGAAGAGGGCTTTTACACTGTTGGACTGACCAGGGAAGAGGACTTTTACTCCGTTGGAATGACCAGGGAAGATAACTTTTACACTGTTGGACTGACCAGGGAGGAGGACTTTTACACTGTTGGTATGACCAAGGAAGATGCCTTTTACAGTGTTGGACTGACCAAGGAAGAGGACTTTTACTCTGTTTGGTATGACCAGGAAAGAGAACTTTTACACTGTTGGACTGACTAGGGAAGAGGACTTTTACACTGTTGGACCGACCAGGGAAGAGGACTTTTACTCCGTTGGAATGACCAGGGAAGATAATTTTTACACTGTTGGACTGACCAGGGAAGAGGACTTTCACACTGTTTGGTATGACCAGGGAAGAGGCCTTTTACATTGTTGGACTGACGAGGGAAGAGGACTTTTACTTAGTTGGTATGACCAGGGAAGAGAACTTTTACACTGTTTTGGACTGCCCAGGGAAGAGGACGTTTACACTGTGTTGGACTGACCAGGCAAGAGGACTTTTACTCTGTTGGAATGACCAGGGAAGAGGCCATCTACACTGTTGGACTGACCAGGGAAGAGGACTTTTACACTGTTGCACCGACCAGGGAAGAGGACTTTTACACTGTTGGTATGACCAGGGAAGAGGCCTTCTACACTGTTGGACTGACCAGGGAAGAGGACTTTTACACTGTTGGACCGACCAGGGAAGAGGACTTTTACTCCGTTGGAATGACCAGGGAAGATAACTTTTACACTGTTGGACTGACCAGGGAGGAGGACTTTTACACTGTTGGTATGACCAAGGAAGATGCCTTTTACACTGTTGGACTGACCAAGGAAGAGGACTTTTACTCTGTTTGGTATGACCAGGGAAGAGAACTTTTACACTGTTGGACTGATGAGGGAAGAGGACTTTTACTTAGTTGGAATGACCAGGAAGAGGACTTTTACACTGTTTTGGACTGCCCAGGGAAGAGGACGTTTACACTGTGTTGGACTGACCAGGGAAGAGGACTTTTACTCTGTTGCACCGACCAGGGAAGAGGACTTTTACACTGTTGGTATGACCAGGGAAGAGGCCTTCTACACTGTTGGACTGACCAGGGAAGAGGACTTTTACACTGTTGGACCGACCAGGGAAGAGGACTTTTACTCCGTTGGAATGACCAGGGAAGATAATTTTTACACTGTTGGACTGACCAGGGAAGAGGACTTTCACACTGTTTGGTATGACCAGGGAAGAAGCCTTTTAAACTGTTGGACTGACGAGGGAAGAGGACTTTTACTTAGTTGGTATGACCAGGGAAGAGGCCTTTTACACTGTTGGACTGACCAGGGAAGAGGTCTTTTACACTGTGTTGGACTGACCAGGGAAGAGGACTTTGACACTGTGTTGGACTGACCAGGGAAGAGGACTTTTAATCCGTTGGAATAACCTGGGAAGAGGACTTTTACACTGTTGGACTGACCAGGGAAGAGGACTTTTACACTGTTGCTATGACCAGGGAAGAGGCCTTCTACACTGTTGGACTGACCAGGGAAGAGGACTTTTACACTGTTGGACTGACCAGGGAAGAGGACTTTTACTCCATTGGAATGACCAGGGAAGATCATTTTTACACTGTTGGACTGACCAGGGAAGATGACTTTCACGCTGTTTGGTATGACCAGGGAAGAAGCCTTTTACACTGTTGGACTGACGAGGGAAGAGGTCTTTTACACTGTGTTGGACTGACCAGGGAAGAGGACTTTGACACTGTGTTGGACTGACCAGGGAAGAGGACTTTTAATCCGTTGGAATAACCTGGGAAGAGGACTTTTACACTGTTGGACTGACCAGGGAAGAGGACTTTTACTTAGTTGGTATGACCAGGGAAGAGGCCTTTTACACTGTTGGACTGACCAGGGAAGAGGTCTTTTACACTGTGTTGGACTGACCAGGGAAGAGGACTTTGACACTGTGTTGGATTGACCAGGGAAGAGGACTTTCCGTTGGAATCCTGTTGGAATAACCTGGGATGAGAGGACTTTTGGACTGTTGGACTGACCAGGGAAGATTACTTTTACACTGTTGGACTGACCAGGGAAGAGGACTTTTACTCTGTTTGGTATGACCAGGGAAGAGAACTTTTACACTGTTGGACTGACTAGGGAAGAGGACTTTTACACTGTTGGACCGACCAGGGAAGAGGACTTTTACTCCGTTGGAATGACCAGGGAAGATAATTTTTACACTGTTGGACTGACCAGGGAAGAGGACTTTCACACTGTTTGGTATGACCAGGGAAGAGGCCTTTTACATTGTTGGACTGACGAGGGAAGAGGACTTTTACTTAGTTGGTATGACCAGGGAAGAGAACTTTTACACTGTTTTGGACTGCCCAGGGAAGAGGACGTTTACACTGTGTTGGACTGACCAGGCAAGAGGACTTTTACTCTGTTGGAATGACCAGGGAAGAGGCCATCTACACTGTTGGACTGACCAGGGAAGAGGACTTTTACACTGTTGCACCTTTTTCTACACTGTTGGACTGACCAGGGAAGAGGACTTTTACACTGTTGGACCGGCCAGGGAAGAGGACTTTTACTCCGTTGGAATGACCAGGGAAGATAACTTTTACACTGTTGGACTGACCAGGGAAGAGGACTTTTACACTGTTGGTATGACCAAGGAAGATGCCTTTTACACTGTTGGACTGACCAAGGAAGAGGACTTTTACTCTGTTTGGTATGACCAGGGAAGAGAACTTTTACACTGTTGGACTGACCAGGGAAGAGGACTTTTACACTTAGTTGGAATGACCAGGAAGAGGACTTTTACACTGTTTTGGACTGAGGGAAGAGGACTTTACACTGTGTTGGACTGACCAGGGAAGAGGACTTTTACTCTGTTGCACCGACCAGGGAAGAGGACTTTTACACTGTTGGTTGGGGAAGAGGCTGACTGTTGGACTGAGGGAAGAGGACTTTTACACTGTTGGACCGACCAGGGAAGAGGACTTTTACTCCGTTGGAATGACCAGGGAAGATAATTTTTACACTGTTGGACTGACCAGGGAAGAGGACTTTCACACTGTTTGGTATGACCAGGGAAGAAGCCTTTTAAACTGTTGGACTGACGAGGGAAGAGGACTTTTACTTAGTTGGTATGACCAGGGAAGAGGCCTTTTACACTGTTGGACTGACCAGGAAGAGGTCTTTTACACTGTTTGGACTGACCAGGGAAGAGGACTTTGACACTGTGTTGGACTGACCAGGGTGGACTTTTAATCCGTTGGAATAACCTGGGAAGAGGACTTTTACACTGTTGGACTGACCAGGAAGGACTTTTACACTTTTACACTGTTGGACTGACCAGGGAAGAGGACTTTTACACTGTTGGACTGACCAGGGAAGAGGACTTTTACTCCATTGGAATGACCAGGGAAGAAGATCTTTTACACTGTTGGACTGACCAGGGAAGAGGACTTTTACACGCTGTTTGGTATGACCAGGGAAGAAGCCTTTTACACTGTTGGACTGACTTTTACAGGGAAGAGGACTTTTACACTGTTGGACTGACCAGGGAAGAGGACTTTTACACTGTTTGGACTGACCAGGGAAGAGGACTTTTACACTGTTTTACACTGTTGGACTGACCAGGGAAGAGGACTTTTGACACTGTGTTGGACTGACCAGGGAAGAGGACTTTTACACTGTTGGACACTGACCTGGGAAGAGGACTTTTGACACTGTTGGACTGACCAGGGAAGAGGACTTTTACACTGTTGGAAGATGACCAGGGAAGAGGACTTTTACACTGTTGGACTGACCAGGGAAGAGGACTTTTACACTGTTGGACTGACCAGGGAAGAGGACTTTTACTCCGTTGGAATGACCAGGGAAGAGGACTTTTACACTGTTGGACTGACCAGGAAGACCAGGAAGATAATTTTTACACTGTTGGACTTTTCACACTGTTTGGTATGACCAGGGAAGAGGCCTTTTACACTGTTGGACTGACGAGGGAAGAGGACTTTTACCAGGGAAGAGAACTTTTACACTGTTTTGGACTGACCAGGGAAGAGGACTTTACACTGTGTTGGACTGACCAGGGAAGAGGACTTTTACTCTGTTGGAATGACCAGGGAAGAGGCCATTTACACTGTTGGACTGACCAGGGAAGAGGACTTTTACACTGTTGCACCGACCAGGGAAGAGGACTTTTACACTGTTGGTATGACCAGGGAAGAGGCCTTCTACACTGTTGGACTGACCAGGGAAGAGGACTTTTACACTGTTGGACTGACCAGGGAAGAGGACTTTGACACTGTTGGACTGACCAGGGAGGAGGACTTTTACACTGGGTAACCAAGGAAGATGCCTTTTACACTGTTGGACTGACCAGGGAAGAGGACTTTTACTCTGTTTGGTATGACCAGGGAAGAGAACTTTTACACTGTTGGACTGATGAGGGAAGAGGACTTTTACTTATTTGGAATGACCAGGAAGAGGACTTTTACACTGTTTTGGACTGACCAGGGAAGAGGACTTTTACACTGTTGGACTGACCAGGGAAGAGGACTTTTACACTGTTGGACCGACCAGGGAAGAGGACTTTTACACTGTTGGTATGACCAGGGAAGAGGCCTTCTACACTGTTGGACTGACCAGGGAAGAGGACTTTTACACTGTTGGACCGACCAGGGAAGAGGACTTTTACTCCGTTGGAATGACCAGGGAAGATAATTTTTACACTGTTGGACTGACCAGGGAAGAGGACTTTCACACTGTTTGGTATGACCAGGGAAGAGGCCTTTTAAACTGTTGGACTGACGAGGAAGAGGACTTTTACTTAGTTGGTATGACCAGGGAAGAGGCCTTTTACACTGTTGGACTGACCAGGGAAGAGGTCTTTTACACTGTGTTGGACTGACCAGGGAAGAGGACTTTGACACTGTGTTGGACTGACCAGGGAAGAGGACTTTTAATCCGTTGGAATAACCTGGGAAGAGGACTTTTACACTGTTGGACTGACCAGGGAAGAGGACTTTTACACTGTTGGTATGACCAGGGAAGAGGCCTTCTACACTGTTGGACTGACCAGGGAAGAGGACTTTTACACTGTTGGACTGACCAGGAAGAGGACTTTTACTCCATTGGAATGACCAGGGAAGATCATTTTTACACTGTTGGACTGACCAGGGAAGATGACTTTCACACTGTTTGGTATGACCAGGGAAGAAGCCTTTTACACTGTTGGACTGACCAGGGAAGAGGACTTTTACACTGTTTGGACTGACCAGGGAAGAGGACTTTTAATCCGTTGGAATAACCTGGGAAGAGGACTTTTACACTGTTGGGGAAGAGACTTTTACTTAGGGTATGACCAGGAAGAGGCCTTTTACACTGTTGGAATGACCAGGAAGAGGTCTTTTACACTGTGTTGGACTGACCAGGGAAGAGGACTTTTACACTGTGTTGGATTGACCAGGGAAGAGGACTTTTAATCCTTGAATAACCTGGGATGAGGACTTTTGGACTGGGAAGAGGACTTTTACACTGTTGGACTGACCAGGGAAGAGGACTTTTACTCCGTTGGAATGACCAGGGAAGAGGACTTTTACACTGTTGGACTGACCAGGGAAGAGGATGCTTTTACACTGTTGGACTCTGTTTGACCAGGGAAGAGGACTTTTACACTGTTGGACTGACTAGGGAAGAGGACTTTTACACTGTTGGACCGACCAGGGAAGAGGACTTTTACTCCGTTGGAATGACCAGGGAAGATAATTTTTACACTGTTGGACTGACCAGGGAAGAGGACTTTCACACTGTTTGGTATGACCAGGGAAGAGGCCTTTTACACTGTTGGACTGACGAGGAAGAGGACTTTTACTTAGTTGGTATGACCAGGGAAGAACTTTTACACTGTTTTGGACTGCCCAGGGAAGAGGACTTTTACACTGTGTTGGACTGACCAGGCAAGAGGACTTTTACACTGTTGGAATGACCAGGGAAGAGGCCATCTACACTGTTGGACACTTTTACACTGTTGGACTGACCAGGGAAGAGGACTTTTACACTGTTGGTATGACCAGGGAAGAGGACGTTTACACTGTGTTGGACTGACCAGGGAAGAGGACTTTTACTCTGTTGCACCGACCAGGGAAGAGGACTTTTACACTGTTGGTATGACCAGGGAAGAGGCCTTCTACACTGTTGGACTGACCAGGGAAGAGGACTTTTACACTGTTGGACCGACCAGGGAAGAGGACTTTTACTCCGTTGGAATGACCAGGGAAGATAATTTTTACACTGTTGGACTGACCAGGGAAGAGGACTTTCACACTGTTTGGTATGACCAGGGAAGAAGACAGGGAAGAATGACCAGGGAAGAGGCCTTTTACTTTGGACTGACAGGGAAGAGGTCTTTTACACTGTTGGACTGACCAGGGAAGAGGACTTTGACACTGTGTTGGACTGACCAGGGAAGAGGACTTTTAATCCGTTGGAATAACCTGGGAAGAGGACTTTTACACTGTTGGACTGACCAGGGAAGAGGACTTTTACACTGTTGCTATGACCAGGAAGAGGCCTTCTACACTGTATGACCAGGGAAGAGGCCTTCTACACTGTTGGACTGACCAGGGAAGGGACTTTTACACTGTTGGACTGACCAGGAAGAGGACTTTGACACTGTGTTGGACTGACCAGGGAAGAGGACTTTTAATCAATAACCTGGGAAGAGGACTTTTACACTGTTGGACTGACCAGGGAAGAGGACTTTACTTAGTTGGTATGACCAGGGAAGAGGCCTTTTACACTGTTGGACTGACCAGGGAAGAGGACTTTTACACTGTTGGACTGACCAGGGAAGAGGACTTTGACACTGTTTGGATTGACCAGGGAAGAGGACTTTTAATCCGTTGGAACCTGGGATTTTTGGACTGTTGGACTGACCAGGGAAGAGGACTTTTACTGTTGGACTGTTTTACTCCGTTGGAATGACCAGGGAAGATAACTTTTACACTGTTGGACTGACCAGGGAGGAGGACTTTTACACTGTTGGTATGACCAAGGAAGATGCCTTTTACAGTGTTGGACTGACCAAGGAAGAGGACTTTTACTCTGTTTGGTATGACCAGGGAAGAGAACTTTTACACTGTTGGACTGACTAGGGAAGAGGACTTTTACACTGTTGGACCGACCAGGGAAGAGGACTTTTACTCCGTTGGAATGACCAGGGAAGATAATTTTTACACTGTTGGACTGACCAGGGAAGAGGACTTTCACACTGTTTGGTATGACCAGGGAAGAGGCCTTTTACATTGTTGGACTGACGAGGAAGAGGACTTTTACTTAGTTGGTATGACCAGGAAGAGAACTTTTACACTGTTTTGGACTGCCCAGGGAAGAGGACGTTTACACTGTGTTGGACTGACCAGGCAAGAGGACTTTTACTCTGTTGGAATGACCAGGGAAGAGGCCATCTACACTGTTGGACTGACCAGGGAAGACTTTTACACTGTTGCACCGACCAGGGAAGAGGACTTTTACACTGTTGGTATGACCAGGGAAGAGGCCTTCTACACTGTTGGACTGACCAGGGAAGAGGACTTTTACACTGTTGGACCGACCAGGAAGAGGACTTTTACTCCGTTGGAATGACCAGGAAGATAACTTTTACACTGTTGGACTGACCAGGGAGGAGGACTTTTACACTGTTGGTATGACCAAGGAAGATGCCTTTTACACTGTTGGACTGACCAAGGAAGAGGACTTTTACTCTGTTTGGTATGACCAGGGAAGAGAACTTTTACACTGTTGGACTGATGAGGGAAGAGGACTTTTACTTATTTGGAATGACCAGGAAGAGGACTTTTACACTGTTTTGGACTGCCCAGGGAAGAGGACTTTACACTGTGTTGGACTGACCAGGGAAGAGGACTTTTACTCTGTTGCACCGACCAGGAAGAGGACTTTTACACTGTTGGTATGACCAGGGAAGAGGCCTTCTACACTGTTGGACTGACCAGGGAAGAGGACTTTTACACTGTTGGACCGACCAGGGAAGAGGACTTTTACTCCGTTGGAATGACCAGGGAAGATAATTTTTACACTGTTGGACTGACCAGGGAAGAGGACTTTCACACTGTTTGGTATGACCAGGGAAGAAGACTTTTAAACTGTTGGACTGACGAGGGAAGAGGACTTTTACTTAGTTGGTATGACCAGGGAAGAGGCCTTTTACACTGTTGGACTGACCAGGGAAGAGGTCTTTTACACTGTGTTGGACTGACCAGGGAAGAGGACTTTGACACTGTGTTGGACTGACCAGGGAAGAGGACTTTTAATCCGTTGGAATAACCTGGGAAGAGGACTTTTACACTGTTGGACTGACCAGGGAAGAGGACTTTTACACTGTTGCTATGACCAGGGAAGAGGCCTTCTACACTGTTGGACTGACCAGGGAAGAGGACTTTTACACTGTTGGACTGACCAGGGAAGAGGACTTTTACTCCATTGGAATGACCAGGGAAGATCATTTTTACACTGTTGGACTGACCAGGGAAGATGACTTTCACGCTGTTTGGTATGACCAGGGAAGAAGCCACACTGTTGGACTGAGGAAGAGGTCTTTTACACTGTGTTGGACTGACCAGGGAAGAGGACTTTGACACTGTGTTGGACTGACCAGGGAAGAGGACTTTTAATCCGTTGGAATAACCTGGGAAGAGGACTTTTACACTGTTGGACTGACCAGGGAAGAGGACTTTTACTTAGTTGGTATGACCAGGGAAGAGGCCTTTTACACTGTTGGACTGACCAGGGAAGAGGTCTTTTACACTGTGTTGGACTGACCAGGGAAGAGGACTTTGACACTGTGTTGGATTGACCAGGGAAGAGGACTTTTAATCCGTTGGAATAACCTGGGATGAGGACTTTTGGACTGTTGGACTGACCAGGGAAGATTACTTTTACACTGTTGGACTGACGAGGGAAGAGGACTTTTACTCCGTTGGAATGACCAGGGAAGAGGACTTTTACACTGTTGGACTGACCAGGGAGGAGGACTTTTACACTGTTGGTATGACCAAGGAAGATGCCTTTTACAGTGTTGGACTGACCAAGGAAGAGGACTTTTACTCTGTTTGGTATGACCAGGGAAGAGAACTTTTACACTGTTGGACTGACCAGGGAAGAGGACTTTTACACTGTTTGGACTGACCAGGGAAGAGGACTTTTTTGGTACACTGTTGGACTGACCAGGGAAGAGGACTTTTACACTGTTGGACTGACGAGGGAAGAGGACTTTTACTGACCAGGGAAGAGGACTTTTACACTGTTTACACTGTGTTGGACTGACCAGGCAAGAGGACTTTTACTCTGTTGGAATGACCAGGGAAGAGGCCATCTACACTGTTGGACTGACCAGGGAAGAGGACTTTTACACTGTTGGACCGACCAGGGAAGAGGACTTTTACACTGTTGGTATGGAAGAGGCCTTCTACACAGGGAAGAGGACTTTTACACTGTTGGACCGACCAGGAAGAGGACTTTTACACCGTTGGAATGACCAGGGAAGATAACTTTTACACTGTTGGACTGACCAGGGAAGAGGACTTTTACACTGTTGGTATGACCAAGGAAGATGAACTGTTGGACTGACCAAGGAAGAGGACTTTTACTCTGTTTGGTATGACCAGGAAGAGAACTTTTACACTGTTGGACTGACCAGAGGGAAGAGGACTTTTACTTATTTGGAATGACCAGGAAGAGGACTTTTACACTGTTTGGACTGACCAGGGAAGAGGACTTTTACACTGTGTTGGACTGACCAGGGAAGAGGACTTTTACTCTGTTGGACCGACCAGGGAAGACTTTTACACTGTTGGTATGACCAGGGAAGAGTTTTACACTGTTGGACTGACCAGGGAAGAGGACTTTTACACTGTTGGACCGACCAGGGAAGAGGACTTTTACTCCGTTGGAATGACCAGGGAAGATAATTTTTACACTGTTGGACTGACCAGGGAAGAGGACTTTCACACTGTTTGGTATGACCAGGGAAGAAGACTTTTAAACTGTTGGACTGAGGGAAGAGGACTTTTACTTAGTTGGTATGACCAGGGAAGAGGCCTTTTACACTGTTGGACTGACCAGGAAGAGGTCTTTTACACTGTGTTGGACTGACCAGGGAAGAGGACTTTGACACTGTGTTGGACTGACCAGGGAAGAGGACTTTTAATCCGTTGGAATAACCTGGGAAGAGGACTTTTACACTGTTGGACTGACCAGGGAAGAGGACTTTTACACTGTTGCTATGACCAGGGAAGAGGCCTTCTACACTGTTGGACTGACCAGGGAAGAGGACTTTTACACTGTTGGACTGACCAGGGAAGAGGACTTTTACTCCATTGGAATGACCAGGGAAGATCATTTTTACACTGTTGGACTGACCAGGGAAGATGACTTTCACACTGTTTGGTATGACCAGGAAGAAGCCTTTTACACTGTTGGACTGACGAGGAAGAGGTTTTTACACTGTGTTGGACTGACCAGGGAAGAGGACTTTTAATCCGTTGGAATAACCAGGGAAGAGGACTTTTACACTGTTGGACTGACCAGGGAAGAGGACTTTTACTTGTTGGTATGACCAGGGAAGAGGCCTTTTACACTGTTGGACTGACCAGGGAAGAGGTCTTTTACACTGTGTTGGACTGACCAGGGAAGAGGACTTTGACACTGTGTTGGAACCAGGGAAGAGGACTTTTAATCCCTGGGATGGAACTGTTGGACCCAGGGAAGAGGACTTTTTACTCCGTTGGAATGACCAGGAAGAGGACTTTTGTTGGACTGACCAAGGAAGATGTTGGACTGACCAGGAAGAGGACTTTTACTCTGTTTGGTATGACCAGGGAAGAGAACTTTTACACTGTTGGACTGACTAGGGAAGAGGACTTTTACACTGTTGGACCGACCAGGGAAGAGGACTTTTACTCCGTTGGAATGACCAGGAAGATAATTTTTACACTGTTGGACTGACCAGGGAAGAGGACTTTCACACTGTTTGGTATGACCAGGGAAGAGGCCTTTTACACTGTTGGACTGACGAGGAAGAGGACTTTTACTTAGTTGGTATGACCAGGGAAGAGAACTTTTACACTGTTTTGGACTGACCAGGGAAGAGGACTTTACACTGTGTTGGACTGACCAGGGAAGAGGACTTTTACTCTGTTGGAATGACCAGGAAGAGGCCATCTACACTGTTGGACTGACCAGGGAAGAGGACTTTTACACTGTTGCACTGACCAGGGAAGAGGACTTTTACACTGTTGGTATGACCAGGGAAGAGGACTTTACACTGTGTTGGACTGACCAGGGAAGAGGACTTTTACACTGTTGGACCAGGAAGAGGACTGACCAGGGAAGAGGACTTTTACACTGTTGGACTGACCAGGGAAGAGGCCTTTTACACTGTTGGACTGACCAGGGAAGAGGACTTTTACTCCGTTGGAATGACCAGGGAAGAGGCTTTTACACTGTTGGACTGACCAGGGAAGAGGACTTTTACACTGTTTGGTATGACCAGGGAAGAGGACTTTTAAACTGTTGGACTGGAATGGACTTTTACAGGGAACCAGGGAAGAGGCTTTTACACTGTTGGACTGACCAGGGAAGAGGTCTTTTACACTGTGTTGGACTGACCAGGGAAGAGGACTTTGACACTGTGTTGGACTGACCAGGGAAGAGGACTTTTAATCCGTTGGAATAACCTGGGAAGAGGACTTTTACACTGTTGGACTGACCAGGGAAGAACTTTTACACTGAGGGGAAGAGGCCTTTACACTGTTGGACTGACCAGGGAAGAGGACTTTTACACTGTTGGACTGACCAGGGAAGAGGACTTTCCATTGGAATGACCACTTTTACACTGTTGGACTGACCAGGGAAGAGACTTTTTACACTGTGTTGGATGACTTTTACACTGTTTGGTATGACCAGGAAGAAGCCTTTTACACTGTTGGACTGAAGGAAGAGGTCTTTTACACTTTTGGACTGACTGTTTGACACTGTGGACTGACCAGGGAAGAGGACTTTTACCACTGTTTTACACTGTTGGACTGACCAGGGAAGAGGACTTTTACAGGGTATGACCAGGAAGAGGCTTTTACACTGTTGGACTGACCAGGGAAGAGGTCTTTTACACTGTGTTGGACTGACCAGGGAAGAGGACTTTGACACTGTGTTGGATTGACCAGGGAAGAGGACTTTTACAATAACCTGGGATTTTTGGACTGTTGGACTGACCAGGAAGACACTGTTGGACTTTTACTCTGTTGGAATGACCAGGGAAGAGAACTTTTACACTGTTGGACTGACCAGGGAAGAGGTCTTTTACTCTGTTGGACTGACCAGGGAAGAGGAATTTGACACTGTGTTGGACTGACCAGGGAAGAGGACTTTTACACTGTTGCTATGACCAGGGAAGAGGCCTTTTACACTGTTGGACTGACCAGGGAAGAGGACTTTTACTCCGTTGGAATAACCAGGGAAGAGAACTTGTACACTGTTGGACTGACCAGGGAAGAGGACTTTTACACTGTTGGTATGACCAGGGAAGAGGACTTTTACACTGTTTTGGAATGAACAGGGAAGAGGACTTTTACTCTGTTGGAATGACCAGGGAAGAGGCCTTTTACACTGTGTTGGAATGACCAGGGAAGAGGACTTTTACACTGTTGGACTGACCAGGGAAGAGGACTTTTACACTGTTGGCATGACCAGGAAAGAGGCCGTTTACACTGTTGGACTGACTAGGGAAGAGGACTTTTACACTATGTTGGAATGACCAGGGAAGAGGACTTTTACTCCATTTGAATGACCAGGGAAGAGGCCTTTTACACTGTGTTGGAATGACCAGGGAAGTGGACTTTTACTCCGTTGGAATGACCAGGGAAGAGGCCTTTTACACTGTTGGACTGACCAGGGAATATTACTTTTACACTGTGTTGGAATGACCAGGGAAGAGGACATTTTACACTGTGTTGGAATGACCAGGGAAGAGCAATTTTACACCATTGGACTGCCCAAGGAAGAGGACTTTTACTATGTTTGGTATGACCAGGGAAGAGAACTTTTACACTGTTGGACTGACCAGGGAAGAGGTCTTTTACACTGTGTTGGACTGACCAGGGAAGAGGAATTTGACACTGTGTTGGACTGACCAGGGAAGAGGTCTTTTACACTGTTGCTATGACCAGGGAAGAGGCCTTTTACACTGTTGGACTGACCAGGGAAGAGGACTTTTACTCCGTTGGAATAACCAGGGAAGAGAACTTTTACACTGTTGGACTGACCAGGGAAGAGGACTTTTACACTGTTGGTATGACCAGGGAAGAGTACTTTTACACTGTGTTGGAATGAACAGGGAAGAGGACTATTACTCTGTTGGAATGACCAGGGAAGAGGCCTTTTACACTGTGTTGGAATGACCAGGGAAGAGGACTTTTACACTGTTGGACTGACCAGGGAAGAGGACTTTTACACTGTTGGTATGGGACTAGGAAAGAGGCCGTGACCAGGGAAGAGGACTTTTACACTATGTTGGAATGACCAGGGAAGAGGACTTTTTTTTGAATGACACTTTTACACTGTGTTGGAATGACCAGGGAAGTGGACTTTACTCCGTTGGAATGACCAGGGAAGAGGCCTTTTACACTGTTGGACTGACCAGGGAAGATTACTTTTACACTGTGTTGGAATGACCAGGGAAGAGGACTTTTAAACTGTGTTGGAATGACCAGGAAGAGCAATTTTACACCATTGGATTGACCAGGGAAGAGGACTTTTACTATGTTGGTATGACCAGGGAAGAGAACTTTTACACTGTTGGACTGACCAGGGAAGAGGTCTTTTACACTGTGTTGGACTGACCAGGGAAGAGGACATTTGACACTGTGTTGGAATGACCAGGGAAGAGGACTTTTACACTGTTGCTATGACCAGGGAAGAGGCCTTTACACTTTGGACTGACCAGGGAAGAGGACTTTTACTCCGTTGGAATAACCAGGGAAGAGAACTTTTACACTGTTGGAAGAGGACTTTTACACTGTTGGTATGACCAGGGAAGAGGACTTTTACACTGTTGGACTGACCAGGGAAGAGGACTTTTACACTGTTGGTATGACCAGGGAAGAGGCCTTTTACACTGTGTTGGAATGACCAGGGAAGAGGACTTTTACACTGTTGGACTGACCAGGGAAGAGGACTTTTACACTGTGTTGGAATGACCAGGGAAGAGGACTTTTACACTGTTGAACTGACCAGGGAAGAGAACTTTTACACTGTTGGTATGACCAGGAAGAGGCCTTTTACACTGTTGGACTGACCAGGGAAGAGGACTTTTACACTGTGTTGGAATGACCAGGAAGAGGACTTTTACACTGTTGGACTGACCAGGGAAGAGGACTTTTACACTGTGTTGGAATGACCAGGGAAGAGGACTTTTACTCACCAGGGAAGAGGCCTGTTGGAATGACCAGGAAGAATGACCAGGGAAGAGGCCTTTTACACTGTTGGACTGACCAGGGAAGAGGACTTTTACACTGTTTGGAATGACCAGGGAAGAGGACTTTTACACTGTGTTGGAATGACCAGGGAAGATAATTTTACACTGTTGGACTGACCTGGGAAGAGGACTTTTACACCGTTGGAATGACCAGGGAAGGGAAGAGGCCTTTTACACTGTTGGTATGACCAGGGAAGATAACTTTTACACTGTTGGACTGACCAGGGAAGAGGACTTTTACACTGTTGGTATGACCAGGAAAGAGGCCGTTTACACTGTTGGAATGACCAGGGAAGAGAACTTTTACTCCGTTTGAATGACCAGGGAAGAGGCCTTTTACACTGTGTTGGAATGACCAGGGAAGTGGACTTTTACTCCGTTGGAATGACCAGGGAAGAGGCCTTTTACACTGTTGGACTGACCAGGGAATATTACTTTTACACTGTGTTGGAATGACCAGGGAAGAGGAATTTTACACTGTGTTGGAATGACCAGGGAAGAGCAATTTTACACCATTGGACTGACCTGGGAAGAGGACTTTTACTCCGTTGGAATGACCAGGGAAGATAACTTTTACACTGTTGGTATGACCAGGGAAGATAACTTTTACACTGTTGGACTGACCAGGGAAGAGGACTTTTACACTGTTGGTATGACCAGGAAAGAGGCCGTTTACACTGTTGGAATGACTAAGAGAACTTGTTTGAATGACCAGGGAAGAGGCCTTTTACACTGTGTTGGAATGACCAGGGAAGTGGACTTTTACTCCGTTGGAATGACCAGGGAAGAGGCCTTTTACACTGTTGGACTGACCAGGGAATATTACTTTTACACTGTGTTGGAATGACCAGGGAAGAGGAATTTTACACTGTGTTGGAATGACCAGGGAAGAGCAATTTTACACCATTGGACTGACCTGGGAAGAGGACTTTTACTCCGTTGGAATGACCAGGGAAGATAACTTTTACACTGTTGGACTGACCAGGGAAGAGGACTTTTACACAGTTGGTATGACCAGGGAAGAGGCCTTTTATACTATTGTACTGACCAGGGAAGAGGCCTTTTACACTGTTGGTATGACCAGGGAAGAGGATTTTTACACTGTTGGTATGACCAGGGAAGAGGATTTTTACACTGTTGGACTGACCAGGGAAGAGGACTTTTACACTGTGTTGGAATGACCAGGGAAGAGCAATTTTACACCATTGGACTGACCAGGGAAGAGGACTTTTACTCCGTTGGAATGACCAGGGAAGATAACTTTTACACTGTTGGACTGACCAGGGAAGAGGACTTTTACACAGTTGGTATGACCAGGGAAGAGGCCTTTTATACTATTGTACTGACCAGGGAAGAGGCCTTTTACACTGTTGGTATGACCAGGGAAGATAACTTTTACACTGTTGGACTGACAAGGGAAGAGGACTTTTACACTGTTGGTATGACCAGGAAAGAGGCCGTTTACACTGTTGGAATGACCAGGGAAGAGAACTTTTACTCCGTTTGAATGACCAGGGAAGAGGCCTTTTACACTGTTGGAATGACCAGGGAAGAGGACTTTTACTCAGTTGGAATGACCAGGGAAGAGACCAGGAAGGGAGGCCACTTTTACACTGTGTTGGAATGACCAGGGAAGAGGAATTTACACTGTGTGGAATGACCAGGGAAGAGCAATTTTACACCATTGGACTGACCTGGGAAGAGGACTTTTACTCCGTTGGAATGACCAGGGAAGATAACTTTTACACTGTTGGACTGACCAGGGAAGAGGACTTTTACACAGTTGGTATGACCAGGGAAGAGGCCTTTTATACTATTGTACTGACCAGGGAAGAGGCCTTTTACACTGTTGGTATGACCAGGGAAGAGGATTTTTACACTGTTGGTATGACCAGGGAAGAGGATTTTTACACTGTTGGACTGACCAGGGAAGAGCAATTTTACACTGTGTTGGAATGACCAGGGAAGAGCAATTTTACACCATTGGACTGACCTGGGAAGAGGACTTTTACTCCATTGGAATGACCAGGGAAGATAACTTTTACACTGTTGGACTGACCAGGGAAGAGGACTTTTACACAGTTGGTATGACCAGGGAAGAGGCCTTTTATACTATTGTACTGACCAGGGAAGAGGCCTTTTACACTGTTGGTATGACCAGGGAAGAGGATTTTTACACTGATGGTATGACCAGGGAAGAGGATTTTTACCCTGTTGGACTGACTAGGGAAGAGGACTTTTATACTGTGTTGGACTGACCAGGGAAGAGGACTTTTACACTGTGTTAGACTGACCAGGGAAGAGGACTTTTACTCCGTTTGAATAACCAGGGGAAATAACTTTTACACTGTTGGACTGACCAGGGAAGAGGACTTTTACACTGTTGCTATGACCAGGGAAGAGGCCTTTTACACTGTTGTACTGACCAGGGAAGATTACTTTTACACTGTTGGACTGACCAGGGAAGAGGACTTTTACTCCATTGGAATGACCAGGGAAGATGACTTTTACACTGTTGTACTGACCAGGGAGGAGGACTTTTACACTGTTGGTATGACCAGGGAAGAGGCCATTTACACTGTTGGACTGACCAGGGAAGAGGACTTTTACACTGTTGGACTGGCCAGGGAAGAGGATTTTTACACTGTTGGACTGACCAGGGGAGAGGACTTTTAAACTGTGTTGGACTGACCAGGGAAGAGGACTTTTACACTGTGTTGGATTGACCAGGGAAGAGGACTTTTACACAGTTGGTATGACCAGGGAAGAGGCCTTTTACACTGTGTTGGAATGACCAGGGAAGAGGACTTTTACACTGTGTTGGAATGACCAGGGAAGAGGACTTTTACTCCGTTGGAATAACCAGGGAAGAGAACTTTTACACTGTTGGACTGACCAGGGAAGAGGACTTTTACACTGTGTTGGAATGACCAGGGAAGAGGACTTTTACACAGTTGGTATGACCAGGGAAGAGGCCTTTTACACTGTGTTGGAATGACCAGGGAAGAGGACTTTTACTCCGTTGGAATGACCAGGGAAGATAACTTTTACACTGTTGGACTGACCAGGGAAGAGCACTTTTACACAGTTGGTATGACCAGGGAAGAGGACTTTTACACTGTGTTGGAATGACCATATAACAGGACTTTTACTCCGTTTTAATAACCAGGGAAGAGAACTTTTACACTGTTGGACTGACCAGCGAGGAGGACTTTTACACTGTTGGTATGACCAGGGAAGAGGCCATTTACACTGTTGGACTGACCAGGGAAGAGGACTTTTACACTGTGTTGGAATGACCAGGGAAGAGGACTTTTACACTGTTGGTATGACCAGGGAAGAGGCCATTTACACTGTTGGAATGACCAGGGAAGAGTACTTTTACTCCGTTGGAATGACCAGGGAAGAGGACTTTTACACTGTGTTGGACTGACCAGGGAAGAGGAATTTTACACTGTGTTGGAATGACCAGGGAAGAGGAATTTTACACCATTGGACTGACCAGGGAAGAGGAATTTTACACCATTGGACTGACCAGGAAGAGGACTTTTACACCATTGGACTGACCAGGGAAGAGGAATTTTACACCATTGGACTGACCAGGGAGGAGGACTTTTACACAGTTGGTATGACCAGGGAAGAGGATTTTTACACTGTCGGACTGACCAGGGAAGAGGAATTTTACACTGTGTTGGACTGACCAGGGAAGAGGACTTCTACACTGTGTTGGACTGACCAGGGAAGAGGACTTTTACTCCATTGGAATAACCAGGGAAAATAACTTTTACACTGTTGGACTGACCAGGGAAGAGGACTTTTACACTGTTGGACTGACCAGGGAAGAGGACTTTTACACTGTTGGACTGACCAGGGAAGAGGACTATTACACCGTTGGACTGACCAGGGAAGAGGACTTTTACACAGTTGGTATGACCAGGGAAGAGGCCTTTTACACAGTTGGTATGACCAGGGAAGAGGCCTTTTACACTGTGTTGGAATGACCAGGGAAGAGGACTTTTACTCCGTTGGAATGACCAGGGAAGATAACTTTTACACTGTTGGACTGACCAGGGAAGAGGACTTTTACACTGTTGGACTGACCAGGGAAGAGCACTTTTACACAGTTGGTATGACCAGGGAAGAGGCCGTTTACACTTTTGGACTGACCAGGGAAGAGGACACTGTGTTGGAATGACCAGGGAAGAGGACTTTTACACAGTTGGTATGACCAGGGAAGAGGCCTTTTACACTGTGTTGGAATGACCAGGGAAGAGGCCTTTTACACTGTGTTGGAATGACCAGGGAAGAGGACTTTTACTCTGTTGGAATGACCAGGGAAGAGGCCTTTTACACTGTTGGACTGAACAGGGAATATTACTTTTACACTGTGTTGGAATGACCAGGGAAGATGAATTTTACACTGTGTTGGTATGACCAGGGAAGAGGACTTTTACACTGTGTTGGAATGACCAGAGAAGAGGACTTTTACTCCGTTGGAATAACCAGGGAAGAGAACTTTTACACTGTTGGACTGACCAGGGAAGAGGACTGACCAGGGACCAGATTTACACTGTGTGGAATGACCAGGAAGAGGACTTTTACACAGTTGTATGTTGGAATGACCAGGGAAGAGGACTTTTACACTGTTGGAATAACCAGGGAAGAGACTTTTACACTGTTGGACTGACCAGGGAAGAGCACTTTACTTTTACACTGTGTTGGAATGACCAGGAGAAGAATAACCAGGGAAGAGAACTTTTACACTGTTGGACTGAACAGGGAATATTACTTTTACACTGTGTTGGAATGACCAGGGAAGAGACACTGTGTTGGAATGACCAGGGAAGAGGAATTTTACACAGTTGGTATGACCAGGGAAGATGATTTTTACACTGTCGGACTGACCAGGGAAGAGGACTTTTACACTGTGTTGGAATGACCAGGGAAGAGGACTTTTACACTGTGTTGGATTGACCAGGGAAGAGGACTTTTACTTCGTTGGAATAACCAGGGAAAATAACTTTTACACTGTTGGACTGACCAGGGAAGAGGACTTTTACACTGTTGGACTGACCAGGGAAGAGGACTATTACACCGTTGGACTGACCAGGGAAGAGGACTTTTACCCTGTTGGAATGACCAGGGAAGAGGACTTTTACACTGTTCGACTGGCCAGGGAAGAGGACTTTTACACAGTTGGAATGACCAGGGAAGAGGACTTTTCCCCCTTGGACTGACCAGGGAAGAGAACTTTTACACCGTTGGACTGACCAGGGAAGATGACTTTTACACTGTTGGACTGACCAGGGAAGAGGACTTTTACACCGTTGGCATGACCAGGGAAGAGGACCTTTTCTCACCATTAGCAGTTCATCACTAGTCGACCGAACTTCTCTGATGACTTCTCATGTGCAACACAACAGCTAATAACCTAGGAAGTAAAACGGTTCTCTTTGTTGCTCAGTCCAATTTTGTTGTCATTATTATTTTATCAAGTAAATTAAATGGAACCATACAAAGAAATCCCACAGCTTTTTCGCAAATATTAAAAAATGAATGGCAACCTCCCCATCAGTAAACTAGACCTTTGAATTATACATCAACAACACCGATGTATCAACCTAGATGTATCATTTAACTGAATAAACTCTCCCTAGCAACCAGGCCCCTTGGCACTGAGAAGCGGCTGTACGTACGTCTGTGTGCCAGTGGTTGTTGTGGTACGACAGCCCTCGCAGTCACGTTCTGACCTTAGTTCCTTTGTTTTGTCTTTGTTTTAGTATGGTCAGGGCGTAAGTTGGGGTGGGCAGTCTATGTTTGTTTTTCTATGTTGGTTTTTGTGTTCAGCCTAGTATGGTTCTCAATCAGAGGCAGGTGTCGTTAGTTGTCTCTGATTGAGAATCATACTTAGGTAGCCTTTTTCCACCTGTGTTCGTGGGTGTTTATTTTCTGTTTTGTGTGTCATCACGAGACAGGACTGTTTCGTTTGTTCGTTCTTCCTAGTTGTTATTTTGTTTAGTGTTCAGTTTTGATTATATTAAAAATCATGAACACTTACCACGCTGCACCTTGGTCCTCACCTTATTCCACCACAGATGAACGTTACACTCGCCATATGTCTCCACCACCACACCCATCACAGCACAGCGACTTGGTCACCCGTGGTGACGTCACGCCCACCCAGCCATCCCAGACCCACAGGGACCCATTTATCATGTTGAATGGATATCCTAAAGACAACATTAAACAGACTACCCAAGTCCGGCGTTAGGCCCCCTTTGTACAAATCGTCGGAATGCCCTGTGTACTCCATAGTGTAAAGCAGGCCTGTGTTCACATATACATACTGTATATACATTCCAGAAGGGCCATCATTGGGGCCTAATTGTAATTGACAGACAAAACTTGTACCAGTATGTTTGATAAAGAGGAGCATCTTGATGTGCTCTTAAAGGAGATGTGCTGCACGAGGGTTTCATTGTCAGATAACTTATTAGCGCGGAGTTGGAGGGATCTCCATGGGTAATAAACTGGTTGGCAGAGCCTCTTATTGTGGGAACATGCGTCTTGTGATCACACATGTATTAAGGTCACAATAAGGTTTTATGTGAAGCCAGTATTCACAGAGTGTGTATGGTTGTTGGTTGATTCTACCTTCCTATGTAAGTAATTGTGGCTTTGCATTTCTGGATAGTCTAGGTAATATCATCCAGCCAGTAATACAACCACACTGCTTACCATATTCCTGCTGTAGACATATACAGTTCACATGATAACGTCACATAGTTTCAGACACCCAGTAGTTTGTTTGGTTCTGCTGTTACCTTAGTGCTGAGGACAGTTCTTCCCATTAGTGTGTATAGTCCACAAAGTACTGTACACAGCAACACAGAGGCTTTGCTTTGCTGAGCACAGTGAGGCAGGGCACCATTAGCATGGTCCTACCTTCCCTCCGACACCATCCCCACCAAAGACACAGAGGATCACATGCTTACAGTATATTGTCTTCCAGCCACACTTTCAAGATCAAAGCCCTGCTCACCCTTGAGTCTCTGGAGAAATGGAGGCACCACAAGCTGCCTTCCTGAGCCAGGGCCTCTGTTCTCTGCTTTGACATGGTTAACTATTACCGTAGGCTAGAGAGAGCACCTCCCCGCCCCTTGTGCTACACCGTAACGGGCCTCCTGTAGCACCACACACCATCCTGCCTTGTGCCTCTCTCTCCTCACAAACAAAGGTGCACTTGTGTGGCTCATCACAAGGCTGCCCTTGTTGAGAAAACTGTACATTTAATGAATGAACGCTATAGGTTATGTTTTAAATAGGCGAGCCGTGTGCTGCTGAGGTATATCTTGGTTGAGTTCAGTGGACAGATTTAAACAGAGTGGAAGCTCAATGAATTCCTCACATGTACTCAAGCAAACGAAAGGGTGAGAGAAGGGAATGCTTCACCAATCATAAAACAGGTTCATTGCCTTGGAGAGAAACAACATCACAGGGAATGAACATTTCAATGGAAAGTATGATGCAGTAGAATCTCAAATGGACTTTCTGTATTCTGTTTGCAGACAAAATGTAGATTTGTCCAGATCTGCAGCAGCAGTATCATCCCTGTGCTTTCTGAAAGGTGCTGTGTTGCTCAAAGGAACAATGTGGTGGGTTTACTTTAATATGAACAAAGCCTTTGTCTGAGGCACACACACTGAGAGAGGTCCAAAGGTCCAGCAGCAGCTTTGAACTACCAGGTCAAAGACATCACAGAACCGGCAGGCCGTGCTTCGCATTCATATGTTACCTCACACAGGATTCCCGTCACATTTGTCCTTTTGATTGTCATCCATTTCTTTAAAGACCTGGCTGGAACCATAGGTCAGCAGTAGTCTTTTATGTGGAGAAACCAACCCTGTCTTCTCACTCTCCTTCCGCCCTTCAGGGTAACAACTGCACAGGGAACTGCACAGGGGCACAGGCTTCCACTAGTTAGTAGGGTTCCCTGCTAGTTCTACTGTAAAGAAATTATTGAAATTCTACACAGTGGTCAAACAAGAGGTTGAATCTCAAAAAAGAGAATCCCTTTCATTAAAATACATTTGTAACCAGGTTTCTGCTCATATCAATAGAGAGAGGAGCATGGATCTGAACCTGACTGCCATAAAATATGCAAAGCCAACCCACCACACAGAATAGCTGAAAACACAGGCTCTTTTGATGTTAAGTCCTTTGGTTGTGCACATCTTCATTCAAGTAGCCTGTGGATGTTTTAACCTTCTGTAAAACTCTCTCCAGTGTGGCTCTCTCCCTCTCCACATCAGAGCAGTGTAGTGCCGCAGTCCTGCCCATGATTTTTATTTCTTGAGTGCCACATCTCTCCTCTCCGTGGTTCACCATGCATGACCACCGCAGTGATACGCTGTCCTCCACCTTCCTCACAGGGGCCCTCGGTGGCCCTCGTCTCTCCATCTGGATCACAGTAGATATGGGCACAGAAGACCTCCCTGTACTCCTCTTTAGAGGTGGAGACCTCAGACATAAACAGCTGACTTCAGTCGGTGTTATCTGTCCACTAAGAAGGCAGATTGTTCATGATTAACAAAGGGCTGTTTTAATGCCTGATGGAGTAACCCTGAATTGAACCATGGAGTAACCGTTTAATATCACCTAGATATACAGGTATATAGGTAAAGGCAGGCACTGTAAAAGCAGCCTTTGGATTTATATGTAGGGTTTTACATTGCACCAGTTATCAGGGTATCTGTACATTTCTATTTCCCACTCAACAACTCACCTATAGACAGGAAGATGTTAAAGCAGGCTTTCAGACAAGATCCTGGAGGTGAAGGACTGATTTGATGAGGCCTGTTCCACTACTTGTGTTAATTCAGGACTCACATTGTGGTCCATTGTTTTTCTATAGAGTCTCCCTCAGCTCCATCATGGAGAATTAAAGCTAAATTTAAAGCACTCATGTCCTTCACCAAAGTAAAATATTAACTTGTGGGGAGAGTTAGGTTTTCTTTATACTAAAAGAGAGGGAGATGTTATGACACACACACACACACACACACACACACACACACACACACACACACACACACACACACACACACACACACACACACACACACACACACACACACACACACACACACACACACACACACACACACACACACACACACACACACACACACACACACACACACACACACACACACACACCTAGGAGAATGTTCATTGTGCTGTATTGACTGTCAAAAGGTTTTTGATTAGCCACCCTCAGACGAGAGAAAGCAAAGCCCCGTTCCTCAGAAAACAAGAACACACAATGTGTGAAGTAGCATAGGCGGAGAGTCAGAGAGGTGAGCAGGGGAATACGTTTGACCAATTCCCATGAGTCAAATAGAAAGGATCTCGCTGGGAATTACGTAAGAACTCTGCACTTCTGTGGAAGTAAACAGAGAGGGAATATTAGCCTACTTCAGCCAAAAGACGAGGGAAACCACACTCTCCATACTAATGTACTGGGCTGAGATGGAGAATGGTGTGTTTTTTCTTTGTCTCTCTGGGTTGTATAGGGCAACAGACAGGGCTGAGGTGGGCACACACAGAGTCAGAGCAGAGTGGGGGCTGTTGGGTGTCCATGTTGGAGATGTTACACTGACAGGAGCCTCTCTGTATTAGTATTCACTGACCATAACAAGCCTTTGATGTGCCCGCTGTTCTCTTCACCCACCAACCTGCGGCATCAACATTTAATGAAACCTGATATCTGGCTTTTTAAAAGACGTGAATATTTCAGACAGAAGAAAATTGCATTCACTATACTAACAGACCTTTGAGGGTGGACAGGGGTGGTTTCAGTGCCACCAGTGTGTTGTTGGGAATGATGCAACCTTCTGTGTGTAATGGGACATGTTCATTAAACAGACCTCTATACACCCTGCACGTCATGGCCTGATACTGCCTGAAGGGAAACACTGATGCATCATTTATAACTGCAGGTCAGGCCATGCAACGAGCGCACATTATCTCAACAAAGATTACGATACTCCCCAATGTTTTTTATTAGTGAACATGTCTTGATCTCTAATACTTTATAACAATGATCGCATTTTGTTTATATTGCCCACAAATATCAACCCAACCCAAAAGATGTCTCAGAGACAAACAGCATCTATTCAATGACACTTGAATCTCCACCAATCTTTCTCTTTAGAATGCTGTAGATTGGATTGAATGGTCACTGGAATCCACATCAGTGACATCCTCCTTCCTGGCAGTGTTCCGGGTCACTAGAAGTGAGGAGCGGGGACACTGTGCAGGTGTTTAAACTGCCATGATGTAATTGGCCACTGGGGGGAAGGAGACAAGAGCTCCACAGTCACTGATTTGATCCCTTGGTTATTGATTTCTCAGTCTGGTTCTAACAGAAATAATTGCCACATGTAATGTATTATTCAATTACAAGACACTGCTCTCAAGTTCTGGTTTGATGGTCCTTTTTGATTCACTGAGGCCTATAGATAATTCAACACTGTCACCCCATTAAGACGCTGATATTAAAAAGCATGCGTTAATGCGGCCTATTTATTAGCGCCTGTGCCTTTGGCCTGCCTCAAACTTTCCTATCTCTGGCCTTTGTATAGTTCAGGGAAGTTAGATTAACTTTGAGTGAGTCCATGACATCTTTTGAATACAGTGGCTTGTGAAAGTTTTCACCCCCTTTGGCATTTTTCCTATTTTGTTGTCTTACAACCTGGAATTAAAATGGATTTCTTGGGGGTTTGTATCATTTGATTTACACAACATTCCGACCACTTTGAAGATGCAAAATAGTTTTTCTTGTGAAACAAACAAAAAATTGGACAAAAAAACAGAAAACTTGAGCGTGCATAACTATTCACCCCCCCCCCAAAGTCAATATGTTGTAGAGCCAATTACAGCCGCAAGTCTCTTGGGGTATGTCTCTATAAGCTTGGCACATCTAGCCACTGGGATTTGTGCCCATTCCTCAAGGCAAAACTGCACCAGCTCCTTCAAGTTGGATGGGGTCCGCTGGTGTACAACAATCTTTAAGTCATACCACAGATTCTCAATTGAATTGAGGTCTGGGCTTTGACGAGGCCATTCCAATACAATTAAATGTTTCCCCTTAAACCACTCGAGTGTTGCTTTAGCAGTATGCTTAGGGTCATTGTCCTGCTGGAAGGTGAACCTCCCTCTCAGTCTCAAATCTCTGGAAGACTGAAACAGGTTTCCCTCAAGAATTTCCATGTATTTAGCGCCATCCATCATTCCTTCAATTCTGACCAGTTTCCCAGTCCCTGCCAATGAAAAACATCCCCACAGCATGATGCTGCCACCACCATGCTTCACTGTGGGGATGGTGTTCTCGGGGTGATGTGAGGTGTTGGATTTGTGCCAGACATAGCATTTTCCTTGATGGCCCAAAAGCTCCACTTTAGTCTCATCTAACCAGAGTTCCTTCTTCCATATGTTTGGGGAGTCTCCCACATGCCTTTTGGCGAACACCAAACATGTTTGCTTATTTTTTTTCTGACCACGCTTCTGTAAATCCCAGCACTGTGGAGTGTATGGCTTGAAGTGGTCCTATGGACATATACTCCAATCTTCGCTGTGGAGCTTTGCAGCTCCTTCAGGCTTATCTTAGGTCTCTTTGTTGCATCTCTGATTAAAGCCCTCCTTGCCTGGTCCGTGAGTTTTGGTGGGCGGCCCTCTCTTGGCAGGTTTGTTGTGGTACCATATTCTTTCATTTTTTTAATAATGGATTTAATGGTGCTGTTATGCAGGTGAATGAGGACCCAAAAGCGACTTGGCGAAAACAGAGTCTTTAATCCAGTTTAAGGAAATAGCAATACTCCTAGACAAATCGGAGCGGTAAATAAAGCATAAGAAAAATTTCACTCGTAATCACGAGAACTGACTGGAGACTCGATAATGAACTGCAGGTTGCCTCGGGAAGGCACTTGACCGTAGCAGACTCAGACACCTGCTCACCTCGCAGCATCTGAGGGAAACACGACACGACAGGGCGATACAAAGACACAGCACGGTGAACAGTAAACAAGGATCCGACAGGACAGGAACGGAAAACAAGGGGAGAAATAGGGACTCTAATCAGGGGAAAAGATAGGGAACAGGTGTGGGAAGACTAAATGATTGATTAGGGGAATAGGAACAGCTGGGAGCAGGAACGGAACGATAGAGAGAAGAGAGAGAGAGAGGGAGAGAGAAAAAGGGGAACGAACCTAAAAAGACCAGCAGGGGGAAAACGAACAGAAGGAAAAGCAAAATGACAAGACAATATAAGACAAAACATGACAGTACCCCCACTCACCGAGCGCCTCCTGGCGCACTCGAGGAGGAATCCTGGCGGCAACGGAGGAAATCATCAATCAGTGAACGGTCCAGCACGTCCCGAGACGGAACCCAACTCCTCTCCTCAGGACCGTAACCCTCCCAATCCACTAAGTATTGGTGACCCCGTCCCCGAGAACGCATGTCCATGATCCTACGTACCTTGTAAATAGGTGCGCTCTCGACAAGGACGGGAGGGGGAGGGAAGACGAACGGGGTGCGAAGAAAGGGCTTGACACAGGAGACATGGAAGACAGGATGGACGCGACGAAGATGTCGCGGAAGAAGCAGTCGCACAGCGACAGGATTGACGACCTGGGAGACACGGAACGGACCAATGAACCGCGGAGTCAACTTACGAGAAGCTGTCGTAAGAGGAAGGTTGCGAGTGGAAAGCCACACTCTCTGGCCGCAACAATACCTAGGACTCTTAATCCTACGTTTATTGGCGGCTCTCACAGTCTGTGCCCTGTAACGGCAAAGTGCAGACCTCACCCTCCTCCAGGTGCGCTCACAACGTTGGACAAACGCTTGAGCGGAGGGAACACTGGACTCGGCAAGCTGGGATGAGAACAGAGGAGGCTGGTAACCCAGACTACTCTGAAACGGAGATAACCCGGTAGCAGACGAAGGAAGCGAGTTGTGAGCGTATTCTGCCCAGGGGAGCTGTTCTGCCCAAGACGCAGGGTTTCTGAAAGAAAGGCTGCGTAGTATGCGACCAATCGTCTGATTGGCCCTCTCTGCTTGACCGTTAGACTGGGGATGAAACCCGGAAGAGAGACTGACGGACGCACCAATCAAACGACAGAACTCCCTCCAAAACTGTGACGTGAATTGCGGACCTCTGTCTGAAACGGCGTCTAACGGAAGGCCATGAATTCTGAACACATTCTCGATGATGATTTGTGCCGTCTCCTTAGCGGAAGGAAGTTTAGCGAGAGGAATGAAATGTGCCGCCTTAGAGAACCTATCGAAAACCGTAAGAATCACAGTCTTCCCCGCAGACAAAGGCAGACCGGTAATGAAGTCTAGGGCGATGTGAGACCATGGTCGAGAAGGAATGGGGAGCGGTCTGAGACGACCGGCAGGAGGAGAGTTACCTGACTTAGTCTGCGCGCAGTCCGAACAAGCAGCCACGAAACGGCGCGTGTCACGCTCCTGAGTCGGCCACCAAAAGCACTGGCGAATAGAAGCAAGAGTGCCTCGAACACCGGGATGACCAGCTAACTTGGCAGAGTGAGCCCACTGAAGAACAGCCAGACGAGTGGAAACAGGAACGAAAAGAAGGTTACTAGGACAAGCGCGCGGCGACGCAGTGTGCGTGAGTGCTTGCTTAACCTGTCTTTCAATTCCCCAGACTGTCAACCCGACAACACGCCCATAAGGAAGAATCCCCTCGGGATCAGTAGAAGCCACAGAAGAACTAAAAAGACGGGATAAGGCATCAGGCTTGGTGTTCTTGCTACCCGGACGGTAAGAAATCACAAACTCGAAACGAGCGAAAAATAACGCCCAACGAGCTTGACGAGCATTAAGTCGTTTGGCAGAACGGATGTACTCAAGGTTCTTATGGTCTGTCCAAACGACAAAGGAACGGTCGCCCCCTCCAACCACTGTCGCCATTCGCCTAGGGCTAAGCGGATGGCGAGCAGTTCGCGGTTACCCACATCATAGTTGCGTTCAGATGGCGACAGGCGATGAGAAAAATAAGCGCAAGGATGAACCTTATCGTCAGACTGGAAGCGCTGGGATAGAATGGCTCCCACGCCTACCTCTGAAGCGTCAACCTCGACAATGAATTGTCTAGTGACGTCAGGAGTAACGAGGATAGGAGCGGACGTAAAACGTTCTTTTAGAAGATCAAAAGCTCCCTGGGCGGAACCGGACCACTTAAAACACGTCTTGACAGAAGTAAGAGCTGTGAGAGGGGCAGCAACTTGACCGAAATTACGAATGAAACGCCGATAGAAATTAGCGAAACCTAGAAAGCGCTGCAACTCGACACGTGACCTTGGAACGGGCCACTCACTGACAGCTTGGACCTTAGCGGAATCCATCTGAATGCCTTCAGCGGAAATAACGGAACCGAGAAAAGTAACGGAGGAGACATGAAAAGAGCACTTCTCAGCCTTCACGTAGAGACAATTCTCTAAAAGGCGCTGGAGAACACGTCGAACGTGCTGAACATGAATCTCGAGTGACGGTGAAAAAATCAGGATATCGTCAAGGTAGACAAAAACAAAGATGTTCAGCATGTCTCTCAGAACATCATTAACTAATGCCTGAAAAACAGCTGGCGCATTGGCGAGACCAAACGGCAGAACCCGGTACTCAAAATGCCCTAACGGAGTGTTAAACGCCGTTTTCCACTCGTCCCCCTCTCTGATGCGCACGAGATGGTAAGCGTTACGAAGGTCCAACTTAGTAAAGCACCTGGCTCCCTGCAGAATCTCGAAGGCTGATGACATAAGGGGAAGCGGATAACGATTCTTAACCGTTATGTCATTCAGCCCTCAATAATCCACGCAGGGGCGTAGAGTACCGTCCTTTTTCTTAACAAAAAAAAACCCCGCCCCGGGCGGAGAGGAAGAAGGCACTATGGTACCGGCGTCAAGAGACACAGACAAATAATCCTCGAGAGCCTTACGTTCGGGAGCCGACAGAGAGTATAGTCTACCCCGAGGAGGAGTGGTCCCCGGAAGGAAATCAATACTACAATCATACGACCGGTGAAGAGGAAGGGAGTTGGCTCGGGACCGACTGAAGACCGTGCGCAGATCATGATATTCCTCCGGCACTCCTGTCAAATCGCCAGGTTCCTCCTGAGAAGTGGGGACAGAAGAAATGGGAGGGATGGCAGACATTAAACACTTCACATGACAAGAAACGTTCCAGGATAGGATAGAATTACTAGACCAATTAATAGAAGGATTATGACATACTAGCCAGGGATGATCCAAAACAACAGGTGTAAAAGGTGAACGAAAAATCAAAAAAGAAATAGTCTCACTGTGGTTACCAGATACTGTGAGGGTTAAAGGTAGTGTCTCAAATCTGATACTGGGAAGATGACTACCATCTAAGGCGAACATGGGCGTAGGCTTGTCTAACTGTCTGAAAGGAATGTCATGTTTCCGAGCCCATGCTTCGTCCATGAAACAACCCTCAGCCCCAGAGTCTATCAAGGCACTGCATGTAGCACCCGAACCGGTCCAGCGTAGATGGACCGACATAGTAGTACAGGATCTAGATGGAGAGACCTGAGTAGTAGCGCTCACCAGTAGCCCTCCGCTTACTGATGAGCTCTGGCTTTTACTGGACATGAATTGACAAAATGTCCATCAAATCCGCAATAGAGGCACAGGCGGTTGGTGATCCTCCGTTCCCTCTCCTTAGTCGAGATGCGAATACCTCCCAGCTGCATGGGCTCAGTCTCTGAGCCAGAGGAGGGAGATGGTTGCGATGCGGAGCAGGGAAACACCGTTGACGCGAGCTCTCTTCCACGAGCTTGGTGACGAAGATCTACCCGTCGTTCTATGCGGATGGCGAGAGCAATCAAAGAGTCCACACTGGAAGGAACCTCCCGGGAGAGAATCTCATCTTTAACCACTGCGTGGAGTCCCTCCAGAAAACGAGCGAGCAGCGCCGGCTCGTTCCAGTCACTAGAGGCAGCAAGAGTGCGAAACTCTATAGAGTAATCCGTTATGGATCGATCACCTTGGCATAGGGAAGCCAGGGCCCTAGAAGCCTCCCTACCAAAAACTGAACGGTCAAAAACCCGAATCATCTCCTCTTTAAAGTTCTGGTAATTGTTTGAACAATCAGCCCTTGCCTCCCAGATAGCTGTGCCCCACTCTCGAGCCCGGCCATTAAGGAGTGAAATGACGTAAGCAACCCGAGCTCTCTCTCTAGAGTATGTGTTGGGTTGGAGAGAGAACACAATATCACACTGGGTGAGAAAGGAGCGGCACTCCTTGGGCTGCCCGGAGTAGCAAGGTGGGTTATTAACCCTAGGTTCCGGAGGCTCGGCAGACCAGGAAGTAACAGGTGGCACGAGACGAAGACTCTGGAACTGTCCAGAGAGGTCGGAAACCTGAGCGGCCAGGTTCTCCATGGCATGACGAGCAGCAGACAATTCCTGCTCGTGTCTGCCGAGCATGGCTCCTTGGATCTCGACAGCAGTGTTACGAGCGTCTGTAGTCGCTGGGTCCATTCTTTGGTCGGATCCTTCTGTTATGCAGGTGAATGAGGACCCAAAAGCGACTTGGCGAAAACAGAGTCTTTAATCCAGTTTAAGGAAATAGCAATACTCCTAGACAAATCAGAGCGGTAAATAAAGCATAAGAAACAATTTCACTCGTAATCACGAGAACTGACTGGAGACTCGATAATGAACTACAGGTTGCCTCGGGAAGGCACTTGACCGTAGTAGCAGACTCAGACACCTGCTCACCTCGCAGCATCTGAGGGAAACACGACACGACAGGGCGATACAAAGACACAGCACGGTGAACAGTAAACAAGGATCCGACAGGACAGGAACGGAAAACAAGGGGAGAAATAGGGACTCTAATCAGGGGAAAAGATAGGGAACAGGTGTGGGAAGACTAAATGATTGATTAGGGGAATAGGAACAGCTGGGAGCAGGAATGGAACGATAGAGAGAAGAGAGAGAGAGAGGGAGAGAGAAAAAGGGGAACAAACCTAAAAAGACCAGCAGGGGGAAAACGAACAGAAGGAAAAGCAAAATGACAAGACAATATAAGACAAAACATGACAGGTGCTCCGTGGGATGTTCAAAGTTTCAGATATTTTTTTATAACCCAACCCTGATCTGTACTTCTCCACAACTTTGTCCCTGACCTGTTTGGAGAGCTCATTGGTCTTCATGGTGCCGCTTGCTTGGTGGTGCCCCTTGCTTAGTGGTGTTGCAGATACTGGGGCCTTTCAGAACAGGTGTATACAGTATATACTGAGATCATGTGACACTTACTGTAGATTGCACACAGGTGGACTTTATTTAACTAATTATGTGAGTTCTGAAGGTAATTGGTTGCACCAGATCTTATTTAGGGGCTTCATAGCAAAGGGGGTGAATACATATGCACACACCACTTGTCAGTTTTTTATTTTTATTTTATTTTTTGAAACAAGTCATTTTTAAAATTTCACTTCACCATTTTGGAATATTTTGTGTATGTCCATTACATGAAATCCAAATAAATATCAATTTAATTTACAGGGTGTAATGCAACAAAATAGGAAAAACACCAAGGGGGATGAATACTTTTGCAAGGCACTGTATTACTGTACACCTCTTGTATTTCTGGTTAGTCAAGTGTGTGGTACAGGCCAATCTACCTTTAGGTGCAATAGAATGGTATGGGGATCTGAAATAATCTACCTTTCAGAATTACCAGGGCTGTCAAGGTCCGGTAAAAAATGGGCCTCAGCACTTCTCTTTTGTACAGTTGAAATCAGAAGTTTACATACACCTTAGCCAAATACATTTGAACTCAGTTTTCACAATTCCTGACATTTAATCCTAGTAAAGATTCCCTGTTTTAGGTCAGTTAGGATCACCACTTTATTTTAAGAATGTGAAATGCCAGAATAATAGTAGAGAGAATTATTTATTTCAGCTTTTATTTATTTATTCACATTCCCAGTGAGTCAGAAGTTTACATACACTCAATTAATATTTGGTAGCATTGCCTTTAAATGGTTTAACTTGGGTCAAACTTTTCGGGTAGCCTTCCACAAGCTCCCCACAATAAGTTGGGTGAATTCTGGCCCATTCCTCCTGACAGAGCTGGTGTAACTGAGTCAGGTTTGTAGGCCTCCATGCTCACACATGCTTTTTCAGTTCTATTTTTCTATAGGATTGAGGTCAGGGCTTGTGATGGCCACTCCAATACCTTGACTTTGTTGTCCTTAAGCCATTTTGCCACAACTTTGGAAGTATGCTTGGGGTCATTGTCCATTTGGAAGACACATTTGTGACGAAGTTTCAACTGCTTGATGTCTTGAGATGTTGTTTCAATATATCCACATAATTTTCGTCCCTCATGATGCCATCTATTTTGTGAAGTGCACCAGTCCCTCCTGCAGCAAAGCATCCCCACAACATGATGCTGCCACCACTGTGCTTCACGGTTGGGATGGTTTTCTTTGGCTTGCAAGCCTCCCCTTTTACTCCAAACATAACGATGGTCATTATGGCCAAACAGTTCTATTTTTGTTTCATCAGACCAGAGAATATTTCTCCAAAAAGTATGATCTTTGTTCCCATGTGCAGTTGCAAACCGTAGTCTGTCTTTTTTATGGTGGTTTTGGAGCAGTGGCTTCTTCCTTCCTGAGCGGCCTTTCAGGTTATGTCGATATAGGACTCATTTTTACAGTGAATATAGATACTTTAGTACCTGTTTCCTCCAGCATGTTCACAAGGTCCTTTGCTGTTATTCTGGGATTGATGTGCACTTTTCGCACCAAAGTTCGCTCATCTCTAGGAGACAGAACGCATCTCCTTCCTGAGCCGTATGACGGCTGCGTGGTCCCATGGTGTTTATACTTGCGTACTATTGTTTGTACAGATGAATGTGGTACCTTCAGGCGTTTGCTCCCATGGATGAACCAGACTTGTGGAGGTCTACACATTGTTTTTGGAGGTCCTGGCTGATTTCTTTTGATTTTCCCATAATGTCAAGCAAAGAGGCACTGAGTTTGAAGGTAGGCCCTGAAATACATCCATAGGTACATCTCCAATTGACTCAAATGATGTCAATTAGCCTAACAGAAGCTTCTAAAGCCATGACATAATTTTCTGGAATTTCCCAAGCTGTTTAAAGGCACAGTCAACTTAGTGTATGTAAACTTCTGACCCACTGGAATTGTGATACAGTGAATTATAATTGAAATAATCTGTCTGTAAACAATTGTTGGAAAAATGACTTGTGTCATGCACAAAGTAGATGTCCTAACCTACTTGCCAAAACTATGGTTTGTTAACAAGAAATTTGTGGAGTGGTTGAAAACGAGTTTTAATGACTCCAACCTAAGTGTATGTAAACTTCCGACTTCACCTGTATTTTATTTATTTATTTATTTATTTATATTTCACCTTTATTTAACCAGGTAGGCTAGTTGAGAACAAGTTCTCATTTGCAACTGTGACCTGGCCAAGATAAAGCATAGCAGTGTGAGCAGACAACACAGAGTTACACATGGAGTAAACAATTAACAAGTCAATAACACAGTAGAAAAAAGGGGAGTCTATATACAATGTGTGCAAAAGGCATGAGGAGGTAGGCGAATAATTACAATTTTGCAGATTAACACTGGAGTGATAAATGATCAGATGGTCATGTACAGGTAGAGATATTGGTGTGCAAAAGAGCAGAAAAGTAAATAAATAAAAACAGTATGGGGATGAGGTAGGTGAAAATGGGTGGGCTATTTACCAATAGATTATGTACAGCTGCAACGATCGGTTAGCTGCTCAGCTAGCTGATGTTTGAAGTTGGTGAGGGAGATAAAAGTCTCCAGCTTCAGCGATTTTTGCAGTTCGTTCCAGTCACAGGCAGCAGAGTACTGGAATGAAAGGCGGCCAAATGAGGTGTTGGCTTTAGGGATGATCAGTGAGATACACCTGCTGGAGCGCGTGCTACGGTTGGGTGTTGCCATCGTGACCAGTGAACTGATAAGGCGGAGCTTTACCTAGCATGGACTTGTAGATGACCTGGAGCCAGTGGGTCTGGCGACGAATATGTAGCGAGGGCCAGCCGACTAGAGCATACAAGTCGCAGTGGTGGGTGGTATAAGGTGCTTTAGTGACAAAACGGATGGCATTGTGATAGATTGCATCCAGTTTGCTGAGTAGAGTGTTGGAAGCCATTTTGTAGATGACATCGCCGAAGTCGAGGATCGGTGGGATAGTCAGTTTTACTAGGGTAAGCTTGGCGGCGTGAGTGAAGGAGGCTTTGTTGCGGAATAGAAAGCCGACTCTTGATTTGATTAGATAGGCAGGGCAGGATGGATATAGGTCTGTAACAGTTTGGGTCCAGGGTGTCTCCCCCTTTGAAGAGGGGGATGACTGCAGCAGCTTTCCGATCCTTGGGGATCTCAGACAATATGAAAGAGAGGTTGAACAGCCTGCTAATAGGGGTTGCGACAATGGTGGCGGATAGTTTCAGAAATAGAGGGTCCAGATTGTCAAGCCCAGCTGATTTGTACGGGTCTAGGTTTTGCAGCTCTTTAAGAACATCTGCTATCTGGATTTGGGTAAAGGAGAACCTGGAGAGGCTTGGGCGAGGAGCTGCGGGGGGGGGGGCGGAGCTGTTGGCCGAGGTTGGAGTAGCCAGGCGGAAGGAATGGCCAGCCGCTGAGAAATGCTTATTGAAGTTTTCGATAATCATGGATTTATCGGTGGTGACAGTGTTACCTAGCCTCAGTGCAGTGGGCAGCTGGGAGGAGGTGCTCTTGTTCTCCATGGACTTCACAGTGTCCCAGAACTTTTTGGAGTTGGAGCTGCAGGATGCAAACTTCTGCCTGAAGAAGCTGGCCTTAGCTTTCCTGACTGACTGCGTGTATTGGTTCCTGACTTCCCTGAACAATTGCATATCACGGGGACTATTCGATGCTATTGCAGTCCGCCACAGGATGTTTTTGTGCTGGTCGAGGGCAGTCAGGTCTGGAGTGAACCAAGGGCTGTATCTGTTCTTAGTTCTGCATTTTTTTAACGGAGCATGCTTATCTAAAATGGTGAGGAAGTTACTTTTAAAGAATGACCAGGCATCCTCAACTGACGGGATGAGGTCAATGTCCTTCCAGGATACCCGGGCCAGGTCGATTAGAAAGTCCTGCTCACAGAATTGTTTTAGGGAGCGTTTGACAGTGATGCGGGGTGGTCGTTTGACTGCGGCTCCGTGGCGGATACAGGCAATGAGGCAGTGATCGCTGAGATCCTGGTTGAAGACAGCGGAGGTGTATTTGGAGGGCCAGTTGGTCAGGATGACGTCTATGAGGGTGCCCTTGTTTACAGAGTTAGGGTTGTACCTGGTGAGTTCCTTGATGATTTGTGTGAGATTGAGGGCATCTAGCTTAGATTGTAGGACTGCCGGGGTGTTAAGCATATCCCAGTTTAGGTCACCTAACAGAACAAACTCTGAAGCTAGATGGGGGGCGATCAATTCACAAATGGTGTCCAGGGCACAGCTGGGAGCTGAGGGGGGTCGGTAGCAGGCGGCAACAGTGAGAGACTTATTTCTGGAGAGAGTAATTATCAAAATTAGTAGTTCGAACTGTTTGGGTATGGACCTGGAAAATATGACATTATTTTGCAGGCTATCTCTGCAGTAGACTGCAACTCCTCCCCCTTTGGCAGTTCTATCTTGACGGAAGATGTTATAGTTGGTTATGGAAATCTCTGAATTTTTGGTGGCCTTCCTGAGCCAGGATTCAGACACGGCAAGGACATCAGGGTTAGCAGAGTGTGCTAAAGCAGTGAGTAAAACAAACTTAGGGAGGAGGCTTCTGATGTTGACATGCATGAAACCACGGCTTTTTCAATCACAGAAGTCAACAAATGAGGGTGCCTGGGGACATGCAGGGCCTGGGTTTACCTCCACATCACCCGTGGAACAGAGAAGGAGTAGTATGAGGGTGCGGCTAAAGACTATCAAAACTGGTCGCCTAGAGCGTTGGGGACAGAGAATAAGAGGAGCAGGTTTCTGGGCATGGTAGAATATATTCAGGGCATAATGCGCAGACAGGGGTATGGTGGGGTGCGGGTACAGCGGAGGTAAGCCCAGGCACTGGGTGATGATGAGAGAGGTTGTATCTCTGGACATGCTGGTTGTAATGGGTGAGGTCACCGCATGTGTGGGGGGTGGGACAAGGGAGGTAACAGGGGTATGAAGAGTGGAACTAGGGGCTCCATTGTGAACTAAAACAATGATAACTAACCTGAACAACAGTATACAAGGCATATTGACATTTGAGAGAGACATACAGCGAGGCATACAGTAATCACAGGTGTTGAATTGGGAAAGCTAGCTAAAACAGTAGGTGAGACAACAGCTAATCAGCTAGCACAACAAACAGCAGGTAAAATGGCGTTGACTAGGCAACGGGGCCGACAGATAAAACAAACAAGCAGAATGGAGTACCGTGATTAATGGACAGTCCAGCGTGCTATGTAGCCAAGAGATCAGTGTCCAGGGGGCAGCGGTGGATGGGCAGGGAAGCTGGACTGGCGAGTGTTATCCAGGTTAAAAAAAACTAACAATGACTAAATAGCTTGTAGCTGGTTAGCTGGTTAGCGTCTGGAGGTTCTTGAGTGTGTTCGAAATAATTACAAATAATAGCGATTCCGTATCACATTGGGTGAGGCAGGTTTCCGGAAGGTATAAACAAATTAAAAATCGAAAAGAGATAGAGAGTAAATATGGGTCTAGTGAGTGTTTGGGACGCGGCGATTCAGACGGTTAGCAGGCCTGTGCTAACAAGCTAACAGTTCGTAGGCCCGGGCTAGACAAGGTAGCAGTTAGTGGACCGGAGCTAGACAAGCTAGCAGTTAGCAGGCCGAATTAGCAAGCAGGGAGATAGTGAGGGCTAGAGAGTTAGCCTTTGGGGGACGTCGCGATGGGGTGAGTCTGTTTATTCCTCTTCATGCGGTGACATCGATAGACCGGTCGTGGGCCCGGGTATTGTAGCCCAGGAGTATGCTACAGGTGCTCTGGCCGGGCTAGCTTCAAGCTGAGTGGGTGGAAACGCTAGCTAGCTAGTTGTGAAGATCCAGCTGAAAAAATGTTCAGTTTGCGGTGGGAGTCGGGGGATGAATCCGGGGATGAAAAATAAATAGGTCCGTTATGCTCTGGTTAGAGTCGCGTTGTTCGAACTGGCGAGAGCTTTCCGTAATGATAGAGTATGTGACGTGGACATACTGCAAAGTAAAAGACTAAAACTGCGCTGTCCAAAGTCAACATGACAAGAATTTAGCAGCTGGATCCATCATGTTGCATATCTTATTTGATGTGCTCTGGCAAAGTTCTGCCCAATCAAAATCAAATCAAATGTATTTATATAGCCCTTCGTACATCATCTGATATCTCAAAGTGCTGTACAGAAACCCAGCCTAAAACCCCAAACAGCAAGCAATGCAGGTGTAGAAGCACGGTGGCTAGGAAAATCTCCCTAGAAAGGCCAAAATCTAGGAAGAAACCTAGAGAAGAATCAGGCTATGTGGGGTGGCCAGTCCTCTTCTGGCTGTGCCGGGTGGAGATTATAACAGAACATGGCCAAGATGTTCAAATGTCCATAAATGACCAGCATGGTCTAATAATAATAAGACAGAACAGTTGAAACTGGAGCAGCAGCACGGCCAGGTGGACTGGGGAAAGCAAGGAGTCATCATGTCAGGTAGTCCTGAGGCATGGTCCTAGGGCTCAGATCCTCCGAGAGAGAGAAAGAAAGAGAGAAAGAGAGAATTAGAGAGAGCACACTTAAATTCACACAGGACACCGAATAGGACAGGAGAAGTACTCCAGATATAACAAACTGACCCTAGCCCCCGACACATAAACTACTGCAGCATAAATACTGGAGGCTGAGACAGGAAGGGTCAGGAGACACTGTGGCCCCATCCGAGGACATCCCCGGACAGTATGCCCCATCTCTCCATGGTACCCTTGTAGAGTGTCAGAGGGCATTCAGTGTTGTTGAAAAACTGTTGAACAAATTCATTGGAGCTGACAAGACATTTTAGATATGCAGTTTGAAGGGAGCTGTTTTCTCCCTCTTCATAGAACCTTTATGTTCAGATCCTCACTGTAATTGATCTTTCTTAGGGGATCATTATATCTAAACCCTTAGGAGAGAGAATAGTCCATTAACACTCCTCAAAGTCTAATCCTCCCAATAGATACACGTTTTTGGGTCTGCAGTCTCTGTCAGAGAGAAGTATAGTCAGCAACCATCCTCTGATGAAATCTTTCCCATAGGACAAAAACTGACCCAGAACCTGTAGGGAACTATGTGAACAACATCCATAAATGATCCACTGTTCAGGTCAAACTGGCTCCAGATCAACGGAGGTTGGCATGTGCACATCATGCATGCTTGTACCACTGCTCACTACAGAGAGAATACACTGTGTGATGATTTGTTGATGCTCTGGAGCTGTGATCCACTGTTTGGATCCATACCCAAGCCTATGACCCCACTGTCTGCCTCCATACTCAAGCCTGTGACCCCACTGTCTGCCTCCATACTCAAGCCTGTGACCCCACTGTCTGCCTCCATACTCAAGCCTGTGACCCCACTGTCTGCCTCCATACTCAAGCCTGTGACCCCACTGTCTGCCTCCATACTCAAACCTGTGACCCCACTGTCTGCCTCCATACTCAAGCCTGTGACCCCACTGTCTGCATCCATACCCAAGCCTGTGACCCCACTGTCTGCATCCATACTCAAGCCTGTGACCCCACTGTCTGCATCCATACTCAAGCCTGTGACCCCACTGTCTGCATCCATACTCAAGCCTGTGACCCCACTGTCTGCAGCCATACTCAAGCCCATGACCCCACTGTCTGCATCCATACTCAAGCATGTGACTCTACTGTCTGCCTCCATACCCAAGCCTGTGACTCCACTGTCTGCCTCCATACTCAGGCCTGTGACCCCACTGTCTGCATCCATACCCAAGCCTGTGACCCCACTGTCTGCCTCCATACTCAAGCCTGTGACCCCACTGTCTGCCTCCATACTCAAGCCTGTGACCTCACTGTCTGCATCCATACTCAAGCCTGTGACCCCACTGTCTGCATCCATACTCAAGCCTGTGACCCCACTGTCTGCCTCCATACCCAAGCCTGTGACCCCACTGTCTGCATCCATACTCAAGCCCATAACCCCACTGTCTGCCTCCATACTCAAGCCTGTGACCCCACTGTCTGCATCCATACTCAAGCCTGTGACCCCACTGTCTGCATCCATACTCAAGCCTGTGACCCCACTGTCTGCATCCATACTCAAGCCCGTGACCCCACTGTCTGCCTCCATACCCAAGCCTGTGACTCCACTGTCTGCATCCATACTCAAGCCCATAACCCCACTGTCTGCCTCCATACTCAAGCCTGTGACCCCACTGTCTGCATCCACACTCAAGCCTGTGACCCCACTGTCTGCATCCATACTCAAGCCTGTGACCCCACTGTCTGCATCCATACTCAAGCCCGTGACCCCACTGTCTGCATCCATACTCAAGCCTGTGACCCCATTGTCTGCATCCATACTCAAGCCCATGACCCCACTATCTGCCTCCATACCCAAGCCAGTGACCCCACTATCTGCCTCCATACCCAAGCCCATGACCCCACTCTCTGCCTCCATACCCAAGCCCATGACCCCACTGTCTGCCTCCATACCCAAGCCCTTGACCTCACTATCTGCCTCCATACCCAAGCCCATGACCCCTCTGTCTGCCTCCATACTCAAGCCCGTGTTCAAAGATGTCGTGAAAGCACTTTGGGCCTCCCATGAGGAAGCTAACCCTACGTGTTCATGATGTACAGACACAATTTTAGAGGCCACTTCTAAAACGCTTCTCATGTTTCCCATCATGTTTCCACTTGTGACTGGTGGAGGGAGAGCTGAAAAACAACAAGGTGACTTACATCGCAAAGAAGAACTGCTACTACAGCAGACTAAACGAATAACATTTTGACCTTTGAAAAAATCTATGTGTACTATATAAATTATAATTTATTACGATCACAATCTGCAACCAGAAATTCTGAATTGTCAGGACCCTTTTCATGCAAATAACAGTGGACATTTTGAAATGTCTCCTGCAATATTCACACAAAGGTAGCCTGTATCTATTCTTATATAAACTCTTAAAAGTGATACCAGTGCCTTGTTCAATCCCACAGACAGATCCATTCTAGTGATTTGTATAAATCTCTATCATTGCGCTGCAGCGCTGCAACACAGTTTTAACGATGATTGCGTTCACATACACTTGTTTTCAGCTTGGCTTTCCAGTCATGGTGTCTCAATACCCACTAGTGGTAATATTTATCATCAGTCTTAATTGATTTGATGTCGCTACACATGCTCAGTGGGCTGGCTATGTTGAGCTGGACTTGGTGTTGTTTCGTAGTTTTTATTATCATGACTGTTGAGAACTGTTCATTAAAGTTTCACATTTCATTTTCATTAGGATGAAACTCATTCTGTAAATGAACGGGATGCTGTGGAAGAGTCAAACCCTGCGAGCGATCACAGGGGATCCACTGAGTCTGTATTAATTATCAGGAATATGAGCTCGATCGAAGATGTTAATTGCACCGATGGTTGGTTATGTAGGGAATTGGCATGCATTTTATGCAGGGATATTAAAAATGAATTTTTAAACAAAGGGATCTTAAAATAATATCTAATCTACAGAGAAAACCCACATCAAAAGCATAACTCAAAGCTTTGAAATGTATCTTTGTGGTCCGAAATGTTAAATACGAGCCCTGCCGAATGTTTCACTCGATTCAAGTTTGTCAAGGGGAAAAACAAAAAATGAGTGTAGTTAATTAACAGTTATTAAAAGCCTTTTCAAATTTAATTTGACTTTCAAATATTAGCATTTATATGTAAACTATGCTGCTGGCATCTGCAAATGAGCTCTGGTATAGCTTTGCTAATTGGTGCTCATTGTGCTCCCGTGTCACCTTTGATAATCCGCACAATGACATAAATAACTCATCAATATTAGATTACATTAGGTTTTCAGTGTGCTAGCCTCACTTGTGTCCTACAGTAGATGTATGATATCTTATATAATATATAGTTTTCTTTATGCTTGTCTTTTTCGACAGTGATAACAAACAGTAATTGTGAACAGTAATAATTGGAGAGAGTGTTTTAACGACTTTCAGAGGGAATTGGGATTATCTCATGATAATGATAATAGAATGCAAATGTTTTACAGTACTGAATAAAACCCATCTCTAATTAGGTATGCTGTGGGGCGGCAGGGTAGCCTAGTGGTTAGAGCGTTGGACTAGTAACCGAAAGGTTGCAAGTTTGAATCCCCGAGCTGACAAGGTACAAATCTGTCGTTCTGCCCCTGAACAGGCAGTTAACCCACTGTCCCTACGCTGTCATTGAAAATAAGAATTTGTTCTTAACTGACTTGCCTAGTAAAATTAAATGAAATGCTAGGGTACTGACTTCTTACGGTATAAGGTACATTCGGAAAGTATTCAGACCCTTTCCTTTTGTCTACATTTTGTTACTTTACAACCTTATTCTAAAATGGATTCAATAAATAAACAAATCCTCATCAATATCAACACAATACCCCATAATGCCAAAGTGAAAACAAGTTTTCAGAATTTATTACAATTTGTGAAAATTAAAAACAGAAATACCTTATTTACATAAGTATTCAGACCCTTTGCTATCAGACTCAAAATTTAGCTCAGGCACATTCTGTTTCCATTGATAATCATAGAGATGTTTCTACAAGTTCATTGGAGACCAATGAATTAAATTGATTAAATTGATTGGACCTGAATTGGAAAGGCACCTACCTGTCTATATACTGTAAGGTCACACAGTTGAAAGTGCATGTCAGAGCAAAAACCAAACCATGAGGTCGAAGGAGTTGTCCGTAGAGCTCAGAGACAGGATTGTTTTGAGGCACAGATCTGGGGAAAGGTACCAACACATTTCTGCAGCATTGAAGGATCCAACATTGAACACAGTGGCCTCCATCATACTTAACCCTTGTGTGGTGTTCAGGTTTGTGGGACACATTTTCAATGTTTACTAAAAGAAAAATGATACAATGAATACTATTTTCAACCTGAGACTCATTGGCCTTGGCTCATTTTCTGTGAAGAACATGTAAAAAAAAAAACATTTTCATTGAGTGCACACTGTGCACCCTCCTACACATTTATATTACATATGTGGTGGTGTTCGGGTCCACTGGATTCTGTCTTCCTCCTCCCTGGGCCTGCTGTTTCAACATAACACCAAGAACCCTGCCTGTCTGCCTGTCTTCCGCTTTTCTCGCACTCTTTACCCTTTGTAGTATGTGAAACAAACTACACAGTGTCTTGCGGGAACCTGTACAATGTTATTATAATACATTATTTCGATACATTACTCCGATACATTGTCAAAATTCAGAGGGAAGGAGTGTTTTTGACGAGAGATGGAAGGAGATTGACCAAACTCATGTACATGCATACTTTGGGGTTCCTATCCTTGCTGGTGTTTTCAGATCCAATGGGGAATCCACAGAATCCTTGTGGGATGCAGAAACTGACTGCATGGACAGGCACGACTCCAACACCATCATCAAGTTTTCCAATGACAACAGTGGTAGGCCTGATCACCAACAATCAGGGAGGAGGTCAGAGAACTGGCAGTGTGGTGCCAGGACAACAACCTCTCCCTCAACGTGATCAAGACAAAGGAGATGATTGTGGACTTCAGGAAAAGGAGGACTGAGCGCATTTGGTGTGATTTGAACTGTCAGAGAACTTTTCCATGCAACAATGTCTCTGGAAAAATTCCACATTATTTCCAGGATAATCGAGACACCAGACCAGCTCGATGGCAGAGAGACAAGCTAGCTACAATCAGGTCAGTGTGGGACAAGTGGGTGGACCGCCTTCCCCTGTTTTACAACCCTGGGCCCAAAGTTACTGTTGATGAGCAGCTTATGCCTTTTATTGGCCGCTGCCCCTTCAGGCAGTACATACCGTCTAAACCTACAAAATATGGAAACATGATCTGGGCTGGCTGCCTGTGATGCTGCTTCATCATACACATGGAACTTGCAAGTGTATACAGGGAAGCCAGATGGGGGAGCCTCTGAAAAGAACCAAGGGATGAAGGTTGTCCTGGACATGACATGGGGACTCCTTGGCCACAGCATCACATGCAATACGTTTTTTACTTCGCACAAGCCGGGACACAAAAAAACAAGCTAGAGCTCCCACCTCAGCTGTTGAATACACGGAACAGGCCTATCAATTCTTCTAAGTTTAGTTCCACGGCCGACACGTCCCTAGAGCCCTACATGCAAAAGAAAGGCAAAAATGTGGTACTCATGAGTACGCTGCATAGGGACGAGAGAATCTGTGTCTAGGAACATCAAAAAACAGAAATCGTAATGGATTACAATGCCACAAAAGGAGGCATGGACCATTAACACAGCTGGTGACTGGCTACAGCTGCAAAAGAAGAACCTTACGCTGGCCACCTGTGATATTCTTTAACATCTTGGACATCTCGGTGTACAACGCGTTTGTCATCTGGATGGCGTTGAACCTAGACTGGAACAGAGGGATGTTCCAGAGGAGACGACTCTTTCTCGAGGAGCTGGGCAGGGCATTGGTAAGACCTTAAATCCACAGGAGGCAACATATCCCAAGGAACCAAGCTTCTGCAGCCATCGTGAGGAGGATTCAGGAGGAGGATGCTGGTGCCCCATCCGCCCGACCCGCAGAACTAACAACTTCAATACTGGAATTAAGTGTGAGTGATATTGTTGCATGTGTGTGTGTCTGACTCTCCTACCTTGGCCTGCTGTAACTATGTATGTGAGTAAGTGAGATATTAGTAAAATTCCTGAACTAAGTGTTTACATCATTCTAGATTTAATTTGGTAGCAACAAGAAGAAGCGCTTTGATGTGTGTGGACCCAAGAAGGACAGGAAGACACAGTACACATGCATCAAGTGCAAGAAATACATAAGCAGCACACACACAGTAAAACTCTGTCCTCATGTGGTGTGTAGACCGGCGTTAATTTGTGTTCAATGGGGCTCATTTATAGTTTCCATAAAATACTGTATGTAAAATTTGTCCTTCCAAATTGTTCAGTTCAAAGCAATAAACATCAATAGTGATGGAAACCTTGTTTCATTTATATTTGTTCAAGATCAACATGATTTATTCCACCCATGTCTTGATTATAGTAGATTTTTGTTTCCAAAAATCACATTTTATTTAAAAAAAAGAATAGTGCTTTTATTGATAAATGTGATCTAGCAGAGATAAATGGCAAATATTAATTTATAAGTCAATATCTAAGTAGTAAGTATGTTTACATACATTTTTATGGCTGTATTGTTTTAAAAACACAATAATGTTGTGGGTCCATCAGACCCGCTAACATTGAGTGAATAACAAAAACATGAACACCACACAAGGGTTAAATGGAAGAAGTTTGGAACCGCCAAGACTCTTCCTAAAGCTGGCCAGACTGAGGAAAAGGGGGAGAAGGGCCTTGGTCAGGTGACCAAGAACTCGATGGTCACTTTGACAGAGCTCCAGTTCCTCTGTGGAGATGGGAGAACCTTCCAGAAGGACAAACATCTCTGCAGCACTCCACCAATCAGGCCTTTATGGTAGAGTGGCCAGATGGAAGCCACTCCTCAGTAAAAGGCACAGGACTGTGACCATGAAAAACAAGATTATTTGATCTGATGAAACCAAGATTGAACTCTTTGGCCTGAATGCCAAGCATCACATCTGGAGGAAACCTGGCACCATCCCTATGGTAAAGCATTGTGGTGACAGCATCATGCTTTGGGGATGTTTTGCAGTGGCAGGGACTGGGAGACTAGTCAGGATCAAGGGAAATGTGAATGGAGAAAAGTACAGAGAGATCCTTGATGAAAACCTGCCCCAGAGCGCTCAGGACATCAGACTGGGACAAAGGTTCACCTTCCAACAGGACAATGACCCTAAGCACACAGCCAAGACAGTGCAGGAGTGGCTTCAGGAAAAGTCTCATAATGTCCTTGAGTGGCCCAGCCAGAGCCCGGACTTGAACCCGATCGAACATCTCTGGAGAGACCTGAAAATAACTGTGCAGCGACGCACCCCATCCAACCTGACAGAGCTTGGGAGGATCTGCAGAGAAGAATGGGAGAAACTCCCCAAATACAGGTGTGCCAAGCTTGTGGAGTCATACACAAGAAGACTCAAGTCTGTAATTGCCGCCAAAGGTGCTTTGTCAAAGTACTGAGTAAAGGGTCGGAATACTTATGTAAATGTGATATTTCATATATTTGAATTTTTATATGCATTTGTTTTGAATGGGGCTGTAATGTAACAAAATGTGGAAAATGTCAAGGGGTCTGAATACTTTCCGAATGCACTGTACTAGGGCCACTTGTGAGGGCACGGCAAAGCCTGTCTTCTTAAGGTATGCTAGGGTACTGTCATTTTACAGTATGCTAGGGTACTTTCATTTTACTGTATGTTAGGGCACAGTCGTTTTACGGTATGCTTGGGTACTGTCATTTTACGGTATGCTAGGGCACTGTCGTTTTAACGTATGCTAGGGCACTGTCGTTTTACGGTATGCTAGGGCACTGTTGTTTTACGGTATGCTAGGGCACTGTTGTTTTACGGTATGCTAGGGCACTGTCGTTTTACGGTATGCTAGGGCACTGTCGTTTTACTGTATGCTAGGGCACTGTCTTTTTATGGTATGCTAGGGCACTGTCGTTTTACGGTATTGTAACGGCATTCGTCTGTAGAAAGAGAGTCGGACCAAAAGCGGCGTGGTGGTTACTCATGTTCTTTAATGAAAATAGAATGATACATGAAATAACTAAATATGCAAAACAACAAACGAAACGTGAAAACCTATACAGCCTATCTTGTGACAACAAACACAGAGACAGGAACAATCACCCACAAAACACAGTGAAACCTAGGCTACCTAAATATGGTTCCCAATCAGAGACAACGAGAATCACCTGACTCTGATTGAGAACCGCCTCAGGCAGCCAAGCCTATGCTAGACACCCCTACTCAGCCGCAATCCCAATGCCTACTAAAAACCAATACGAAAACACAACAAAAATAAACCCATGTCACACCCTGGCCTGACCAAATAAATAACGAAAACACAAAATACTAAGACCAAGGCGTGACAGGTATGCATATAACTGTACTTTTATTTGTTTGCTCAATTGGTAATTTAGAAATCCTCTTCAAACTCTTTTAGATTGACAGTAACTCATTAACATACTTATTTTCTTTATAGGCCAGGTCTACTTGTATCTGTTAAAATATCTAAATTGACCGAATAAATCGAAGTCTACCCCCTCTCCGGTTCTCGCCTTTCCACCTCCCTCTCCCTGCTATCCCACCCTGTCAACAGTGTTGTCGCCTAATACCACTGATCAAACGCACCTGCCAAGCCCTACCAACATTCCCAAGCATGTTAGCTAATTACCCTCAAAGCCTCCCAGACTCTACCCTTAATAGGGATTAACATCCCGACACAGAGGGGCAGGCTAGCACTACAATATAATGCTTTTATTTACTCTTTTGGGGGAAATCTCCTGGGATACAGCAGATCATAAATTATGTAAGAAATTGAAAACTTCCAATTTCCAATTGGCTTGTGTTGCACTGTTCTGTGTATCCTGTGGCTTATTGCACCCCTCTTTGTTCAACGTCTTTGTTATGGTAAATATGGGTGGTAAAAAATGGGTGGTGGGCAGCATTGTCATAATCACTTCTTGCCAATGACTGGAAAAGCTTCTGATTTACATGTAAGTTAATGGTACTTTATTATGTGAAGGCATGAATGCAAGAACAACAAAGCCAAGCACTCATTATCATCCTCCTGTTTCAATGCAATTACACAAAAGAGCCTTTAATCGTGCACTTATGGGAGAACTGAGATATTAAGTGCCTTACAAATTGCCAATTACTTTGATGTTTAAAACAGTGTTTGTGAATGAATTGTATGGGGAAAACAAGGCAGACTGGTGGTATGCTAGCTGGTGTGCTTGGTGCTCTCACTTTCACTATTAATGTGATTTGAAATGTACCTCTATGGCTGTGTTTACACAGCCACCATAAGAACCCAAATTCGATTTTATTTCTATATCCAATATTTTCTGACTGTGCACACTCAGTTTTACATGTGAACCATATCAGATTTGCGCAGTCACACTGATGTAGCCTCTAAAGTAGCACACAGATGCAATGCTCACGTCCTGTCACTGTTCCTTTAAATGTTGGGTTGGTTGTCATGGTAATGGAGGTCATGTGCCTAAAAAAACACTTCAGAGCAAAAAGATCTGATCAGGCGGTCCAGACAGAGGTCGCATATGGAGGATGGGGTTTGTATCAGGAATCAGATCCACATATGGAAGTGGTATACAGTGACGTCAGAAAGGATGAACTCCCCTTGACTTATTCCACATTTTGTTGTGTTACTTCAGCCTGAATCCAAAATGGATTAAATAAAATAAAAACACACAATACTCCATAATGACAAAGTGAACACATATTTGTAGACATCTTTGCAAGTACATAAATATCTAATTTACATCAGTATTCACTCCCCTGAGTCAATACCTGTTAGAATCACCTTTGGCAGCGAATACAGCTGTACATCTTTGTGGGTAAGTCTTTAAGAGCTTTGCACACCTACATTCTACAATATTTGCAGATTATTATTTTTAAATTCTTCTGCTCTGTCATGTTGGTTGTTGATCATTGCTAGATAGCCATTTTCAAGTCTTGCCATAGATTTTGAAGCCGATTTAAGTCAAAACTGTAACTAGGCCTTTCAGGAACATTCAAAGCTAGCTTAATAAGCAATTACAGTGTATATTTGGCCTTGTGGTTTAGGTTATTGTCCTGCTGAAAGGTGAATTTGTCTCCCAGCATCTGTTGGAGAGCAGACAGAACCAGGTTTTCCTCTCGGAGTTTGCCTAGCTTAGCTCTATTCTGTTAATTTTATCCCCCCAAAACTCCCTAGTCCTTGCAAATGACAAGCATACCAATAACAGGATGCAGCCACCATGTGAAGAGTGGTACTCAGTAGGGTTGCACATTTTGGGGAATATTCAGAGGTGGAAACTTACCATGGGAATTAACTGGAATATATGGGAATTAACGGAAATATATGCAAATTAATATTAATAACATGTAAATGTAAATGTGTTTTGCATTGGATATATTTACCATATCATATGGAGCCAGAAACATAAACATTTTACCTTATCATAAGTAGACATTATTGCAAATGATGAAATCCTTCCAATATCAAAAAAAGAAATAGTTACGAAATGAACTTTAATTAAATGAGTTCACTCTTCACATGGGATGATTTCACTGAACAACGAAAGAAAGGGAATATTGAATGATCCCCAATGATCCATCTCATCTCCCAAAAACGTTTTCAACATACATCTGTAAAATGATAGTCTAGAAACTAAAGCTTTGGTTGTCTGCCTCTCAGGCTTCCATGTATTCTCCCTGGACCTTCTCAATGTCCCTCTCTTGAACATCAGACTCTGAGGCCTCATTTTCACTGTCACTTTCCAGCATCAGAGGGGAACCAGTTGCATACACAGCTTGAGCAAGACATTCATCAGCATTTCTCTGACTACATTCCTCCATTGAGTCAAAAAAACTTCTGATTCCAGGAGGACCATGAGCTTTTGCTATCGATAAGGTGTCTGATTCATAATTTTCACCTTGAATAGAAGTAGAGGGACTTTTGTCAGAGGTTGCTTGTTGTGAGCACTGAGGGGGCTTTATGCACTTGGCAGATGATTCTGCATCTTTGTTGCATTCTTCACATATGATTTGGCACAGTATTTGCGAATGTACACAGCTTTTCCTTCTACATTAGCTGCAGTGAAATGTATCCATACATCAGATAATGCCCGTGGGATTTTCCTGTAAAGATTTGAATTTTTTGGGAAAAAACCCCCAAATACAATTTCATGTACAGATAAATAGTTATGCAGTTAGATTAACACAACTCCTGAAAGATTAGTGGAATCTGTGTGGGTAGCTGGACAGGTAGGATGACTGACAGTGAAGGTGAACAGGTGGTCATGTGTCAGGTGACAGAGGAATGTATGAGACTGAGGCAAGAATTCCTTTAACCATAAAGTGGTATATTGACTGAGTAGTCTGTGGTGGATTCATGGACGCACAGAACTTCTGGATCAGATGGAGTTAAGGAAGAGACAGCAGCGAGATCAGGCGATGGCAATTTCCTCCTTTTATGGAGTTGAGATCTGTCGGACATTTCCACCTGACCTAATTAAAGAGCCCCTGGCCCAGCTGAGTAAATGGCAATGAATTAAAGGATTATTCCACCAATTCCATGGGCCTTTTCTACAGCCACCCCGGTAATTTGTTAAATTCCACACTCCTCAAAAAGGGCTCATTGCTCCCCGTCCTCTGTCATCTCAGGGAGAGGAATTAGTCGGGCAACTGGCCGGATATATGTCCGGTTCTTCACTGATCTAACACGACCATCGATCCCAGGCATGGTCTTAGTTATACGGCCCACCGGCCACGAGGCTCGAGGCAGCTGTGGGTCCACCATCATTACTACTTGGTCCATCAGCTGATCCTGGAGGCTGGATTCCATGGCTTGGAAGGCTTCCTCCAACCTGGCTTCTCCTGCCTTGAAGTTCTTACCTCTGGCAGCCAGGATCTCGTAGGGTTTCTCCCGTCGGGAGATAAACCGCCGTAGGGCCATGAGGAAGGTTTCAGTATCCAAAACTCTCCAGTAGGTCCAGGTGGACACATCTGGTTGTTAAACACTTGAATAGAATGCCCCAGCGCTTTTCCACACGACAACCTAACTTGATCATCAAGGGGCCAAAGCAATCTACTCCTGTTGACCAGAAGGGTGGTTTAAGGAGGCGCAAGCGAGCAGGGGGTAAATCTGCCATTTTGGGTACCGTAGCTCCGGCCTGCCATCTCTGTCATTCTACGCAGGCGTATTGGTGCTTACGAATGGCTCCTTGTCCTCCAATTATCCAGTACTTCCGCCTCATCTCCCCATAGACCCTCTCTGGCCCTGGGTGGAGAAGCCTCTTATCATAACTCTTGATGAGGAGCCTGGTAAGAGGGGGTTTGGAGTCAAGGATAATTGGGTGGATAGCATCTGGGTCCAAAACCTCTGCTTGGCGCAGCGTGCCTCCGACTCTGATCACCCCAAGGATTGGATCATATTCTGGGGCAAGAGAGAGAAGACGGCTGTCCTTAGCCACTTCCCTACCGGCTTTCAGAGCTTTTAACTCCTCAGGGAAGCTAACTGCTTGTGCTTGCTGAGGTCTGGTCTGTGGAGGCGATCAGATCCGGCAGTGATTGGGATTGTGTTAGGTCAGGGAGAGCCGTTGTTGGTTCCGTAGAGATGCTGTAGCATTGGGCGGACTTCCTTAACCTGTTACTCCTACCCCCTACTTTTTCGAACATTCTGTTAAAAATCGCGCAACATTTCAGCGCCCTGCTGCTCATGCCAGGAATATAGTATATGCATATGATTAGTATGTGTGGATAGAAAACACTCTGGTAAAACTGGTTAAATCACGGCTGTGACTATAACAGAACGTGCGTTTCATCGAAAAGTGCAGGAAAATCTGATCACTGAAAATGGAAAAATATATCCATGCGCGACTTGAACCCATTGATAAAGGTGAACCACATTTAATGGGGCTGAGGTTGCAATACCTACAGCTTCCACACGTTGTCTAGAGTCTTGTCATTTGCCTACTATTTGTTTCTTGGTCAAACAGACGCAAGGCAGCGCATTTCTTCTGGTCTCCGACCGGATATTTTGGTTGAGATTTACCCGGACATTATTTCCAGACGGACAGCTAAAGAATATACTTCGCCTCGTGATCAAATTGATCGCTTATTAACGTTTACTAATACCTAAAGTTGCATTACAAAAGTATTTTGAAGTGTTTTGTGAAAGTTTATCGTTGACTTTTTTTATTTTAAAAAATGACGTTACGTTATAAGACGCTATTTTTTTTCGTTTATCACACAGTCTTCATAGATCGATATCTAGGCTATATATGGACCGATTTAATCGAAAAAAAGACCCAATAGTGATTATGGGACATCTAGGAGTGCCAACAAAGAAGATGGTCAAAGGTAATGAATGTTTTATATTTTATTTGTGCGGTTTGTGTAGCGACGACTATGCTAATTATTTTGTTTACGTCCCCTGCGGTTCTTTTGGGGTGTTACATGCTATCAGATAATAGCTTCTCATGCTTTCGCCGAAAAGCATTTAAAAAATCTGACTTGTTGCCTGGATTCACAACGAGTGTAGCTTTAATTCAATACCCTGAATGTGTATTTTAATGAACGTTTGAGTTTTAACTAGTACTATTATCATTTAGCGTAGCGCATTTGCATTTCCAGATGTCTAGATGGGACGCCTGCGTGTCAGGTAGGAGCAAGAGGTTAACTCATGAGATTCAGTTGGTTGCGGAGAGGCCGCACGCCTGGGGGCTATCGGCCACTCGTTCTCTGGTTTGGACAAGAATGGTGGTCCCAAGCTCCAGCGATGGGGTTTAGCCAATTCCTTAAGGGTTTTACCGTGAGTAACGTCATCAGCAGGATTGTTTATGCTATCAACATACCTCCAGTCCTGGACTTCTGTTAGTTCTTGGATTTCCGCAATGCGAGTTCTGACAAACACCTTATACCTGCAGGACTCAGATTTGAGCCAGGTCAATACAGTGGTCGAATCACTCCAGTAGATGATCCGTTGGATTGGCAAGGTGAGCTCGGCTCGCAAGGTAGAGGCCAACTGGGCTCTGGAAAGGGCAGCACTGAGTTCCAGCCTAGGCATTGACAACTGCTTCTTGGGTGCGACCCTGGACCTGGCCATGACAAAGGAGACATGGGTGTCGCCTTCCTTATCCTCCACTCTAAGATAGGAAACAGCCCCATAAGCTCGCTCCGAAGCGTCACAGAACACATGCAGTTCCAGGCATGATCCCAGTTGGTCAGCACAGGATGGTACATAACATCTTGGCATTTGGACATCAGAGAGCTCCGTTAACTCCGTTTCCCAACAGATCCATCGTTCCACTAGGTCAGCCGGGTGGATTGGTTCATCCCAGTCCCTCTTGGTCTGCCACAGGTCCTGGACTAAGACTTTGGCCCGTGTTGTGTATGGCAGGATATACCCAAGGGGATCGTATTGACTGGCCAGAGTCCGATAGATGGTGCGCAGAGTGGGGGTTTCGGTACTCGGGGATGAGCGGTGCTTATACCCCAGGTTATCCGGTATGCAGCTCCACCTCAGTCCTAGAGTGGGCTCTTCTGGGTTAGCACCAGACTGCGTTAGCCATAGTTCACTGCTACTGGACCTAGCTTGTGGCGGGAGGTGCTGGATAACCTCCGCTCTGTTACTAGCCCACTGTCGGACCGCAAATCCCCCTTTGGACAGGAGATTCCGTACTTTATCAAGGAGTGCTTTCGCTTCAGCCGTGGATGGAATGCTCTGTAAGCAGTTATCCACATAGAAGGCATTTTCCACTGAATCCAATACTTCTGGGTCACTGTCTGGATGCTCCCGTGCGTGTCTCTGCAGAGCGTTTATGGCACAGCAAGGACTGCAGGTGGTGCCAAATGGGAGTATCTGCCATTCATAGATTGTGGGCTCTGCATCTCGTTCCATATCTCACCATATGAACCGGAGCAGTGTGGTGTCGGAAGGCAGTAAACGAATCTGATGAAACATGGCTTTGATGTCTCCACTGATGGCTGTAGAGTGCTGCCGGAACCGGAGAAAGACACCGAGCAAGGAAGGACCTAAGGTTGGTCCGGGGGAGTAGACAGTCATTCAGGCTTTGACCAGCATCTTGGAATGAACAGTTGAAGACAAGTCTATACTTCCCACCATGTTGCTGGATAACATGGTGAGGGATATACCAGGATTCACGGAGTGCGTTTCCCTCTTCATGAGCTGTGCCAGGTCCTTGGCAATGAATTCCCTTTCCTGTAGAGCTCTACGGGCCTGCACATCCAATTGGTAACATCGTTCATCAGCTTGTCGTTCCTCCTCAATCTGACACTCAATTTCCTCCAATGCTAATAGTTTCATCCTCTCTTGTAGGACAGCGGTCTGTGAATCGCTGAGGGCTAGTGAATGGCGGCTGCCATGGCCCATTATTTTCAAACCCTTATTCAAACAATTCCAAAGGGGTATCCACTGGTTGAACTCCCACTCCGTCTAGAGTGTTTCGACGATTTCCCATTAGTTAAGGGGTGAGCGGAGCCTGCCTCTGGAAGCTGGTCGACCTGTGCAGTGGGAGTTACCTCCTCCAAAGGTTCTTCATGTAGACCACTTTCCTGCTCCAAAGCAGTTTCCAGTCCTTGGCTCAAAGGAGATGGTTGATGGCTGAAACGTATAGTTGATCCATCAACTCTTTGAGCTCTGGTGGGCTTGCCCTTTGATGTCGGAAATCTGCTGGAAAGCAGCCAGAAAGTGGTTTTCCTCTAGGAGTCTGCCTAGTTTAGCTCTATTCCATTAATTTTTATCCCCCCCCAAAAACTCCCTAGTCCTTGCAAATGACAAGCATACCAATAACAGGATGCAGCCACCATATGAAGAGTGGTACTCAGTAGGGTTGCACATTTACCAAAAGGTTTCTGACCCTTTGTAACCCAGGTACTCAGTGATGTGTTGTGTTGGATTTGCCCCAAACATAGCATTTTGTATTCAGGACATGAAGTTCATTTCTTTGCCACGTTTGTTGCAGTTTTACTTTAGTTGGAATATTGGTATTCTGTATAGGCTTCCTTTTTGCCATTCTGTCAATTGGGTTAGTATTGTGGAGTAACTACAATGTTGTTGATCCATCCTTAGTTTTCTCCTATCACAGCCACAGCCATTAATAAACTCTAATAAACTGTTTTAAAGCCACCATTGGCCTATTGGCGAAATCCCTGAGCAGTTTCCTTCATCTCCCTCACCTGAGTTAGGAAGTATACCTGTATATTGTAGTGACTAGGTGTATTGATACACCATCCAAAGTGTAATTATTAACTTCACCAGGCTCGAAGGGATATTCAATGTCTGCTTCTTTTTTACCCATCTACTAATAGGTGCCCATCTTTGCAAAGCGTTGGAAAACATCCCTAGTCAGATTCTGTGTTTGAAATTCATTGCTCGACTGAAGGACGTTATAGACAATTGTATGCATGGGGTACAGAGAGGAGGTAGTCATAAAACATTTTTTTAAACACTATTATTGCACACAGAGTGAGTCCATAGAACTTATTATGTGACTTACTCCGCGTATTACAGGACCGACTACTTCCTCTCGTTAGCCTCCGCATCCGACACCCACTGCAAGACCCTCTTTACAACAGACCGGTACCGAGGTAGCTCTTGTTTTACATTATCAACACCTGAGATAGGTGACCTACAGGTAGGGGTTGGGAGGGTCCTACTAGAGGTCTCCCCCCTTACCTCCCTGCACTAACGTTAGAGACAGTTCGCCCTGTCCCAGCCAGACCCGCATGGGGGAGAGAAGCGGACCCCACATGCACCATACATGCGAGCCCCCTTCCACCCATCACACCGGCCCGTCCAAGACTGCACGATTTGGTCCCTGTCAGGCATCCTGCGAGTAGGGGATGGAGGGGTCCTGTTAATGTTTTACTCCTGAACTTATTTAGGCTTGCTATAATAAAGGGGTTGAATACAGTACTTATTGACTCAAGACATTTCAGCTTTTCAATTTAAATCAAATCAAATAAAATGTATTTATATAGCCCTTCGTACATCAGCTGATATCTCAAAGTGCTGTACAGAAACCCAGACTAAAATCCCAAACAGCAACAGAACATTGCCAAGATGTTCAAATGTTCATAAATTACCAGCATGGTCAAATAATAGGTCTGGGACAGGTAGCACGTCCGGTGAACAGTTGAAACTGGAGCAGCAGCACGGCCAGGTGGACTAGGGACAGCAAGGAGTCAAAATGCCAGGCAATCCTGAGGCATGGTCCTCGGGCTCAGGTCCTCCGAGAGAGAGAAAGAAAGAGAGAGAGAATTAGAGAGAGCATACTTAAATTCACACAGGACACCGGATAAGACAGGAGAAGTACTCCAGATATAACAAATTGACCCTAGCCCCCTGACACATAAACTACTGCAGCATAAATACTGGAGGCTGAGACAGGAGGGGTCAGGAGACACTGTGGCCCCATCAGATGATACCCCCGGACAGGGCCAAACAGGAAGGATATAACCCCACTCACTTTGCCAAGGCACAGCCCCCACACCACTAGAGGAATATATTCAACCACCAACTTACCATCCTGAGACAAGTCCGAATATAGCCCACAAAGACAGGAAAATCACATCAGTGACTCAACCCACTCAAGTGACCCCTCCTAGGGACAGCATGAAAGAGCACCAGTAAGCCATTGACTCAGCCCCTGTAATAGGGTTAGAGGCAGTGAATCCCAGTGGAAAAAGGGGAACCGGCCAGGTAGAGACAGCAAGGGCGGTTCGTTGCTCCAGAGCCTTTCCATTCACCTTCACACTCCTGGGCCAGACAGCACTCAATCATATGACCCACTGAAGAGGTGAGTCTTCAGTAAAGACTTAAAGGTTGAGACCGAGTTTGCGTCTCTCACATGGGTAGGCAGACCATTCCATAAAAATGGAGCTCTATAGGAGAAAGCCCTGCCTCCAGCTGTTTGCTTAGAAATTCTAGGGTTAATTAGGATTTGATTTGATTTGACTTGACAATTAGGTGGCCTGCGTCTTGTGACCGTAGCGTACGTGGAGGTATGTACGGCAGGACCAAATCAGAGAGATAAGTAGGAGCAAGCCCATGCAATGCTTTGTAGGTTAGCAGTAAAACCTTGAAATCAGCTCTTGCCTTGACAGGAAGCCAGTGTAGGGAGGCTAGCACTGGAGTAATATGATCTTTTTTTTTTGGTTCTAGTCAGGATTCTAGCAGCCGTATTTAGCACAAATTGAAGTTTATTTAGTGCTTTATCCGGGTAGAGCATTGCAATAGTCTAACCTAGAAGTAACAAAAGCATGGATTAATTTTTCTGCATAATTTTTGGACAGAAAGTTTCTGATTTTTGCAATGTTACGTAGATGGAAAAAAGCTGTCCTTGAAACAGTCTATGTTCGTCAAAAGAGAGATCAGGGTCCAGAGTAACGCCGAGGTCCTTTTTTTTGAGACGACTGTACAACCATTAAGATTAATTGTCAGATTCAACAGAATATCTCTTTGTTTCTTCGGACCTAGAACAAGCATCTCTGTTTTGTCTGAGTTTAAAAGTAGAACGTTTGCAGTCATCCACTTCCTTATGTCTGAAACACAGGCTTCTAGCGAGGGCAATTTTGGGGCTTCACCATGTTTCATTGAAATATACAGCTGTGTGTCATCCGCATAGCAGTGAAAGTTAACATTATGTTTTCGAATGACATCCCCAAGAGGTAAAATATATAGTGAAAACAATAGTGGTCCTAAAACAGAACCTTGAGGAACACCGAAATTTACAGTTGATTTGCCTTTGGACAAACCATTCACAGAGACAAACTGATATCTTTCCAACAGATAAGATCTAAACCAGGCCAGAACTTGTCCGTGTAGACCAATTTCGGTTTCCAAATTAGTTTGTAAACATTTCTAAAAACATAATCCCACTTTGACTGTATGGTGTATTGTGTGTTAAGCCAGTGACACAAAATCTCAGTGTAATCAGGCTGTAACACAACAAAATTTGAAAAAAGTCAAGGGGTTTGAATATTCTCTGAAGGTGTAACGACGTTCGTCTGTTGTAAGAAGAGAGTCAGACCGAAATGCAGCGTGTAGGTTACTCATGACTTTAATGAAATATATCGCGGTACATGAAATAACTGAATAAATACAAAAAACAACAAACGGAACGTGAAACCTATTACAGCCTATCTGGTGAACACTACACAGAGACAGGAACAAACACCCACAAAATACAACGCGAACTCAGGCTACCTAAATACGGTTCCCAATCCGAGACAACGAGAATCACCTGACTCCAATTGAGAATCGCCTCAGGCAGCCAAGCCTAACTAGACACACCCCTAATCATACACAATCCCAATTAATACAAACCCCAATACGAAACACAACATATAAACCCATGACACCCTGGCCTACCCAAACATATAACAAAAACACAAAATACAATGACCAAGGCGTGACAGAACCCCCCCTAAGGTGCGGACTCCCGGATGCACCTCAAGAGCATAGGGAGGGTCCGGGTGGGCGTCTGTCCATGGTGGCGGTTCTGGCTCGGGACGTGGACCCCACTCCATTAATGTCCTAGTTCTTCCCCTTCGCGTCCTGGGATAATCCACCTTCTCCGCCGACCATGGCCTAATAGTCTTCACCCAGATCCCCACATAACTGAGGAGCAGCTCGTGACAGAGAGGCAGCTCGGGACAGAGGGGCAGCTCGGGACAGAGGGGCATCTCAGGACAGAGGGGCAGCCCGGGACAGAGGGGCAGCCCGGGACAGAGGGGCATCTCAGGACAGAGGGGCAGCCCGGGACAGAGGGGCAGCTCGGGACAGAGGGGCAGCCCGGGACAGAGGGGCAGCTCGGGACAGAGGCAGCTCGGGACAGAGGCAGCCCGGTACTGAGGGGAAGCCCGGTACTGAGGGGAAGCCCGGTACTGAGGGGAAGCCCAGTACTGAGGGGAAGCCCAGTACTGAGAGGAAACCCAGTACTGAGAGGAAGCTCAGGCAGGTAGTAGGCTCTGGTAAATCCTGGCTGGCTGGTGGAACTAGAAGAGACAGGTTGTCGAGCAGATCTGGAAGAGACTGGTTGTCGGGCAGATCTGAAAGAGACTGGTTGTCGGGCAGTGCTGGGCTGACTGGCGGCACTGGCGGCGCTGGGCAGACTGGCGGCGCTGGGCAGACTGGGAGCACTGGTGGCGCTGAGCAGACTGGGAGCACTGGCCGCGCTGGGCCGACTGGGAGCACTGGCTGCACTGAGCAGACAGGCGGCGCTGGGCAGACTGGGAGCACTGGCGGCGCTGGGCAGACTGGGAGCGCTGGGCAGACTGGGAGCACTGGCGGAGCTGGGCAGACTGGGAGCACTGGCGGAGCTGGGCAGCCCGGGACAGAGGGGCAGCCCGGGACAGAGGGGCAGCCCGGGACAGAGGGGCAGCCCGGGACAGAGGGGCAGCTCGGGACAGAGGGGAAGCCCAGTACTGAGGGGAAGCCCAGTACTGAGAGGAAGCCCAGTACTGAGAGGAAGCTCAGGCAGGTAGTAGGCTCTGGTAAATCCTGGCTGGCTGGTGGAACTAGAAGAGACTGGTTGTCGAGCAGATCTGGAAGAGACTGGTTGTCGGGCAGATCTGAAAGAGACTGGTTGTCGGGCAGCGCTGGGCTGACTGGCGGCACTGGCGGCGCTGGGCAGACTGGCGGCGCTGGGCAGACTGGGAGCACTGGCGGCGCTGGGCAGACTGGGAGCACTGGCCGCGCTGGGCCGACTGGGAGCACTGGCGGCACTGAGCAGACAGGCGGCGCTGGGCAGACTGGGAGCACTGGTGGCGCTGGGCAGACTGGGAGCGCTGGGCAGACTGGGAGCACTGGCGGAGCTGGGCAGACTGGGAGCACTGGCGGAGCTGGGCAGACTGGGAGCACTGGCGGCGCTGGGCAGACTGGGAGCACTGGGCAGACTGGGAGCACTGGCGGCGCTGGGCAGACTGGGAGCACTGGGCAGACTGGGTGCACTAGCGGCGCTGGGCAGACTGGCGGCGCTGGCGGCGCTGGACAGACAGGAGACTCCGGCAGGGCAGGAGAGGGGAAAGGCTCTGGCTGCGCTAAACAGGCGGGAGACTCCGGCAGCGCAGGAGAGGAGAAAAGCGCTGGCTGCGCTGAACAGGCGAGAGACTCCGGCAGCGCAGGAGGGGAGAAAAGCGCTGGCTGCGCTGAACAGGCGAGAGACTCCAACAGCGCAGGAGAGGAGAAAAGCGCTGGCTGCGCTGAACAGGCGAGGCGCACTGGAGGCCTGGTGCGTGGTGCTGGAACTGGTGGTACTGGATCGAGGACACGCACAGGAAGCCTGGTGCGGGGAGCTGCTACCGGAGGACTGGTGTGTGGAGGTGGCACAGGATGGGCTAGACAGTGAAGGCGTACTGGAGATCTTGAGAGCAGTGTAGGCACAGGACGTGCAAGGCTAGGGATGTGCACAGGAGGCCTGGTGCGTGAGGCTGGCACCAACTTCACCAGCTGACTAACACGCACCTCAGGTTGAGTATAGAGCGCTAACTCAGGCGCTATCAGATCCCCGACACGATCCGTCGGACGAATATTATATCTATAGCACCAAGCTAGCAACTCCCTCATTACTCTCCACTCCACTTTCCCCATTAACTCCTTCACAGTCTCTGCTTCGCTCACCTCTAACACTGGCTCTGGTTCTGGTCTCCTCCTTGGCTCCTCATGATGAACAAGGAGAGTTGGCTCAGGTCTACCTCCTGACTCAGCCATACTCTCCCTAAGCCCCCCCCCAATAAATGTTTTGGGGTTACTTTCCGGTTTCCAACCGCGTCGCCGTGCTGCCTCCTCATACCTGCGCCTCACCGCTTTATCCGCGTCTATTTCTTCATTGGGACGGCGATATTCTCCTGGCTGCGCCCAGGGTCCTTTACCATCTAATTCTTCCTCCCATGTCCAAATCTCCAAGTGGTGCAGCCTCTCCCACTGCAACTGCTCTTCACGATTAACAGGGAGAGTAGGCTCAGGTCTGACTCCTGACTCAGCCACTCTCTCTCTGCACTTTCCCCGCTACTTTCGGTTTTCGCTCTGCATCGCAGTGCTTTCCTTTTCGACTCCATACGTCTATAGCCCTCTTCGCACTGCTGAAGCGAATCCCAGGCGGGCTCCTGCACTCGCTCTGGGTCGGCCGCCCACCTGTCGATTTCTTCCCACGTAGTATACTCCATGCTTCTGCTGTCCATAATGTTGTCCTTTAGCTCCTGCCAGTTCACACGCTGCTCGGTCTGTGAGTGGTGGGTGTTTCTGTAACAACATTCGTCTGTTGTAAGAAGAGAGTCAGACCTTACTCATGACTTTAATGAAATATATCGCGGTACATGAAATAACTGAATAAATACAAAAAACAACAAACGGAACGTGAAACCTATTACAGCCTATCTGGTGAACACTACACAGAGACAGGAACAAACACCCACAAAATACAACGCGAACTCAGGCTACCTAAATACGGTTCCCAATCCGAGACAACGAGAATCACCTGACTCCAATTGAGAATCGCCTCAGGCAGCCAAGCCTAACTAGACACACCCCTAATCATACACAATCCCAATTAATACAAACCCCAATACGAAACACAACATATAAACCCATGACACCCTGGCCTACCCAAACATATAACAAAAACACAAAATACAATGACCAAGGCGTGACAGAAGGCCCTATAAATGTGTTTATTTTGGCAGTTTACACATTAGGGAAAGATCAGATAGGTATCAGATATGCAAATAATTGGCAGCATAAATTGGGCAGTCTGTGTAAACACAGCTTAACACTCCATTTTGCATCTACTATCAAATTGACTCCAGAGTATACAGTGCAATCAGTAGAACGTGAAGCCATACATCTGTTCTGGCCTATCATCTAGACTCCATCATCACTATCTTCTCATTTGGACGACGTCGTCTGTGTACTTGTCACTACCTCGTCATAATCACAATGTTGACAATGTCAGACCTTGGAGCTGGAATTACATAAGTGCTTCTGACATAACACGAAACTCTGAATGGTCGTGGTGACCCACAATTCTAGCTCTGTTAGTTTGAGTAGGGTGCTGTTAAGCACAGAGTTGTGGGTTTGCGACTTGCATGGGCCACATACAGCCACTGACTATAGTGCGTTCACCGTTAGTGTGTTCACCGTTAGTGTGTTCACCGTTCACAGTCACTTTGGATCAAAACGTCAACTACACTCACTCACATTAAGTGACCATATCATCTGTGATCTGAAACTACTCAACGGCATTATTGGGGCCTCTATAGGTCTGGGATCTGTCATTTTCCACTGAATAAGATTCTAATTTCCAGGGACAAGTCTTAGCGCTGTATTCCTGGTGTTTCTCTCTGGTGTTAGTCTCCTTCTCCCCCCAGTAGAGGGAAGATGTCTGTGTTGAATCTGGAGGAATATGAAAGTGTTTCTCTCTGGTGTTAGTCTCCTTCTCCCCCCAGTAGAGGGAAGATGTCTGTGTTGAATCTGGAGGAATATGAAAGTGTTTCTCTCTGGTGTTAGTCTCCTTCTCCCCCCAGTAGAGGGAGGATGTCTGTGCTGGATCTGGAGGAATATAAAAGGCAGAGCAGCAGGAGGTGACACTTCCTATCCTCACTCTTCATACGCACGCACACACACACACCGTGCAGTACAGCTTCACACATGCATGCACACACACACACACACCGTGCAGTACAGCTTCAAACGCGCATGCAGGGACGCACGCACATACGTACACACACTGTGTTGTACAGCTGTAATTATTCAAGCTGCATGCGTCCACAGATTCCTCACTGTACGTCCACATGGATGTGTCTGTCTCTCACCGCTGTTCCCCTCATCCAAACCTCCAACACAGCCATAGGTCCTACCTAAGCTTCCACGTCCTCTGATTTATTATTTAAAAACAATACTCAGAGCTTCCTATAACTGTATCATATAATACGTACCATGACTGTCACTTGTTGTCATATGATGCTTTATAGTGAATTCGTAGGTTGGTATTATGCCGAAGGTCAGAACCAAAACTTGGTGAGGCTGCCGTCAGCCACTATGGTCCTGGACTTTGGAACAGTCTGCCAGAAGATCTGAGGCCCTCAGAAACCGTTGACATTTTTTGAAAACATCTTAAGACATACTGTACCTTTATTGGCTTTTTTCACTTTGTGTGCTTTTAGTTCTCAGCCATTTTATCTACTTTTTAAAATTGTATCTCTTTCTATATATTTAATTTATTGTATCCCCTCATATCTCGCTACATTAGTCTCTCATATCATATTTTATTTGACCATTGTTAAATGTATTTACTTATCTCTGAATTTTTATCCATGTCTAATCATAGACATGTTTTTTGTATTTTATCTTTCTCGCTTTTTATTATTTTATTTGTTAAGCAGCTTGAAATACATTTGTTGTCAGAAATGTGCTATATAAAGAATGTTTGCTTGATTGATTGATACAGTACTGTGCATAGACTGTAGACTGAGTCCATCATCCCACTTCCGGCTGTTCCCTCTATGGCACACATTGCAGGGAAAATACTCCCTCCAAACACAGACAAACACACGTACACACACCCCAGCATGGCACCCCTGCTGCCTCCACACCTCTCTGCTCCCTGGCACCCTGTACCCACAGTTTATGGGCACATGGTCAGAACTCAACCCTGGCAAAACAATGTACACACTGTTGCTGAAGACACCCTAACAGCTCATGTAAATTATTCACACATAATTTAAAATGGGAAAATCAAACAGAATATCACACATCAAAGGCTTCTAGAATCCTTGAAGGATTTTTTTTGTGCCATGGGGGGGGGGCTTGGTGTCTGTTGCGCAGATATTTTGCTTGTAAAAATGTGAGCACATTTATTTATCATTAGGTGAGCTTCCAATCCCCCAGCTGGCAGGAGTCCAGCTGTTAAGGGCTTCATCTGGAGCCAGTCAGTTTACATAAGAATCCAAAGCCATTTTAGACTGGAGAAAGAAGCAATCACCAGGGAGAAGGGCAGAGTGTTCAATGCTCATCCATTTAAAAGGGAAACAAGTTTTTTTGAAGCCTGCTGCTTTCTGCATGGTTAGCTCCCCAACATCGCTATAATAGAAGAGAGGCCACTCTGTCAGCCAGAGGGCTGCGGCTGCTTGGCGAGCGGCGAGGGGAGAGCATGTGGTCGAGGAAGTACCCGACACTCTTCAAAACAAACAGTCTTTACGTTCAGCTGAGCAAACACAGGGCCGCCACAACGCACATCAAGATTGGGAGGGGTTGGATTGGGGGATAGGGGGGTAAACCCACATTTAAGTCCATTTTCAATTTCATGCCTAGAGAGACATGTATGGAAGCGCCCCTCTCCATGTTTCATCCATACAGCTCTCATCCTCTCGCAATAACACACACCTCAGCTTTCACACACTACGCACACACACACACACACACACACATACACACACGCATGCACACACACTGTTTTGTGTGTTAGCTGGATGCACTAAGATAGCATTGATTTCAACCCGTTTGGATCCCAAAACTATTCAGAAGTATACTGTATGTGTTTAAGCCATAGAAACAGATGCCTTTGTATCATACACAGTTCCACAACAGTCCCCCCACAGGCCAGACTGGTATCTGCCTCCCTCTTGAGTAAAGCTTGCCGTTGTGCTATTGTGCTTGTGCCCACATTTGAGAAAGGTCAGGAGGAATCCAATAATGGTGTTAGGAGAGGTCTTCAGAAGTGAGGTGAGAGACGGCCAGTGTTTGCAGACAGACAGATGTACACAGATTGTTTACACCCTCTAACTTGGTTTGTCTGGGTCACCGAGTCCAACACAGCAACAGTAACCAGGGTATTGGAAGATCACACAGAGAGCCTTTAAAAATAACTACATTGATTGACCAAATCGATTCTCCTTCTCTTTAGATGTCTTTGAGATCCTAATGTATCGTATTGGATTGTATAAAACTTATTTAAAATAATAAGACCGTAAAGAAAACGGGTTGTCTTTTTCATGTTAGTGAAAAACTGGTTCCAGAACAGACACATTGAAGTCACCTAAGGTCTGTTAATGCTTATATGGATTGTACACAAAAACATGAAACACAGACATCGACAGACGCACGCAGACATCACACACGCACGCACGCACGCACACGCACGCACGCACGCACGCGCACACACACACACACACACACACACACACACACACACACACACACACACACACAAACAAACAAACAAACAAACAAACAAACAAACAAACAAACAAACAAACACACACACACACGGATGACTTCAGTAGGAGCGTAAGCAGCAGAGACATCAGTTCTCTATAATCTGCCAGGTCCAATCCCCCTACCCTGGTTTCAAAGTAAATGAAGAGTCTTAATAAAGGCCATCATAACATGGGTCTTTTTAAGTGAGACAGCCTCCCTTCTATACCAGGCAACCCCCTGATGGGCAAACACCTCTTTTCACCAATCTAATTTCCACCAATCGATACATGTAGCTTTCTGAAGACAGCCGTACACAGCTTTGCCCACCCTCCTTCTCTCTCTTCCTTACAAAGATCAGACACTTATTTACGTTCCTCTAATTAGATGCTGTTTTTATTTACCCAACAATGTTCCAGAGGAATCCCCAATTCTACTGCCCAGTCAATGAACTCCACAGTTGACATTTTCATGGCATTTTCCTTCTGCTGTGATCAATACAGTCATTGAGACAATTACTCCTGGGCCATGAACAGTAGAGGCACGTAATCACATGATATAATGCAGCCAGACATACTGCTTCAATGCTAAACCACTGATTTATCAGCTAAGGACTCTGGTTGCTGAAAAGTGTATTTTGTTTCCATTGTTTAAAAATAAATGATCAGCAGTATATTGATATAAGATAAAACATTGCATTCATTTAATTGAAAACAGTAAAAAAAAACATCTGAACAATATGCATTTATTGTCTCTAACCATAATCAGTCTTATCTCTTCAATGAACTTAGAATCGTAGTGTAATAATTCTATTTAAATGCCATGACTGATTTTGTTTGCATGTTACAATAACGTTTGTTCCGTGCCTCAAAAGACCAGATGGTGGAGACAAAAACCCAGCAGAGAACAACAAGAAGTGATTTCAGTAACGCACAAAGTCCTCAAATCCTCTGGCCTCTTGGATACCTTGGTGTGTGTGTGTGCATGCATGTGTGGTGCATGCATGTGTGCATGTGTGCCTGTGAATGTGTGTCCGCGCCTGTGTGTGTCTGTGTGTCTGTGCGCGTGCTGTCGTGCTTGTGTGTGTGTATGTGTTTACTCCAGACTGTAAAAGTTGTTCTCAGTTGAGAAAAGGAGAACAGGGTTCATTTTCAAGATTTGTGGCCTGGTAGCGGGGTATGGATGAATAACGACTGAATTCAACTGTGCTGGAACAGAAACACATTCCAAACACTCTGCAAACGCTAACTGCGAGAGACAAACAACAACTACATCAGAACATTTACAAGTAAGAAAGCTCAGAGATGGAATATCTGGGCGACGAGCGCCTCACTCTCCTTCGAGTGAGATGAAACGCTATTCCAGGATACTGCTAAATGCTTCATATATATATATGCTTTAAATGTGCTTCAACAACAACATACATGGGAAGTGAGTGAATTTGAAAGGGAACCTTTTTGGGGGAACCAAGGTCTTATTTGCGCTGTCAGATGAGGATAAACCATACAGGCAAGGTTACATTTTCTTTAGCTGCTTAAAGGAGAATATAATGCTTTAATGATAACACATATTTCCTCCATCAATATATGTAGAAAAGATCATCTGATGTACAACAACACCACCTTCTGTGGTTCTTTATTTCACTTTTAAATCACAGTTGTCAACAGGTTTAAAATACATTCAATGTTGAGGTTTTTCAAAGTACAGGAAATTACAACAGAAAATAGCAGTTTAATTCTCCTGACAAAGACAAGGCCATGTTTGAGTCATGATCGCCTTCCCAGTTTCAGGGGGATCTGACCTGTACCAGTTTCATGAGGATCTGACCTGCACCAGTTTCATGGGGATCTGACCTGTACCAGTTTCATGGGGATCTGACCTGTACCTGTTTCAGGGGGATCAGACCTGTACCAGATTCATGGGGACCTGACCTGCACCAGTTTCATGGGGATCTGATCTGTACCAGTTTCAGGGGGATCTGACCTGTACCAGTTTCATGGGGATCTGACCTGTACCTGTTTCAGGGGGATCTGACCTGCACCAGTTTCATGGGGATCTGACCTGTATCAGTTTCAGGGGGATCTGACCTGTATCAGTTTCAGGGGGATCTGACCTGTACTTGTTTCATGGGGACCTGACCTGTATGAGTTTCATGGGGATCTGACCTGTATCAGTTTCAGGGGGATCTGACCTGTACCAGATTCATGGGGACCTGACCTGCACCAGTTTCATGGGGATCTGACCTGCACCAGTTTCATTGGGACCTGACCTGTATCAGTTTCAGGGGGATCTGACCTGTACCAGTTTCATGGGGACCTGACCTGTACCAGATTCATGGGGACCTGACCTGCACCAGTTTCAAGGGGATCTGACCTGTACCAGTTTCATGGGGACTTGACCTGTATCAGTTTCATGGGGACCTGACCTGTATCAGTTTTATGGGGATCTGACCTGTATCAATTTCATGGGGACTTGACCTGTATCAGTTTCATGGGGACCTGACCTGTATCAGTTTTATGGGGATCTGACCTGTATCAATTTCATGGGGATCTGACCTGTACCAGTTTCATGGGGACCTGACCTGTACCAGTTTCAGGGGGATCTAACCTGTACCTGTTTCAGGGGGACTTTACCTGTACCAGTTTCATGGGGACCTGACCTGTACCAGTTTCATGGGGATCTGACATGTACTTGTTTCATGGGGATCTGACCTGTACCAGTTTCATGGGGACCTGACCTGTACCAGTTTCATGTGGACCTGACCTGTACCTGTTTCAGGGGGATCTGACGTGTACCAGTTTATTGGGGATCTGACCTGTACCTGTTTCAGGGGGATCTGACCTGAACCAGATTCATGGGGACCTGTCCTGCACCAGTTTCATTGGGATCTGATCTGTACCAGTTTCAGGGGGATCTGACCTGTACTTGTTTCAGGGGGATCTGACGTGTACCAGTTTCATGGGGATCTGACCTGTACCTGTTTCAGGGGGATCTGACCTGTACCAGATTCATGGGGACCTGACCTGTATCAGTTTCATGGAGATCTGACCTGTATCCGTTTCAGGGGGATCTGACTTGTACCTGTTTAAGGGAGATCTGACCTGTACCTGTTTCATGGGGATCTGACCTGTACCAGTTTCATGGGGATCTGACCTGCTCAGTTTCATGGGGATCTGACCTGTATCCGTTTAAGGGAGATCTGACCTGTACCTGTTTAATGGGGATCTTACCTGGACCAGTTTCATGGGGATCTGACCTGTATCAGTTTCATGGGGATCTGACCTGTATCCGTTTCAGGGGGATCTGACTTGTACCTGTTTCAGGGGGATCTGACCTGTACCAGTTTCATGGGGACCTGACTTTGTACCAGTTTCATGGGGACCTGACCTGTACCAGTTTCAGGGGGATCTGACCTGTTCCAGTTTCATGGGGACCTGACCTGTACCAGTTTCAGGGGGATCTGACCTGTACAGTTTCATGGGGATCTGACTTGTATCAGTTTAAGGGGGATCTGACCTGTACCAGTTTCATGGGGACCTGACCTGTACCAGTTTCATGGGGACTTGACCTGTATCAGTTTCATGGGGACCTGACCTGTATCAGTTTTATGGGGATCTGACCTGTATCAATTTCATGGGGATCTGACCTGTACCAGTTTCATGTGGAGCTGACCTGTACCAGTTTCAGGGGGATCTGACCTGTACCTGGTTCAGGGGGACCTGACCTGTACCAGTTTCATGGGGACCTGACCTGTACCAGTTTCATGGGGATCTGACATGTACCTGTTTCATGGGGATCTGACCTGTACCAGTTTCATGGGGACCTGACCTATACCAGTTTCATGTGGACCTGACCTGTACCTGTTTCAGGGGGATCTGACGTGTACCAGTTTCATGGGGATCTGACCTGTACGGGTTTCAGGGGGATCTGACCTGTACCAGAATCATGGGGACCTGACCTGCACCAGTTTCATGGGGATCTGATCTGTACCAGTTTCAGGGGGATCTGACCTGTACCAGATTAATGGGGACCTGACCTGCACCAGTTTCATGGGGATCTGACCTGTATCAGTTTCAGGGGGATCTGACCTGCACCAGTTTCATGGGGATCTGACCTGTACCTGTTTCAGGGGGATCTGACCTGAACCAGTTTCATGGGGATCTGACCTGTATCAGTTTCAGGGGGACCTGACCTGTATCAGTTTCATGGGGATCTGACCTGTATCCATTTCAGGGGGATCTGACCTGTACCTGTTTCGGGGGGATCTGCCCTGTGCCTGTTTCATGGGGACCTGACTTTGTAGCAGTTTCATGAGGATCTGACCTGTACCAGTTTAAGGGGGATCTGACCTGTACCAGTTTCATGGGGATCTGACCTGTACCTGTTTCAGGGGGATCTGACCTGTTCCAGATTCATGGGGCCTGACCTGCACCAGTTTCATGGGGATCTGACCTGTATCAGTTTCAGGAGGATCTGACCTGTACTTGTTTCATGGGGATCTGACCTGTACTTGTTTCATGGGGACCTGACCTGTATCAGTTTCATGGAGATCTGACCTGTATCCGTTTCAGGGGGATCTGACCTGTACCTGTTTAAGGGAGATCTGACCTGTACCTGTTTCATGGGGATCTGACCTGTACCAGTTTCATGGGGATCTGACCTGCTCAGTTTCATGGGGATCTGACCTGTATCCATTTCAGGGGGATCTGACCTGTACCTGTTTAAGGGAGATCTGACCTGTACCTGTTTAATGGGGATCTTACCTGGACCAGTTTCATGGGGATCTGACCTGTATCAGTTTCATGGGGATCTGACCTGTATCCGTTTCAGGGGGATCTGACCTGTACCTGTTTCAGGGGGATCTGACCTGTACCAGTTTCATGGGGACCTGACTTTGTACCAGTTTCCTGGGGACCTGACCTGTACCAGTTTTGGGGGATCTGCCCTGTGCCTGTTTCATGGGGACCTGACCTGTACCAGTTTCATAGGGATCTGACCTGTACAGTTTCATGGGGATCTGACTTGTATCAGTTTAAGGGGGATCTGACCTGTACCAGTTTCATGGGGACCTGACCTGTACCAGTTTCATGGGGACTTGACCTGTATCAGTTTCATGGGGACCTGACCTGTATCAGTTTTATGGGGATCTGACCTGTATCAATTTCAGGGGATCTGACCTGCACCAGTTTCATGGGGATCTGACCTGTATCAGTTTCAGGGGGACCTGACCTGTATCAGTTTCATGGGGATCTGACCTGTATCCATTTCAGGGGATCTGACCTGTACCTGTTTCGGGGGATCTGCCCTGTGCCTGTTTCATGGGGACCTGACTTTGTACCAGTTTCATGAGGATCTGACCTGTACCAGTTTAAGGGGGATCTGACCTGTACCAGGTTAATGGGGATCTGACCTGTACCAGTTTCATGGGGACTTGACCTGTATCAGTTTCATGGGGACCTGACCTGTATCAGTTTTATGGGGACCTGACCTGTATCAGTTTTATGGGGATCTGACCTGTATCAATTTCATGGGGATCTGACCTGTACCAGTTTCATGTGGAGCTGACCTGTACCAGTTTCAGGGGATCTGACCTGTACCTGGTTCAGGGGGACCTGACCTGTACCAGTTTCATGGGGACCTGACCTGTACCAGTTTCATGGGGATCTGACATGTACCTGTTTCATGGGGATCTGACCTGTACCAGTTTCATGGGGACCTGACCTATACCAGTTTCATGGGACCTGACCTGTACCTGTTTCAGGGGGATCTGACCTGTACCAGTTTCATGGGGATCTGACCTGTACGGGTTTCAGGGGGATCTGACCTGTACCAGAATCATGGGGACCTGACCTGCACCAGTTTCATGGGGATCTGATCTGTACCAGTTTCAGGGGATCTGACCTGTACCAGATTAATGGGGACCTGACCTGCACCAGTTTCATGGGGATCTGACCTGTATCAGTTTCAGGGGATCTGACCTGCACCAGTTTCATGGGGATCTGACCTGTACCTGTTTCAGGGGGATCTGACCTGAACCAGTTTCATGGGGATCTGACCTGTATCAGTTTCAGGGGACCTGACCTGTATCAGTTTCATGGGGATCTGACCTGTATCCATTTCAGGGGATCTGACCTGTACCTGTTTCATGGGGATCTGCCCTGTGCCTGTTTCATGGGGACCTGACTTTGTAGCAGTTTCATGAGGATCTGACCTGTACCAGTTTAAGGGGATCTGACCTGTACCAGTTTCATGGGGATCTGACCTGTACCTGTTTCAGGGGATCTGACCTGTTCCAGATTCATGGGGCCTGACCTGCACCAGTTTCATGGGGATCTGACCTGTATCAGTTTCAGGAGGATCTGACCTGTACTTGTTTCATGGGGATCTGACCTGTACTTGTTTCATGGGGACCTGACCTGTATCAGTTTCATGGAGATCTGACCTGTATCCGTTTCAGGGGGATCTGACCTGTACCTGTTTAAGGGAGATCTGACCTGTACCTGTTTCATGGGGATCTGACCTGTACCAGTTTCATGGGGATCTGACCTGCTCAGTTTCATGGGGATCTGACCTGTATCCATTTCAGGGGGATCTGACCTGTACCTGTTTAAGGGAGATCTGACCTGTACCTGTTTAATGGGGATCTTACCTGGACCAGTTTCATGGGGATCTGACCTGTATCAGTTTCATGGGGATCTGACCTGTATCCGTTTCAGGGGGATCTGACCTGTACCTGTTTCAGGGGGATCTGACCTGTACCAGTTTCATGGGGACCTGACTTTGTACCAGTTTCATGGGGACCTGACCTGTACCAGTTTTGGGGGATCTGCCCTGTGCCTGTTTCATGGGGACCTGACCTGTACCAGTTTCATAGGGATCTGACCTGTACAGTTTCATGGGGATCTGACTTGTATCAGTTTAAGGGGGATCTGACCTGTACCAGTTTCATGGGGACCTGACCTGTACCAGTTTCATGGGGACTTGACCTGTATCAGTTTCATGGGGACCTGACCTGTATCAGTTTTATGGGGATCTGACCTGTATCAATTTCAGGGGGATCTGACCTGCACCAGTTTCATGGGGATCTGACCTGTATCAGTTTCAGGGGGACCTGACCTGTATCAGTTTCATGGGGATCTGACCTGTATCCATTTCAGGGGGATCTGACCTGTACCTGTTTCGGGGGGATCTGCCCTGTGCCTGTTTCATGGGGACCTGACTTTGTACCAGTTTCATGAGGATCTGACCTGTACCAGTTTAAGGGGGATCTGACCTGTACCAGGTTAATGGGGATCTGACCTGTACCAGTTTCATGGGGACTTGACCTGTATCAGTTTCATGGGGACCTGACCTGTATCAGTTTTATGGGGATCTGACCTGTATCAATTTCAGGGGGATATGACCTGCACCAGTTTCATGGGGATCTGACCTGTACCTGTTTCAGGGGGATCTGACCTGAACCAGTTTCATGGGGATCTGACCTGTATCAGTTTCAGGGGGACCTGACCTGTATCAGTTTCATGGGGATCTGACCTGTATCCATTTCAGGGGGATCTGACCTGTACCTGTTTCGGGGGGATCTGCCCTGTGCCTGTTTCATGGGGACCTGACTTTGTACCAGTTTCATGAGGATCTGACCTGTACCAGTTTAAGGGGGATCTGACCTGTACCAGGTTAATGGGGATCTGACTTGTATCAGTTTCAGGGGGATCTGACCTGTACCAGTTTCATGGGGGCTGACCTGTACCAGATTCATGGGGACCTGACCTGCACCAGTTTCATGGGGATCTGATCTGTACCAGTTTCAGGGAGATCTGACCTGTACCTGTTTAATGGGGATCTGACCTGTACCAGTTTCATGGGGATCTGACCTGCTCAGTTTCATGGGGATCTGACCTGTATCCGTTTCAGGGGGATCTGACCTGTACCTGTTTAAGGGAGATCTGACCTGTACCTGTTTAATGGGGATCTTACCTGGACCAGTTTCATGGGGATCTGACCTGTATCAGTTTCATGGGGATCTGACCTGTATCCGTTTCAGGGGGATCTGACCTGTACCTGTTTCAGGGGGATCTGACCTGTACCAGTTTCATGGGGACCTGACTTTGTACCAGTTTCATGGGGACCTGACCTGTACCAGTTTTGGGGGATCTGACCTGTACCAGTTTCATGGGGATCTGACCTGCTCAGTTTCATGGGGATCTGACCTGTATCCGTTTCAGGGGGATCTGACCTGTACCTGTTTAAGGGAGATCTGACCTGTACCTGTTTAATGGGGATCTTACCTGGACCAGTTTCATGGGGATCTGACCTGTATCAGTTTCATGGGGATCTGACCTGTATCCGTTTCAGGGGGATCTGACCTGTACCTGTTTCAGGGGGATCTGACCTGTACCAGTTTCAGGGGGATCTGACCTGTACAGTTTCATGGGGATCTGACTTGTATCAGTTTAAGGGGGATCTGACCTGTACCAGTTTCATGGGGACCTGACCTGTACCAGTTTCATGGGGACTTGACCTGTATCAGTTTCATGGGGACCTGACCTGTATCAGTTTTATGGGGATCTGACCTGTATCAATTTCATGGGGATCTGACCTGTACCAGTTTCATGGGGAGCTGACCTGTACCAGTTTCAGGGGGATCTGACCTGAACCAGTTTCATGGGGATCTGACCTGTATCAGTTTCAGGGGGACCTGACCTGTATCAGTTTCATGGGGATCTGACCTGTATCCATTTCAGGGGGATCTGACCTGTACCTGTTTCGGGGGATCTGCCCTGTGCCTGTTTCATGGGGACCTGACTTTGTACCAGTTTCATGAGGATCTGACCTGTACCAGTTTAAGGGGGATCTGACCTGTACCAGGTTAATGGGGATCTGACCTGTACCAGTTTCATGGGGACTTGACCTGTATCAGTTTCATGGGGACCTGACCTGTATCAGTTTTATGGGGATCTGACCTGTATCAATTTCAGGGGGATCTGACCTGCACCAGTTTCATGGGGATCTGACCTGTACCTGTTTCAGGGGGATCTGACCTGAACCAGTTTCATGGGGATCTGACCTGTATCAGTTTCAGGGGACCTGACCTGTATCAGTTTCATGGGGATCTGACCTGTATCCATTTCAGGGGATCTGACCTGTACCTGTTTCGGGGGGATCTGCCCTGTGCCTGTTTCATGGGGACCTGACTTTGTACCAGTTTCATGAGGATCTGACCTGTACCAGTTTAAGGGGGATCTGACCTGTACCAGGTTAATGGGGATCTGACTTGTATCAGTTTCAGGGGGATCTGACCTGTACCAGTTTCATGGGGGCTGACCTGTACCAGATTCATGGGGACCTGACCTGCACCAGTTTCATGGGGATCTGATCTGTACCAGTTTCAGGGAGATCTGACCTGTACCTGTTTAATGGGGATCTTACCTGGACCAGTTTCATGGGGATCTGACCTGTATCAGTTTCATGGGGATCTAACCTGTATCCGTTTCAGGGGGATCTGACCTGTACCTGTTTCAGGGGGATCTGACCTGTACCAGTTTCATGGGGACCTGACTTTGTACCTGTTTCAGGGGGATCTGACCTGTACCAGTTTCATGGGGATCTGACCTGTACCTGTTTCAGGGGGATCTGACCTGTTCCAGATTCATGGGGACCTGACCTGCACCAGTTTCATGGGGATCTGACCTGTACCTGTTTAAGGGAGATCTGACCTGTACCTGTTTCATGGGGACCTGACTTTGTACCAGTTTCATGAGGATCTGACCTGTACCAGTTTAAGGGGGATCTGACCTGTACCAGGTTAATGGGGATCTGACTTGTATCAGTTTCAGGGGGATCTGACCTGTACCAGTTTCATGGGGGCTGACCTGTACCAGATTCATGGGGACCTGACCTGCACCAGTTTCATGGGGATCTGATCTGTACCAGTTTCAGGGAGATCTGACCTGTACCTGTTTAATGGGGATCTTACCTGGACCAGTTTCATGGGGATCTGACCTGTATCAGTTTCATGGGGATCTAACCTGTATCCGTTTCAGGGGGATCTGACCTGTACCTGTTTCAGGGGGATCTGACCTGTACCAGTTTCATGGGGACCTGACTTTGTACCTGTTTCAGGGGGATCTGACCTGTACCAGTTTCATGGGGATCTGACCTGTACCTGTTTCAGGGGGATCTGACCTGTTCCAGATTCATGGGGACCTGACCTGCACCAGTTTCATGGGGATCTGACCTGTACCTGTTTAAGGGAGATCTGACCTGTACCTGTTTCATGGGGATCTGACCTGTACTAGTTTCATGGGGATCTGACCTGCTCAGTTTCATGGGGATCTGACCTGTATCCGTTTCAGGGGGATCTGACCTGTACCTGTTTAAGGGAGATCTGACCTGTACCTGTTTAATGGGGATCTTACCTGGACCAGTTTCATGGGGATCTGACCTGTATCAGTTTCATGGGGATCTGACCTGTATCCGTTTCAGGGGGATCTGACCTGTACCTGTTTCAGGGGGATCTGACCTGTACCAGTTTCATGGGGACCTGACTTTGTACCAGTTTCATGGGGACCTGACCTGTACCTGTTTTGGGGGATCTGACCTGTACCAGTTTCATGGGGATCTGACCTGCTCAGTTTCATGGGGATCTGACCTGTATCAGTTTCATGGGGATCTGACCTGTACCTGTTTAAGGGAGATCTGACCTGTACCTGTTTAATGGGGATCTTACCTGGACCAGTTTCATGGGGATCTGACCTGTATCAGTTTCATGGGGATCTGACCTGTATCCGTTTCAGGGGGATCTGACCTGTACCTGTTTCAGGGGGATCTGACCTGTACCAGTTTCAGGGGGATCTGACCTGTACAGTTTCATGGGGATCTGACTTGTATCAGTTTAAGGGGGATCTGACCTGTACCAGTTTCATGGGGACCTGACCTGTACCAGTTTCATGGGGATCTGACATGTACCTGTTTCATGGGGATCTGACCTGTACCAGTTTCATGGGGACCTGACCTATACCAGTTTCATGTGGACCTGACCTGTACCTGTTTCAGGGGGATCTGACGTGTACCAGTTTCATGGGGATCTGACCTGTACGGGTTTCAGGGGGATCTGACCTGTACCAGATTCATGGGGACCTGACCTGCACCAGTTTCATGGGGATCTGATCTGTACCACTTTCAGGGGGATCTGACCTGTACCAGATTAATGGGGACCTGACCTGCACCAGTTTCATGGGGATCTGACCTGTATCAGTTTCAGGGGGATCTGACCTGTACCTGTTTCGGGGGGATCTGCCCTGTGCCTGTTTCATGGGGACCTGACTTTGTACCAGTTTCATGAGGACCTGACCTGTACCAGTTTCAGGGGGATCTGACCTGTACCAGTTTCATGGGGGCTGACCTGTACCAGATTCATGGGGACCTGACCTGCACCAGTTTCATGGGGATCTGATCTGTACCAGTTTCAGGGAGATCTGACCTGTACCTGTTTAATGGGGATCTTACCTGGACCAGTTTCATGGGGATCTGACCTGTATCAGTTTCATGGGGATCTAACCTGTATCCGTTTCAGGGGGATCTGACCTGTACCTGTTTCAGGGGGATCTGACCTGTACCAGTTTCATGGGGACCTGACTTTGTACCAGTTTCATGGGGACCTGACCTGTATCCATTTCAGGGGGATCTGACCTGTACCTGTTTCGGGGTTATCTGCCCTGTGCCTGTTTCATGGGGACCTGACTTTGTACCAGTTTCATGAGGATCTGACCTGTACCAGTTTAAGGGGGATCTGACCTGTACCAGGTTAATGGGGATCTGACTTGTATCAGTTTCAGGGGGATCTGACCTGTACCAGTTTCATGGGGGCTGACCTGTACCAGATTCATGGGGACCTGACCTGCACCAGTTTCATGGGGACCTGATCTGTACCAGTTTCAGGGAGATCTGACCTGTACCTGTTTAATGGGGATCTTACCTGGACCAGTTTCATGGGGATCTGAACTGTATCAGTTTCATGGGGATCTAACCTGTATCCGTTTCAGGGGGATCTGACCTGTGCCTGTTTCAGGGGGATCTGACCTGTACCAGTTTCATGGGGACCTGACTTTGTACCAGTTTCATGGGGACCTGACCTGTACCAGTTTTGGGGGATCTGCCCTGTGCCTGTTTCATGGGGACCTGACTTTGTACCAGTTTCATGGGGATCTGACCTGTACCAGTTTCAGGGGGATCTGACCTGTACCAGTTTCATGGGGATCTGACTTGTATCAGTTTAAGGGGGATCTGACCTGTACCAGTTTCATGGGGACCTGACCTGTACCAGTTTCATGGGGACTTGACCTGTACCAGTTTCATGGGGACCTGACCTGTATCAGTTTTATGGGGCTCTGACCTGTATCAATTTCATGGGGATCTGACCTGTATCAATTTCATGGGGATCTGACCTGTACCAGTTTCATAGGGAGCTGACCTGTACCAGTTTCAGGGGGATCTGACCTGTACCTGGTTCAGGGGGACCTGACCTGTACCAGTTTCATGGGGACTTGACCTGTATCAGTTTCATGGGGACCTGACCTGTATCAGTTTCATGGGGACCTGACCTGTATCAGTTTTATGGGGATCTGACCTGTATCAATTTCATGGGGATCTAACCTGTATCTGTTTCAGGGGGATCTGACCTGTACCTGTTTCAGGGGGATCTGACCTGTACCAGTTTCATGGGGACCTGACTTTGTACCAGTTTCATGGGGACCTGACCTGTATCCATTTCAGGGGGATCTGACCTGTACCTGTTTCGGGGGGATCTGCCCTGTGCCTGTTTCATGGGGACCTGACTTTGTACCAGTTTCATGAGGATCTGACCTGTACCAGTTTAAGGGGGATCTGACCTGTACCAGGTTAATGGGGATCTGACTTGTATCAGTTTCAGGGGGATCTGACCTGTACCAGTTTCATGGGGGCTGACCTGTACCAGATTCATGGGGACCTGACCTGCACCAGTTTCATGGGGACCTGATCTGTACCAGTTTCAGGGAGATCTGACCTGTACCTGTTTAATGGGGATCTTACCTGGACCAGTTTCATGGGGATCTGAACTGTATCGGTTTCATGGGGATCTAACCTGTATCCGTTTCAGGGGGATCTGACCTGTGCCTGTTTCATGGGGACCTGACTTTGTAGCAGTTTCATGAGGACCTGACCTGTAGCAGTTTCATGAGGACCTGACCTGTACCAGTTTCAGGGGGATCTGACCTGTACCAGTTTCATGGGGGCTGACCTGTACCAGATTCATGGGGACCTGACCTGCACCAGTTTCATGGGGACCTGATCTGTACCAGTTTCAGGGAGATCTGACCTGTACCTGTTTAATGGGGATCTTACCTGGACCAGTTTCATGGGGATCTGAACTGTATCAGTTTCATGGGGATCTAACCTGTATCCGTTTCAGGGGGATCTGACCTGTGCCTGTTTCAGGGGGATCTGACCTGTACCAGTTTCATGGGGACCTGACTTTGTACCAGTTTCATGGGGACCTGACCTGTACCAGTTTTGGGGGATCTGCCCTGTGCCTGTTTCATGGGGACCTGACTTTGTACCAGTTTCATGGGGATCTGACCTGTACCAGTTTCAGGGGGATCTGACCTGTACCAGTTTCATGGGGATCTGACTTGTATCAGTTTAAGGGGGATCTGACCTGTACCAGTTTCATGGGGATCTGACCTGTATCAGTTTCATGGGGATCTGACCTGTATCCGTTTCAGGGGGATCTGACCTGTACCTGTTTCAGGGGGATCTGACCTGTACCAGTTTCAGAGGGATCTGACCTGTACAGTTTCATGGGGATCTGACTTGTATCAGTTTAAGGGGGATCTGACCTGTACCAGTTTCATGGGGACCTGACCTGTACCAGTTTCATGGGGACTTGACCTGTATCAGTTTCATGGGGACCTGACCTGTATCAGTTTTATGGGGATCTGACCTGTATCAATTTCATGGGGATCTGACCTGTACCAGTTTCATGGGGAGCTGACCTGTACCAGTTTCAGGGGGATCTGACCTGAACCAGTTTCATGGGGATCTGACCTGTATCAGTTTCAGGGGGACCTGACCTGTATCAGTTTCATGGGGATCTGACCTGTATCCATTTCAGGGGGATCTGACCTGTACCTGTTTCGGGGGGATCTGCCCTGTGCCTGTTTCATGGGGACCTGACTTTGTACCAGTTTCATGAGGATCTGACCTGTACCAGTTTAAGGGGGATCTGACCTGTACCAGGTTAATGGGGATCTGACCTGTACCAGTTTCATGGGGACTTGACCTGTATCAGTTTCATGGGGACCTGACCTGTATCAGTTTTATGGGGATCTGACCTGTATCAATTTCAGGGGGATCTGACCTGCACCAGTTTCATGGGGATCTGACCTGTACCTGTTTCAGGGGGATCTGACCTGAACCAGTTTCATGGGGATCTGACCTGTATCAGTTTCAGGGGGACCTGACCTGTATCAGTTTCATGGGGATCTGACCTGTATCCATTTCAGGGGGATCTGACCTGTACCTGTTTCGGGGGGATCTGCCCTGTGCCTGTTTCATGGGGACCTGACTTTGTACCAGTTTCATGAGGATCTGACCTGTACCAGTTTAAGGGGGATCTGACCTGTACCAGGTTAATGGGGATCTGACTTGTATCAGTTTCAGGGGGATCTGACCTGTACCAGTTTCATGGGGGCTGACCTGTACCAGATTCATGGGGACCTGACCTGCACCAGTTTCATGGGGATCTGATCTGTACCAGTTTCAGGGAGATCTGACCTGTACCTGTTTAATGGGGATCTTACCTGGACCAGTTTCATGGGGATCTGACCTGTATCAGTTTCATGGGGATCTAACCTGTATCCGTTTCAGGGGGATCTGACCTGTACCTGTTTCAGGGGGATCTGACCTGTACCAGTTTCATGGGGACCTGACTTTGTACCTGTTTCAGGGGGATCTGACCTGTACCAGTTTCATGGGGATCTGACCTGTACCTGTTTCAGGGGGATCTGACCTGTTCCAGATTCATGGGGACCTGACCTGCACCAGTTTCATGGGGATCTGACCTGTATCAGTTTCAGGGGGATCTGACCTGTACTTGTTTCATGGGGATCTGACCTGTACTTGTTTCATGGGGACCTGACCTGTATCAGTTTCATGGAGATCTGACCTGTATCCGTTTCAGGGGGATCTGACCTGTACCTGTTTAAGGGAGATCTGACCTGTACCTGTTTCATGGGGATCTGACCTGTACTAGTTTCATGGGGATCTGACCTGCTCAGTTTCATGGGGATCTGACCTGTATCCGTTTCAGGGGGATCTGACCTGTACCTGTTTAAGGGAGATCTGACCTGTACCTGTTTAATGGGGATCTTACCTGGACCAGTTTCATGGGGATCTGACCTGTATCAGTTTCAGGGGGATCTGACCTGTACTTGTTTCATGGGGATCTGACCTGTACTTGTTTCATGGGGACCTGACCTGTATCAGTTTCATGGAGATCTGACCTGTATCCGTTTCAGGGGGATCTGACCTGTACCTGTTTAAGGGAGATCTGACCTGTACCTGTTTCATGGGGATCTGACCTGTACTAGTTTCATGGGGATCTGACCTGCTCAGTTTCATGGGGATCTGACCTGTATCCGTTTCAGGGGGATCTGACCTGTACCTGTTTAAGGGAGATCTGACCTGTACCTGTTTAATGGGGATCTTACCTGGACCAGTTTCATGGGGATCTGACCTGTATCAGTTTCATGGGGATCTGACCTGTATCCGTTTCAGGGGGATCTGACCTGTACCTGTTTCAGGGGGATCTGACCTGTACCAGTTTCATGGGGACCTGACTTTGTACCAGTTTCATGGGGACCTGACCTGTACCTGTTTTGGGGGATCTGACCTGTACCAGTTTCATGGGGATCTGACCTGCTCAGTTTCATGGGGATCTGACCTGTATCAGTTTCATGGGGATCTGACCTGTACCTGTTTAAGGGAGATCTGACCTGTACCTGTTTAATGGGGATCTTACCTGGACCAGTTTCATGGGGATCTGACCTGTATCAGTTTCATGGGGATCTGACCTGTATCCGTTTCAGGGGGATCTGACCTGTACCTGTTTCAGGGGGATCTGACCTGTACCAGTTTCAGGGGGATCTGACCTGTACAGTTTCATGGGGATCTGACTTGTATCAGTTTAAGGGGGATCTGACCTGTACCAGTTTCATGGGGACCTGACCTGTACCAGTTTCATGGGGATCTGACATGTACCTGTTTCATGGGGATCTGACCTGTACCAGTTTCATGGGGACCTGACCTATACCAGTTTCATGTGGACCTGACCTGTACCTGTTTCAGGGGGATCTGACGTGTACCAGTTTCATGGGGATCTGACCTGTACGGGTTTCAGGGGGATCTGACCTGTACCAGATTCATGGGGACCTGACCTGCACCAGTTTCATGGGGATCTGATCTGTACCAGTTTCAGGGGGATCTGACCTGTACCAGATTAATGGGGACCTGACCTGCACCAGTTTCATGGGGATCTGACCTGTATCAGTTTCAGGGGGATCTGACCTGCACCAGTTTCATGGGGATCTGACCTGTACCTGTTTCAGGGGGATCTGACCTGAACCAGTTTCATGGGGATCTGACCTGTATCAGTTTCAGGGGGACCTGACCTGTATCAGTTTCATGGGGATCTGACCTGTATCCATTTCAGGGGGATCTGACCTGTACCTGTTTCGGGGGGATCTGCCCTGTGCCTGTTTCATGGGGACCTGACTTTGTACCAGTTTCATGAGGACCTGACCTGTACCAGTTTCAGGGGGATCTGACCTGTACCAGTTTCATGGGGGCTGACCTGTACCAGATTCATGGGGACCTGACCTGCACCAGTTTCATGGGGATCTGATCTGTACCAGTTTCAGGGAGATCTGACCTGTACCTGTTTAATGGGGATCTTACCTGGACCAGTTTCATGGGGATCTGACCTGTATCAGTTTCATGGGGATCTAACCTGTATCCGTTTCAGGGGGATCTGACCTGTACCTGTTTCAGGGGGATCTGACCTGTACCAGTTTCATGGGGACCTGACTTTGTACCAGTTTCATGGGGACCTGACCTGTATCCATTTCAGGGGGATCTGACCTGTACCTGTTTCGGGGTTATCTGCCCTGTGCCTGTTTCATGGGGACCTGACTTTGTACCAGTTTCATGAGGATCTGACCTGTACCAGTTTAAGGGGGATCTGACCTGTACCAGGTTAATGGGGATCTGACTTGTATCAGTTTCAGGGGGATCTGACCTGTACCAGTTTCATGGGGGCTGACCTGTACCAGATTCATGGGGACCTGACCTGCACCAGTTTCATGGGGACCTGATCTGTACCAGTTTCAGGGAGATCTGACCTGTACCTGTTTAATGGGGATCTTACCTGGACCAGTTTCATGGGGATCTGAACTGTATCGGTTTCATGGGGATCTAACCTGTATCCGTTTCAGGGGGATCTGACCTGTGCCTGTTTCATGGGGACCTGACTTTGTAGCAGTTTCATGAGGACCTGACCTGTAGCAGTTTCATGAGGACCTGACCTGTACCAGTTTCAGGGGATCTGACCTGTACCAGTTTCATGGAGGCTGACCTGTACCAGATTCATGGGGACCTGACCTGCACCAGTTTCATGGGGACCTGATCTGTACCAGTTTCAGGGAGATCTGACCTGTACCTGTTTAATGGGGATCTTACCTGGACCAGTTTCATGGGGATCTGAACTGTATCAGTTTCATGGGGATCTAACCTGTATCCGTTTCAGGGGGATCTGACCTGTGCCTGTTTCAGGGGGATCTGACCTGTACCAGTTTCATGGGGACCTGACTTTGTACCAGTTTCATGGGGATCTGATCTGTACCAGTTTCAGGGAGATCTGACCTGTACCTGTTTAATGGGGATCTTACCTGGACCAGTTTCATGGGGATCTGACCTGTATCAGTTTCATGGGGATCTAACCTGTATCCGTTTCAGGGGGATCTGACCTGTACCTGTTTCAGGGGATCTGACCTGTACCAGTTTCATGGGGACCTGACTTTGTACCTGTTTCAGGGGATCTGACCTGTACCAGTTTCATGGGGATCTGACCTGTACCTGTTTCAGGGGATCTGACCTGTTCCAGATTCATGGGGACCTGACCTGCACCAGTTTCATGGGGATCTGACCTGTATCAGTTTCAGGGGGATCTGACCTGTACTTGTTTCATGGGGATCTGACCTGTACTTGTTTCATGGGGACCTGACCTGTATCAGTTTCATGGAGATCTGACCTGTATCCGTTTCAGGGGGATCTGACCTGTACCTGTTTAAGGGAGATCTGACCTGTACCTGTTTCATGGGGATCTGACCTGTACTAGTTTCATGGGGATCTGACCTGCTCAGTTTCATGGGGATCTGACCTGTATCCGTTTCAGGGGGATCTGACCTGTACCTGTTTAAGGGAGATCTGACCTGTACCTGTTTAATGGGGATCTTACCTGGACCAGTTTCATGGGGATCTGACCTGTATCAGTTTCATGGGGATCTGACCTGGGGGGGATCTGACCTGTACCTGTTTCAGGGGGATCTGACCTGTACCAGTTTCATGGGGACCTGACTTTGTACCAGTTTCATGGGGACCTGACCTGTACCTGTTTTGGGGGATCTGACCTGTACCAGTTTCATGGGGATCTGACCTGCTCAGTTTCATGGGGATCTGACCTGTATCAGTTTCATGGGGATCTGACCTGTACCTGTTTAAGGGAGATCTGACCTGTACCTGTTTAATGGGGATCTTACCTGGACCAGTTTCATGGGGATCTGACCTGTATCAGTTTCATGGGGATCTGACCTGTATCCGTTTCAGGGGGATCTGACCTGTACCTGTTTCAGGGGATCTGACCTGTACCAGTTTCAGGGGGATCTGACCTGTACCAGTTTCATGGGGATCTGACTTGTATCAGTTTAAGGGGATCTGACCTGTACCAGTTTCATGGGGACCTGACCTGTACCAGTTTCATGGGGATCTGACATGTACCTGTTTCATGGGGATCTGACCTGTACCAGTTTCATGGGGACCTGACCTATACCAGTTTCATGTGGACCTGACCTGTACCTGTTTCAGGGGGATCTGACGTGTACCAGTTTCATGGGGATCTGACCTGTACGGGTTTCAGGGGGATCTGACCTGTACCAGATTCATGGGGACCTGACCTGCACCAGTTTCATGGGGATCTGATCTGTACCAGTTTCAGGGGGATCTGACCTGTACCAGATTAATGGGGACCTGACCTGCACCAGTTTCATGGGGATCTGACCTGTATCAGTTTCAGGGGGATCTGACCTGCACCAGTTTCATGGGGATCTGACCTGTACCTGTTTCAGGGGGATCTGACCTGAACCAGTTTCATGGGGATCTGACCTGTATCAGTTTCAGGGGGACCTGACCTGTATCAGTTTCATGGGGATCTGACCTGTATCCATTTCAGGGGGATCTGACCTGTACCTGTTTCGGGGGGATCTGCCCTGTGCCTGTTTCATGGGGACCTGACTTTGTACCAGTTTCATGAGGACCTGACCTGTACCAGTTTCAGGGGGATCTGACCTGTACCAGTTTCATGGGGGCTGACCTGTACCAGATTCATGGGGACCTGACCTGCACCAGTTTCATGGGGATCTGATCTGTACCAGTTTCAGGGAGATCTGACCTGTACCTGTTTAATGGGGATCTTACCTGGACCAGTTTCATGGGGATCTGACCTGTATCAGTTTCATGGGGATCTAACCTGTATCCGTTTCAGGGGGATCTGACCTGTACCTGTTTCAGGGGATCTGACCTGTACCAGTTTCATGGGGACCTGACTTTGTACCAGTTTCATGGGGACCTGACCTGTATCCATTTCAGGGGGATCTGACCTGTACCTGTTTCGGGGTTATCTGCCCTGTGCCTGTTTCATGGGGACCTGACTTTGTACCAGTTTCATGAGGATCTGACCTGTACCAGTTTAAGGGGGATCTGACCTGTACCAGGTTAATGGGGATCTGACTTGTATCAGTTTCAGGGGGATCTGACCTGTACCAGTTTCATGGGGGCTGACCTGTACCAGATTCATGGGGACCTGACCTGCACCAGTTTCATGGGGACCTGATCTGTACCAGTTTCAGGGAGATCTGACCTGTACCTGTTTAATGGGGATCTTACCTGGACCAGTTTCATGGGGATCTGAACTGTATCGGTTTCATGGGGATCTAACCTGTATCCGTTTCAGGGGGATCTGACCTGTGCCTGTTTCATGGGGACCTGACTTTGTAGCAGTTTCATGAGGACCTGACCTGTAGCAGTTTCATGAGGACCTGACCTGTACCAGTTTCAGGGGGATCTGACCTGTACCAGTTTCATGGGGGCTGACCTGTACCAGATTCATGGGGACCTGACCTGCACCAGTTTCATGGGGACCTGATCTGTACCAGTTTCAGGGAGATCTGACCTGTACCTGTTTAATGGGGATCTTACCTGGACCAGTTTCATGGGGATCTGAACTGTATCAGTTTCATGGGGATCTAACCTGTATCCGTTTCAGGGGGATCTGACCTGTGCCTGTTTCAGGGGGATCTGACCTGTACCAGTTTCATGGGGACCTGACTTTGTACCAGTTTCATGGGGACCTGACCTGTACCAGTTTTGGGGGATCTGCCCTGTGCCTGTTTCATGGGGACCTGACTTTGTACCAGTTTCATGGGGATCTGACCTGTACCAGTTTCAGGGGGATCTGACCTGTACCAGTTTCATGGGGATCTGACTTGTATCAGTTTAAGGGGGATCTGACCTGTACCAGTTTCATGGGGACCTGACCTGTACCAGTTTCATGGGGACTTGACCTGTATCAGTTTCATGGGGACCTGACCTGTATCAGTTTTATGGGGATCTGACCTGTATCAATTTCATGGGGATCTGACCTGTACCAGTTTCATAGGGAGCTGACCTGTACCAGTTTCAGGGGGATCTGACCTGTACCTGGTTCAGGGGGACCTGACCTGTACCAGTTTCATGGGGACTTGACCTGTATCAGTTTCATGGGGACCTGACCTGTATCAGTTTCATGGGGACCTGACCTGTATCAGTTTTATGGGGATCTGACCTGTATCAATTTCATGGGGATCTAACCTGTATCTGTTTCAGGGGGATCTGACCTGTACCTGTTTCAGGGGGATCTGACCTGTACCAGTTTCATGGGGACCTGACTTTGTACCAGTTTCATGGGGACCTGACCTATACCAGTTTCATGTGGACCTGACCTGTACCTGTTTCAGGGGGATCTGACGTGTACCAGTTTCATGGGGATCTGACCTGTACGGGTTTCAGGGGGATCTGACCTGTACCAGATTCATGGGGACCTGACCTGCACCAGTTTCATGGGGATCTGATCTGTACCAGTTTCAGGGGGATCTGACCTGTACCAGATTAATGGGGACCTGACCTGCACCAGTTTCATGGGGATCTGACCTGTATCAGTTTCAGGGGGATCTGACCTGCACCAGTTTCATGGGGATCTGACCTGTACCTGTTTCAGGGGGATCTGACCTGAACCAGTTTCATGGGGATCTGACCTGTATCAGTTTCAGGGGGACCTGACCTGTATCAGTTTCATGGGGATCTGACCTGTACCTGTTTCGGGGGGATCTGCCCTGTGCCTGTTTCGGGGGGATCTGCCCTGTGCCTGTTTCATGGGGACCTGACTTTGTACCAGTTTCATGAGGACCTGACCTGTACCAGTTTCAGGGGGATCTGACCTGTACCAGTTTCATGGGGGCTGACCTGTACCAGATTCATGGGGACCTGACCTGCACCAGTTTCATGGGGATCTGATCTGTACCAGTTTCAGGGGATCTGACCTGTACCTGTTTAATGGGGATCTTACCTGGACCAGTTTCATGGGGATCTGACCTGTATCAGTTTCATGGGGATCTAACCTGTATCCGTTTCAGGGGATCTGACCTGTACCTGTTTCAGGGGGATCTGACCTGTACCAGTTTCATGGGGACCTGACTTTGTACCAGTTTCATGGGGACCTGACCTGTATCCATTTCAGGGGATCTGACCTGTACCTGTTTCGGGGTTATCTGCCCTGTGCCTGTTTCATGGGGACCTGACTTTGTACCAGTTTCATGAGGATCTGACCTGTACCAGTTTAAGGGGATCTGACCTGTACCAGGTTAATGGGGATCTGACTTGTATCAGTTTCAGGGGATCTGACCTGTACCAGTTTCATGGGGGCTGACCTGTACCAGATTCATGGGGACCTGACCTGCACCAGTTTCATGGGGACCTGATCTGTACCAGTTTCAGGGAGATCTGACCTGTACCTGTTTAATGGGGATCTTACCTGGACCAGTTTCATGGGGATCTGAACTGTATCGGTTTCATGGGGATCTAACCTGTATCCGTTTCAGGGGGATCTGACCTGTGCCTGTTTCATGGGGACCTGACTTTGTAGCAGTTTCATGAGGACCTGACCTGTAGCAGTTTCATGAGGACCTGACCTGTACCAGTTTCAGGGGGATCTGACCTGTACCAGTTTCATGGGGGCTGACCTGTACCAGATTCATGGGGACCTGACCTGCACCAGTTTCATGGGGACCTGATCTGTACCAGTTTCAGGGAGATCTGACCTGTACCTGTTTAATGGGGATCTTACCTGGACCAGTTTCATGGGGATCTGAACTGTATCAGTTTCATGGGGATCTAACCTGTATCCGTTTCAGGGGGATCTGACCTGTGCCTGTTTCAGGGGGATCTGACCTGTACCAGTTTCATGGGGACCTGACTTTGTACCAGTTTCATGGGGACCTGACCTGTACCAGTTTTGGGGGGGATCTGCCTGTGCCTGTTTCATGGGGACCTGACTTTGTACCAGTTTCATGGGGATCTGACCTGTACCAGTTTCAGGGGGATCTGACCTGTACCAGTTTCATGGGGATCTGACTTGTATCAGTTTAAGGGGGATCTGACCTGTACCAGTTTCATGGGGACCTGACCTGTACCAGTTTCATGGGGACTTGACCTGTATCAGTTTCATGGGGACCTGACCTGTATCAGTTTTATGGGGATTGACCTGTATCAATTTCATGGGGATCTGACCTGTACCAGTTTCATAGGGAGCTGACCTGTACCAGTTTCAGGGGGATCTGACCTGTACCTGGTTCAGGGGGACCTGACCTGTACCAGTTTCATGGGGACTTGACCTGTATCAGTTTCATGGGGACCTGACCTGTATCAGTTTCATGGGGACCTGACCTGTATCAGTTTTATGGGGATCTGACCTGTATCAATTTCATGGGGATCTAACCTGTATCTGTTTCAGGGGGATCTGACCTGTACCTGTTTCAGGGGGATCTGACCTGTACCAGTTTCATGGGGACCTGACTTTGTACCAGTTTCATGGGGATCTGACCTGTATCCGTTTCAGGGGGACCTGACCTGTATCAGTTTCATGGAGATCTGACCTGTATCCGTTTCAGGGGGATCTGACCTGTACCTGTTTAAGGGAGATCTGACCTGTACCAGTTTCATGGGGATCTGACCTGCTCAGTTTCATGGGGATCTGACCTGTATCCGTTTCAGGGGGATCTGACCTGTACCTGTTTAAGGGAGATCTGACCTGTACCTGTTTAATGGGGATCTTACCTGGACCAGTTTCATGGGGATCTGACCTGTATCAGTTTCATGGGGATCTGACCTGTATCCGTTTCAGGGGGATCTGACCTGTACCTGTTTCAGGGGGATCTGACCTGTACCAGTTTCATGGGGACCTGACTTTGTACCAGTTTCATGGGGACCTGACCTGTACCAGTTTCAGGGGGATCTGACCTGTACCAGTTTCATGGGGACCTGACTTGTACCAGTTTCAGGGGGATCTGACCTGTACAGTTTCATGGGGATCTGACTTGTATCAGTTTAAGGGGGATCTGACCTGTACCAGTTTCATGGGGACCTGACCTGTACCAGTTTCATGGGGACTTGACCTGTATCAGTTTCATGGGGACCTGACCTGTATCAGTTTTATGGGGATCTGACCTGTATCAATTTCATGGCGATCTGACCTGTACCAGTTTCATGGGGAGCTGACCTTTACCAGTTTCAGGGGGATCTGACCTGTACCTGGTTCAGGGGGACCTGACCTGTACCAGTTTCATGGGGACCTGACCTGTACCAGTTTCATGGGGATCTGACATGTACCTGTTTCATGGGGATCTGACCTGTACCAGTTTCATGGGGACCTGACCTATACCAGTTTCATGTGGACCTGACCTGTACCTGTTTCAGGGGGATCTGACGTGTACCAGTTTCATGGGGATCTGACCTGTACGGGTTTCAGGGGGATCTGACCTGTACCAGATTCATGGGGACCTGACCTGCACCAGTTTCATGGGGATCTGATCTGTACCAGTTTCAGGGGGATCTGACCTGTACCAGATTAATGGGGACCTGACCTGCACCAGTTTCATGGGGATCTGACCTGACCTGCACCAGTTTCATGGGGATCTGACCTGCACCAGTTTCATGGGGATCTGACCTGTACCTGTTTCAGGGGGATCTGACCTGAACCAGTTTCATGGGGATCTGACCTGTATCAGTTTCAGGGGACCTGACCTGTATCAGTTTCATGGGGATCTGACCTGTATCCATTTCAGGGGGATCTGACCTGTACCTGTTTCGGGGGGATCTGCCCTATGCCTGTTTCATGGGGACCTGACTTTGTACCAGTTTCATGAGGACCTGACCTGTACCAGTTTCAGGGGGATCTGACCTGTACCAGTTTCATGGGGGCTGACCTGTACCAGATTCATGGGGACCTGACCTGCACCAGTTTCATGGGGATCTGATCTGTACCAGTTTCAGGGGATCTGACCTGTACCAGATTAATGGGGACCTGACCTGCACCAGTTTCATGGGGATCTGACCTGTATCAGTTTCAGGGGGATCTGACCTGCACCAGTTTCATGGGGATCTGACCTGTACCTGTTTCAGGGGGATCTGACCTGAACCAGTTTCATGGGGATCTGACCTGTATCAGTTTCAGGGGGACCTGACCTGTATCAGTTTCATGGGGATCTGACCTGTATCCATTTCAGGGGGATCTGACCTGTACCTGTTTCGGGGGGATCTGCCCTGTGCCTGTTTCATGGGGACCTGACTTTGTACCAGTTTCATGAGGACCTGACCTGTACCAGTTTCAGGGGGATCTGACCTGTACCAGTTTCATGGGGGCTGACCTGTACCAGATTCATGGGGACCTGACCTGCACCAGTTTCATGGGGATCTGATCTGTACCAGTTTCAGGGAGATCTGACCTGTACCTGTTTAATGGGGATCTTACCTGGACCAGTTTCATGGGGATCTGACCTGTATCAGTTTCATGGGGATCTAACCTGTATCCGTTTCAGGGGATCTGACCTGTACCTGTTTCAGGGGATCTGACCTGTACCAGTTTCATGGGGACCTGACTTTGTACCAGTTTCATGGGGACCTGACCTGTATCCATTTCAGGGGGATCTGACCTGTACCTGTTTCGGGGTTATCTGCCCTGTGCCTGTTTCATGGGGACCTGACTTTGTACCAGTTTCATGAGGATCTGACCTGTACCAGTTTAAGGGGGATCTGACCTGTACCAGGTTAATGGGGATCTGACTTGTATCAGTTTCAGGGGGATCTGACCTGTACCAGTTTCATGGGGGCTGACCTGTACCAGATTCATGGGGACCTGACCTGCACCAGTTTCATGGGGACCTGATCTGTACCAGTTTCAGGGAGATCTGACCTGTACCTGTTTAATGGGGATCTTACCTGGACCAGTTTCATGGGGATCTGAACTGTATCGGTTTCATGGGGATCTAACCTGTATCCGTTTCAGGGGGATCTGACCTGTGCCTGTTTCATGGGGACCTGACTTTGTAGCAGTTTCATGAGGACCTGACCTGTAGCAGTTTCATGAGGACCTGACCTGTACCAGTTTCAGGGGGATCTGACCTGTACCAGTTTCATGGGGGCTGACCTGTACCAGATTCATGGGGACCTGACCTGCACCAGTTTCATGGGGACCTGATCTGTACCAGTTTCAGGGAGATCTGACCTGTACCTGTTTAATGGGGATCTTACCTGGACCAGTTTCATGGGGATCTGAACTGTATCAGTTTCATGGGGATCTAACCTGTATCCGTTTCAGGGGGATCTGACCTGTGCCTGTTTCAGGGGGATCTGACCTGTACCAGTTTCATGGGGACCTGACTTTGTACCAGTTTCATGGGGACCTGACCTGTACCAGTTTTGGGGGATCTGCCCTGTGCCTGTTTCATGGGGACCTGACTTTGTACCAGTTTCATGGGGATCTGACCTGTACCAGTTTCAGGGGATCTGACCTGTACCAGTTTCATGGGGATCTGACTTGTATCAGTTTAAGGGGGATCTGACCTGTACCAGTTTCATGGGGACCTGACCTGTACCAGTTTCATGGGGACTTGACCTGTACCAGTTTCATGGGGACCTGACCTGTATCAGTTTTATGGGGATCTGACCTGTATCAATTTCATGGGGATCTGACCTGTATCAATTTCATGGGGATCTGACCTGTACCAGTTTCATAGGGAGCTGACCTGTACCAGTTTCAGGGGGATCTGACCTGTACCTGGTTCAGGGGGACCTGACCTGTACCAGTTTCATGGGGACTTGACCTGTATCAGTTTCATGGGGACCTGACCTGTATCAGTTTCATGGGGACCTGACCTGTATCAGTTTTATGGGGATCTGACCTGTATCAATTTCATGGGGATCTAACCTGTATCTGTTTCAGGGGGATCTGACCTGTACCTGTTTCAGGGGGATCTGACCTGTACCAGTTTCATGGGGACCTGACTTTGTACCAGTTTCATGGGGACCTGACCTGTATCCATTTCAGGGGGATCTGACCTGTACCTGTTTCGGGGGGATCTGCCCTGTGCCTGTTTCATGGGGACCTGACTTTGTACCAGTTTCATGAGGATCTGACCTGTACCAGTTTAAGGGGGATCTGACCTGTACCAGGTTAATGGGGATCTGACTTGTATCAGTTTCAGGGGGAATCTGACCTGTACCAGTTTCATGGGGGCTGACCTGTACCAGATTCATGGGGACCTGACCTGCACCAGTTTCATGGGGACCTGATCTGTACCAGTTTCAGGGAGATCTGACCTGTACCTGTTTAATGGGGATCTTACCTGTATCAGTTTCATGGGGATCTGACCTGTATCCGTTTCAGGGGGACCTGACCTGTATCAGTTTCATGGAGATCTGACCTGTATCCGTTTCAGGGGGATCTGACCTGTACCTGTTTAAGGGAGATCTGACCTGTACCAGTTTCATGGGGATCTGACCTGCTCAGTTTCATGGGGATCTGACCTGTATCCGTTTCAGGGGGATCTGACCTGTACCTGTTTAAGGGAGATCTGACCTGTACCTGTTTAATGGGGATCTTACCTGGACCAGTTTCATGGGGATCTGACCTGTATCAGTTTCATGGGGATCTGACCTGTATCCGTTTCAGGGGGATCTGACCTGTACCTGTTTCAGGGGGATCTGACCTGTACCAGTTTCATGGGGACCTGACTTTGTACCAGTTTCATGGGGACCTGACCTGTACCAGTTTCAGGGGGATCTGACCTGTACCAGTTTCATGGGGACCTGACTTGTACCAGTTTCAGGGGGATCTGACCTGTACAGTTTCATGGGGATCTGACTTGTATCAGTTTAAGGGGATCTGACCTGTACCAGTTTCATGGGGACCTGACCTGTACCAGTTTCATGGGGACTTGACCTTTCATGTCTGACCAGGGGGATTGACCTGTATTGACCTGTACCAGTTTCATGGGGATGTTTCAGGGATCTGACCTGTACCAGACCTGCACCAGTTTCATGGGGATCTGACCTGTATCAGTTTCAGGGGGATCTGACCTGTACCAGTTTCATGGGGATCTGACCTGTACCTGTTTCAGGGGATCTGACCTGTACCAGTTTCATGGGGATCTGACCTGTATCTGTTTCACCTGACCTGTATCAGTTTCATGGGGATCTGACCTGTACCAGTTTCAGGGGGATCTGACCTGTACCTGTTTCAGGGGGATCTGCCCTGTTTTTCATGGGGACCTGACTTTGTACCAGTTTCATGAGGACCTGACCTGTACCAGTTTCAGGGGGATCTGACCTGTACCAGTTTCATGGGGGCTGACCTGTACCAGTTTCATGGGGACCTGACCTGCACCAGTTTCATGGGGATCTGATCTGTACCAGTTTCAGGGGGATCTGACCTGTACCAGATTAATGGGGACCTGACCTGCACCAGTTTCATGGGGATCTGACCTGTATCAGTTTCAGGGGATCTGACCTGCACCAGTTTCATGGGGATCTGACCTGTACCTGTTTCAGGGGATCTGACCTGAACCAGTTTCATGGGGATCTGACCTGTATCAGTTTCAGGGGACCTGACCTGTACCAGTTTCATGGGGATCTGACCTGTACCTGTTTCATGGGGATCTGACCTGTACCAGTTTCATGGGGATCTGACCTGTACCTGGTTCAGGGGACCTGACCTGTAGTTTCATGGGGACCTGACCTGTACCAGTTTCATGGGGATCTGACCCTGTTTCATGGGGATCTGACCTGACCTGTACCAGTTTCATGGGGACCTGACCTATACCAGTTTCATGTGGACCTGACCTGTACCTGTTTCAGGGGATCTGACCCAGTTTCATGGGGATCTGACCTGTACAGTTTCATGGGGATCTGACCTGTACCAGATTCATGGGGACCTGACCTGCACCAGTTTCATGGGGATCTGATCTGTACCAGTTTCAGGGGGATCTGACCTGGGGGGACCTGACCTGTACCAGTTTCATGGGGATCTGACCTGTATCAGTTTCAGGGGGATCTGACCTGCACCAGTTTCATGGGGATCTGACCTGTACCTGTTTCAGGGGGATCTGACCTGAACCAGTTTCATGGGGATCTGACCTGTATCAGTTTCAGGGGACCTGACCTGGTTTCATGGGGATCTGACCTGTATCCATTTCAGGGGGATCTGACCTGTACCTGTTTCGGGGGATCTGCCCTGTGCCTGTTTCATGGGGACCTGACTTTGTACCAGTTTCATGAGGACCTGACCTGTACCAGTTTCAGGGGATCTGACCTGTACCAGTTTCATGGGGACCTGACCAGATTCATGGGGACCTGACCTGCACCAGTTTCATGGGGATCTGATCTGTACCAGTTTCAGGGGATCTGACCTGTACCAGTTTAATGGGGACCTGACCTGCACCAGTTTCATGGGGATCTGACCTGTATCAGTTTCAGGGGGATCTGACCTGCACCAGTTTCATGGGGATCTGACCTGTACCTGTTTCAGGGGGATCTGACCTGAACCAGTTTCATGGGGATCTGACCTGTATCAGTTTCATGGGGACCTGACCTGTATCCATTTCAGGGGATCTGACCTGTACCTGTTTCGGGGGATCTGCCCTGTGCCTGTTTCATGGGGACCTGACTTTGTACCAGTTTCATGAGGACCTGACCTGTACCAGTTTCAGGGGATCTGACCTGTACCAGTTTCATGGGGATCTGACCTGTACCAGATTCATGGGGACCTGACCTGCACCAGTTTCATGGGGATCTGATCTGTACCAGTTTCAGGGAGATCTGACCTGTACCTGTTTAATGGGGATCTTACCTGGACCAGTTTCATGGGGATCTGACCTGTATCAGTTTCATGGGGATCTAACCTGTATCCGTTTCATGGGGATCTGACCTGTACCTGTTTCAGGGGGATCTGACCTGTACCAGTTTCATGGGGACCTGACTTTGTACCAGTTTCATGGGGACCTGACCTGTATCCATTTCAGGGGATCTGACCTGTACCTGTTTCAGGGGATCTGCCCTGTGCCTGTTTCATGGGGACCTGACTTTGTACCAGTTTCATGAGGATCTGACCTGTACCAGTTTAAGGGGATCTGACCTGTACCAGGTTAATGGGGATCTGACTTGTATCAGTTTCAGGGGATCTGACCTGTACCAGTTTCATGGGGATCTGATCTGTACCAGTTTCAGGGGGATCTGACCTGTACCAGATTAATGGGGACCTGACCTGCACCAGTTTCATGGGGATCTGACCTGTATCAGTTTCAGGGGGATCTGACCTGCACCAGTTTCATGGGGATCTGACCTGTACCAGTTTCAGGGGGATCTGACCTGTACCAGTTTCATGGGGGCTGACCTGTACCAGATTCATGGGGACCTGACCTGCACCAGTTTCATGGGGATCTGATCTGTACCAGTTTCAGGGGGATCTGACCTGTACCAGATTAATGGGGACCTGACCTGCACCAGTTTCATGGGGATCTGACCTGTATCAGTTTCAGGGGGATCTGACCTGCACCAGTTTCATGGGGATCTGACCTGTACCTGTTTCAGGGGGATCTGACCTGAACCAGTTTCATGGGGATCTGACCTGTATCAGTTTCAGGGGGACCTGACCTGTATCAGTTTCATGGGGATCTGACCTGTATCCATTTCAGGGGATCTGACCTGTACCTGTTTCGGGGGATCTGCCCTGTGCCTGTTTCATGGGGACCTGACTTTGTACCAGTTTCATGAGGACCTGACCTGTACCAGTTTCAGGGGGATCTGACCTGTACCAGTTTCATGGGGGCTGACCTGTACCAGATTCATGGGGACCTGACCTGCACCAGTTTCATGGGGATCTGATCTGTACCAGTTTCAGGGAGATCTGACCTGTACCTGTTTAATGGGGATCTTACCTGGACCAGTTTCATGGGGATCTGACCTGTATCAGTTTCATGGGGATCTAACCTGTATCCGTTTCAGGGGGATCTGACCTGTACCTGTTTCAGGGGGATCTGACCTGTACCAGTTTCATGGGGACCTGACTTTGTACCAGTTTCATGGGGACCTGACCTGTATCCATTTCAGGGGGATCTGACCTGTACCTGTTTCGGGGGGATCTGCCCTGTGCCTGTTTCATGGGGACCTGACTTTGTACCAGTTTCATGAGGATCTGACCTGTACCAGTTTAAGGGGGATCTGACCTGTAGCAGGTTAATGGGGATCTGACTTGTATCAGTTTCAGGGGATCTGACCTGTACCAGTTTCATGGGGGCTGACCTGTACCAGATTCATGGGGACCTGACCTGCACCAGTTTCATGGGGACCTGATCTGTACCAGTTTCAGGGAGATCTGACCTGTACCTGTTTAATGGGGATCTTACCTGGACCAGTTTCATGGGGATCTGAACTGTATCAGTTTCATGGGGATCTAACCTGTATCCGTTTCAGGGGATCTGACCTGTACCTGTTTCAGGGGACCTGACTTTGTACCAGTTTCATGGGGACCTGACCTGTACCAGTTTTGGGGGATCTGCCCTGTGCCTGTTTCATGGGGACCTGACTTTGTACCAGTTTCATGGGGATCTGACCTGTACCAGTTTCAGGGGGATCTGACCTGTACCAGTTTCATGGGGACCTGACCTGTACCAGTTTCAGGGGGATCTGACCTGTACAGTTTCATGGGGATCTGACTTGTATCAGTTTAAGGGGATCTGACCTGTACCAGTTTCATGGGGACCTGAGCTGTACCAGTTTCATGGGGACTTGACCTGTATCAGTTTCATGGGGACCTGACCTGTATCAGTTTTATGGGGATCTGACCTGTATCAATTTCATGGGGATCTGACCTGTACCAGTTTCATGGGGAGCTGACCTGTACCAGTTTCAGGGGGATCTGACCTGTACCTGGTTCAGGGGGACCTGACCTGTACCAGTTTCATGGGGACTTGACCTGTATCAGTTTCATGGGGACCTGACCTGTATCAGTTTCATGGGGACCTGACCTGTATCAGTTTTATGGGGATCTGACCTGTATCAATTTCATGGGGATCTAACCTGTATCCGTTTCAGGGGGATCTGACCTGTACCTGTTTCAGGGGGATCTGACCTGTACCAGTTTCATGGGGACCTGACTTTGTACCAGTTTCATGGGGACCTGACCTGTATCCATTTCAGGGGGATCTGACCTGTACCTGTTTCGGGGGGATCTGCCCTGTGCCTGTTTCATGGGGACCTGACTTTGTACCAGTTTCATGAGGATCTGACCTGTACCAGTTTAAGGGGGATCTGACCTGTACCAGGTTAATGGGGATCTGACTTGTATCAGTTTCAGGGGATCTGACCTGTACCAGTTTCATGGGGGCTGACCTGTACCAGATTCATGGGGACCTGACCTGCACCTGTTTCAGGGGGATCTGACCTGTACCAGTTTCATGGGGACCTGACCTGTACCAGTTTCAGGGGATCTGACCTGTACAGTTTCATGGGGATCTGACTTGTATCAGTTTAAGGGGGATCTGACCTGTACCAGTTTCATGGGGACCTGACCTGTACCAGTTTCATGGGGACTTGACCTGTATCAGTTTCATGGGGACCTGATCTGTATCAGTTTTATGGGGATCTGACCTGTATCAATTTCATGGGGATCTGACCTGTACCAGTTTCATGGGGAGCTGACCTGTACCAGTTTCAGGGGATCTGACCTGTACCTGGTTCAGGGGACCTGACCTGTACCAGTTTCATGGGGACCTGACCTGTACCAGTTTCAGGGGATCTGACCTGTACAGTTTCATGGGGATCTGACTTGTATCAGTTTAAGGGGGATCTGACCTGTACCAGTTTCATGGGGACCTGACCTGTACCAGTTTCATGGGGACTGACCTGTATCAGTTTCATGGGGACCTGACCTGTATCAGTTTTATGGGGATCTGACCTGTATCAATTTCATGGGGATCTGACCTGTACCAGTTTCATGGGGAGCTGACCTGTACCAGTTTCAGGGGGATCTGACCTGTACCTGGTTCAGGGGGACCTGACCTGTACCAGTTTCATGGGGACCTGACCTGTACCAGTTTCATGGGGATCTGACATGTACCTGTTTCATGGGGATCTGACCTGTACCAGTTTCATGGGGACCTGACCTATACCAGTTTCATGTGGACCTGACCTGTACCTGTTTCAGGGGATCTGACGTGTACCAGTTTAATGGGGATCTGACCTGTACGGGTTTCAGGGGGATCTGACCTGTACCAGATTCATGGGGACCTGACCTGCACCAGTTTCATGGGGATCTGATCTGTACCAGTTTCAGGGGATCTGACCTGTACCAGATTAATGGGGACCTGACCTGCACCAGTTTCATGGGGATCTGACCTGTATCAGTTTCAGGGGATCTGACCTGCACCAGTTTCATGGGGATCTGACCTGTACCTGTTTCAGGGGGATCTGACCTGAACCAGTTTCATGGGGATCTGACCTGTATCAGTTTCAGGGGGACCTGACCTGTATAAGTTTCATGGGGATCTGACCTGTATCCATTTCAGGGGGATCTGACCTGTACCTGTTTCGGGGGGATCTGCCCTGTGCCTGTTTCATGGGGACCTGACTTTGTACCAGTTTCATGAGGACCTGACCTGTACCAGTTTCAGGGGGATCTGACCTGTACCAGTTTCATGGGGGCTGACCTGTACCAGATTCATGGGGACCTGACCTGCACCAGTTTCATGGGGATCTGATCTGTACCAGTTTCAGGGGGATCTGACCTGTACCAGATTAATGGGGACCTGACCTGCACCAGTTTCATGGGGATCTGACCTGTATCAGTTTCAGGGGGATCTGACCTGCACCAGTTTCATGGGGATCTGACCTGTACCTGTTTCAGGGGGATCTGACCTGAACCAGTTTCATGGGGATCTGACCTGTATCAGTTTCAGGGGGACCTGACCTGTACCAGTTTCATGGGGATCTGACATGTACCTGTTTCATGGGGATCTGACCTGTACCAGTTTCATGGGGATCTGACCTGTACCTGGTTCAGGGGGACCTGACCTGTACCAGTTTCATGGGGACCTGACCTGTACCAGTTTCATGGGGATCTGACATGTACCTGTTTCATGGGGATCTGACCTGTACCAGTTTCATGGGGACCTGACCTATACCAGTTTCATGTGGACCTGACCTGTACCTGTTTCAGGGGGATCTGACGTGTACCAGTTTAATGGGGATCTGACCTGTACGGGTTTCAGGGGGATCTGACCTGTACCAGATTCATGGGGACCTGACCTGCACCAGTTTCATGGGGATCTGATCTGTACCAGTTTCAGGGGGATCTGACCTGTACCAGATTAATGGGGACCTGACCTGCACCAGTTTCATGGGGATCTGACCTGTATCAGTTTCAGGGGGATCTGACCTGCACCAGTTTCATGGGGATCTGACCTGTACCTGTTTCAGGGGGATCTGACCTGAACCAGTTTCATGGGGATCTGACCTGTATCAGTTTCAGGGGGACCTGACCTGTATAAGTTTCATGGGGATCTGACCTGTATCCATTTCAGGGGGATCTGACCTGTACCTGTTTCGGGGGGATCTGCCCTGTGCCTGTTTCATGGGGACCTGACTTTGTACCAGTTTCATGAGGACCTGACCTGTACCAGTTTCAGGGGGATCTGACCTGTACCAGTTTCATGGGGGCTGACCTGTACCAGATTCATGGGGACCTGACCTGCACCAGTTTCATGGGGATCTGATCTGTACCAGTTTCAGGGGGATCTGACCTGTACCAGATTAATGGGGACCTGACCTGCACCAGTTTCATGGGGATCTGACCTGTATCAGTTTCAGGGGATCTGACCTGCACCAGTTTCATGGGGATCTGACCTGTACCTGTTTCAGGGGGATCTGACCTGAACCAGTTTCATGGGGATCTGACCTGTATCAGTTTCAGGGGGACCTGACCTGTATCAGTTTCATGGGGATCTGACCTGTATCCATTTCAGGGGGATCTGACCTGTACCTGTTTCGGGGGGATCTGCCCTGTGCCTGTTTCATGGGGACCTGACTTTGTACCAGTTTCATGAGGACCTGACCTGTACCAGTTTCAGGGGGATCTGACCTGTACCAGTTTCATGGGGGCTGACCTGTACCAGATTCATGGGGACCTGACCTGCACCAGTTTCATGGGGATCTGATCTGTACCAGTTTCAGGGAGATCTGACCTGTACCTGTTTAATGGGGATCTTACCTGGACCAGTTTCATGGGGATCTGACCTGTATCAGTTTCATGGGGATCTAACCTGTATCCGTTTCAGGGGATCTGACCTGTACCTGTTTCAGGGGGATCTGACCTGTACCAGTTTCATGGGGACCTGACTTTGTACCAGTTTCATGGGGACCTGACCTGTATCCATTTCAGGGGGATCTGACCTGTACCTGTTTCGGGGGGATCTGCCCTGTGCCTGTTTCATGGGGACCTGACTTTGTACCAGTTTCATGAGGATCTGACCTGTACCAGTTTAAGGGGGATCTGACCTGTACCAGGTTAATGGGGATCTGACTTGTATCAGTTTCAGGGGGATCTGACCTGTACCAGTTTCATGGGGATCTGATCTGTACCAGTTTCAGGGGGATCTGACCTGTACCAGATTAATGGGGACCTGACCTGCACCAGTTTCATGGGGATCTGACCTGTATCAGTTTCAGGGGGATCTGACCTGCACCAGTTTCATGGGGATCTGACCTGTACCAGTTTCAGGGGGATCTGACCTGTACCAGTTTCATGGGGGCTGACCTGTACCAGATTCATGGGGACCTGACCTGCACCAGTTTCATGGGGATCTGATCTGTACCAGTTTCAGGGGGATCTGACCTGTACCAGATTAATGGGGACCTGACCTGCACCAGTTTCATGGGGATCTGACCTGTATCAGTTTCAGGGGATCTGACCTGCACCAGTTTCATGGGGATCTGACCTGTACCTGTTTCAGGGGGATCTGACCTGAACCAGTTTCATGGGGATCTGACCTGTATCAGTTTCAGGGGGACCTGACCTGTATCAGTTTCATGGGGATCTGACCTGTATCCATTTCAGGGGGATCTGACCTGTACCTGTTTCGGGGGGATCTGCCCTGTGCCTGTTTCATGGGGACCTGACTTTGTACCAGTTTCATGAGGACCTGACCTGTACCAGTTTCAGGGGTATCTGACCTGTACCAGTTTCATGGGGGCTGACCTGTACCAGATTCATGGGGACCTGACCTGCACCAGTTTCATGGGGATCTGATCTGTACCAGTTTCAGGGAGATCTGACCTGTACCTGTTTAATGGGGATCTTACCTGGACCAGTTTCATGGGGATCTGACCTGTATCAGTTTCATGGGGATCTAACCTGTATCCGTTTCAGGGGATCTGACCTGTACCTGTTTCAGGGGGATCTGACCTGTACCAGTTTCATGGGGACCTGACTTTGTACCAGTTTCATGGGGACCTGACCTGTATCCATTTCAGGGGGATCTGACCTGTACCTGTTTCGGGGGGATCTGCCCTGTGCCTGTTTCATGGGGACCTGACTTTGTACCAGTTTCATGAGGATCTGACCTGTACCAGTTTAAGGGGGATCTGACCTGTAGCAGGTTAATGGGGATCTGACTTGTATCAGTTTCAGGGGGATCTGACCTGTACCAGTTTCATGGGGGCTGACCTGTACCAGATTCATGGGGACCTGACCTGCACCAGTTTCATGGGTACCTGATCTGTACCAGTTTCAGGGAGATCTGACCTGTACCTGTTTAATGGGGATCTTACCTGGACCAGTTTCATGGGGATCTGAACTGTATCAGTTTCATGGGGATCTAACCTGTATCCGTTTCAGGGGGATCTGACCTGTACCTGTTTCAGGGGGACCTGACTTTGTACCAGTTTCATGGGGACCTGACCTGTACCAGTTTTGGGGGATCTGCCCTGTGCCTGTTTCATGGGGACCTGACTTTGTACCAGTTTCATGGGGATCTGACCTGTACCAGTTTCAGGGGGATCTGACCTGTACCAGTTTCATGGGGACCTGACCTGTACCAGTTTCAGGGGGATCTGACCTGTACAGTTTCATGGGGATCTGACTTGTATCAGTTTAAGGGGGATCTGACCTGTACCAGTTTCATGGGGACCTGAGCTGTACCAGTTTCATGGGGACTTGACCTGTATCAGTTTCATGGGGACCTGACCTGTATCAGTTTTATGGGGATCTGACCTGTATCAATTTCATGGGGATCTGACCTGTACCAGTTTCATGGGGAGCTGACCTGTACCAGTTTCAGGGGGATCTGACCTGTACCTGGTTCAGGGGGACCTGACCTGTACCAGTTTCATGGGGACTTGACCTGTATCAGTTTCATGGGGACCTGACCTGTATCAGTTTCATGGGGACCTGACCTGTATCAGTTTTATGGGGATCTGACCTGTATCAATTTCATGGGGATCTAACCTGTATCCGTTTCAGGGGGATCTGACCTGTACCTGTTTCAGGGGGATCTGACCTGTACCAGTTTCATGGGGACCTGACTTTGTACCAGTTTCATGGGGACCTGACCTGTATCCATTTCAGGGGGATCTGACCTGTACCTGTTTCGGGGGGATCTGCCCTGTGCCTGTTTCATGGGGACCTGACTTTGTACCAGTTTCATGAGGATCTGACCTGTACCAGTTTAAGGGGGATCTGACCTGTACCAGGTTAATGGGGATCTGACTTGTATCAGTTTCAGGGGGATCTGACCTGTACCAGTTTCATGGGGGCTGACCTGTACCAGATTCATGGGGACCTGACCTGCACCTGTTTCAGGGGGATCTGACCTGTACCAGTTTCATGGGGACCTGACCTGTACCAGTTTCAGGGGGATCTGACCTGTACAGTTTCATGGGGATCTGACTTGTATCAGTTTAAGGGGGATCTGACCTGTACCAGTTTCATGGGGACCTGACCTGTACCAGTTTCATGGGGACTTGACCTGTATCAGTTTCATGGGGACCTGATCTGTATCAGTTTTATGGGGATCTGACCTGTATCAATTTCATGGGGATCTGACCTGTACCAGTTTCATGGGGAGCTGACCTGTACCAGTTTCAGGGGGATCTGACCTGTACCTGGTTCAGGGGGACCTGACCTGTACCAGTTTCATGGGGACCTGACCTGTACCAGTTTCAGGGGGATCTGACCTGTACAGTTTCATGGGGATCTGACTTGTATCAGTTTAAGGGGGATCTGACCTGTACCAGTTTCATGGGGACCTGACCTGTACCAGTTTCATGGGGACTTCACCTGTATCAGTTTCATGGGGACCTGACCTGTATCAGTTTTATGGGGATCTGACCTGTATCAATTTCATGGGGATCTGACCTGTACCAGTTTCATGGGGAGCTGACCTGTACCAGTTTCAGGGGGATCTGACCTGTACCTGGTTCAGGGGGACCTGACCTGTACCAGTTTCATGGGGACCTGACCTGTACCAGTTTCATGGGGATCTGACATGTACCTGTTTCATGGGGATCTGACCTGTACCAGTTTCATGGGGACCTGACCTATACCAGTTTCATGTGGACCTGACCTGTACCTGTTTCAGGGGGATCTGTCGTGTACCAGTTTCATGGGGATCTGACCTGTACCTGTTTCAGGGGGATCTGACCTGTATCAGTTTCATGGGGATCTGACCTGTATCCATTTCAGGGGGATCTGACCTGTACCTGTTTCGGGGGGATCTGCCCTGTGCCTGTTTCATGGGGACCTGACTTTGTACCAGTTTCATGAGGATCTGACCTGTACCAGTTTAAGGGGGATCTGACCTGTACCAGGTTAATGGGGATCTGACTTGTATCAGTTTCAGGGGGATCTGACCTGTACCAGTTTCATGGGGGCTGACCTGTACCAGATTCATGGGGACCTGACCTGCACCAGTTTCATGGGGATCTGATCTGTACCAGTTTCAGGGGGATCTGACCTGTACCAGTTTCATGGGGACCTGACCTGTATCAGTTTCAGGGGGATCTGACCTGTACCAGATTCATGGGGATCTGACCTGCACCAGTTTCATGGGGATCTGACCTGTACCTTTTCAGGGGGATCTGACCTGTACCAGATTCATGGGGACCTGACCTGCACCAGTTTCATGGGGATCTGACCTGTATCGGTTTCAGGGGGATCTGAAGTGTACCAGTTTATTGGGGATCTGACCTGTACCTGTTTCAGGGGGATCTGACCTGAACCAGATTCATGGGGACCTGTCCTGCACCAGTTTCATTGGGATCTGACCTGTACCTGTTTCAGGGGGATCAGACCTGTACCAGATTCATGGGGACCTGACCTGCACCAGTTTCATGGGGATCTGATCTGTACCAGTTTCAGGGGGATCTGACCTGTACCAGTTTCATGGGGACCTGACCTGTACCTGTTTCAGGGGGATCTGACCTGTACCAGATTCATGGGGACCTGACCTGCACCAGTTTCATGGGGTTCTGACCTGTATCATTTTCAGGGGGATCTGACCTGTATCAGTTTCAGGGGGATCTGACCTGTGCCAGATTCATGGGGACCTGACCTGCACCAGTTTCATGGGGATCTGACCTGCACCAGTTTCATTGGGACCTGACCTGTATCATTTTCAGGGGGATCTGACCTGTATCAGTTTCAGGGGGATCTGACCTGTGCCAGATTCATGGGGACCTGACCTGCACCAGTTTCATGGGGATCTGACCTGCACCAGTTTCATGGGGACCTTACCTGTATAAGTTTCATGGGGATCTGACCTGTATCAGTTTCAGGGGGATCTGACCTGTGCCAGATTCATGGGGACCTGACCTGCACCAGTTTCATGGGGATCTGACCTGCACCAGTTTCATTGGGACCTGACCTGTATCAGTTTCAGGGGGATCTGACCTGTACCAGTTTCATGGGGACCTGACCTGTACCAGATTCATGGGGACCTGACCTGCACCAGTTTCATGGGGATCTGACCTGTACCAGTTTCATGGGGACTTGACCTGTATCAGTTTCATGGGGACCTGACCTGTATCAGTTTTATGGGGATCTGACCTGTATCAATTTCATGGGGATCTGACCTGTACCAGTTTCAGGGGGATCTGACCTGTACCTGTTTCAGGCGGACCTGACCTGTATCAGTTTCAGGGGGATCTGACCTGTATCCGTTTCAGGGGGATCTGACCTGTACCTGTTTCGGGGGGATCTGCCCTGTGCCTGTTTCATGGGGACCTGACTTTGTACCAGTTTCATGAGGATCTGACCTGTACCAGTTTCAGGGGGATCTGACGTGTACCAGTTTCATGGGGATCTGACCTGTACCGGTTTAAGGGGGATCTGACCTGTACCAGATTCATGGGGACCTGACCTGCACCAGTTTCATGGGGATCTGACCTGTACCAGTTTCATGGGGACTTGACCTGTACCTGTTTCATGGGGACCTGACCTGTACCAGTTTCATGTGGATCTGACATGTACCTGTTTCATGGGGATCTGACCTGTACCAGTTTCATGGGGACCTGACCTGTACCAGGTTCATGTGGACCTGACCTGTACCTGTTTCCGGGGGATCTTACCTGTACCAGATTCATGGGGACCTGACCTGCACCAGTTTCATGGGGATCTGATCTGTACCAGTTTCAGGGGGATCTGAACTATACCAGTTTCATGGGGACCTGACCTGTATCAGTTTCAGGGGGATCTGACCTGTACCAGTTTCATGGGGACCTGACCTGCACCAGTTTCATGGGGATCTGACCTGTATCAGTTTCAGGGGGATCAGACCTGTACCAGATTCATGGGGACCTGACCTGCACCAGTTTCATGGGGATCTGATCTGTACCAGTTTCAGGGGGATCTGACCTGTACCAGTTTCATGGGGACCTGACCTGTACCTGTTTCAGGGGGATCTGACCTGTACCAGATTCATGGGGACCTGACCTGCACCAGTTTCATGGGGTTCTGACCTGTATCATTTTCAGGGGGATCTGACCTGTATCAGTTTCAGGGGGATCTGACCTGTGCCAGATTCATGGGGACCTGACCTGCACCAGTTTCATGGGGATCTGACCTGCACCAGTTTCATTGGGACCTGACCTGTATCATTTTCAGGGGGATCTGACCTGTATCAGTTTCAGGGGGATCTGACCTGTGCCAGATTCATGGGGACCTGACCTGCACCAGTTTCATGGGGATCTGACCTGCACCAGTTTCATGGGGACCTTACCTGTATAAGTTTCATGGGGATCTGACCTGTATCAGTTTCAGGGGGATCTGACCTGTGCCAGATTCATGGGGACCTGACCTGCACCAGTTTCATGGGGATCTGACCTGCACCAGTTTCATTGGGACCTGACCTGTATCAGTTTCAGGGGGATCTGACCTGTACCAGTTTCATGGGGACCTGACCTGTACCAGATTCATGGGGACCTGACCTGCACCAGTTTCATGGGGATCTGACCTGTACCAGTTTCATGGGGACTTGACCTGTATCAGTTTCATGGGGACCTGACCTGTATCAGTTTTATGGGGATCTGACCTGTATCAATTTCATGGGGATCTGACCTGTACCAGTTTCAGGGGGATCTGACCTGTACCTGTTTCAGGCGGACCTGACCTGTATCAGTTTCAGGGGGATCTGACCTGTATCCGTTTCAGGGGGATCTGACCTGTACCTGTTTCGGGGGGATCTGCCCTGTGCCTGTTTCATGGGGACCTGACTTTGTACCAGTTTCATGAGGATCTGACCTGTACCAGTTTCAGGGGGATCTGACGTGTACCAGTTTCATGGGGATCTGACCTGTACCGGTTTAAGGGGGATCTGACCTGTACCAGATTCATGGGGACCTGACCTGAACCAGTTTCATGGGGATCTGACCTGTACCAGTTTCATGGGGACTTGACCTGTACCTGTTTCATGGGGACCTGACCTGTACCAGTTTCATGTGGATCTGACATGTACCTGTTTCATGGGGATCTGACCTGTACCAGTTTCATGGGGACCTGACCTGTACCAGGTTCATGTGGACCTGACCTGTACCTGTTTCCGGGGGATCTTACCTGTACCAGATTCATGGGGACCTGACCTGCACCAGTTTCATGGGGATCTGATCTGTACCAGTTTCAGGGGGATCTGAACTATACCAGTTTCATGGGGACCTGACCTGTATCAGTTTCAGGGGGATCTGACCTGTACCAGTTTCATGGGGACCTGACCTGCACCAGTTTCATGGGGATCTGACCTGTATCAGTTTCAGGGGGATCTGACCTGTATCTGTTTCAGGGGGATCTGACCTGTACCAGTTTCATGGGGACCTGACCTGTACCAGTTTCAGGGGGATCTGACCTGTACAGTTTCATGGGGATCTGACTTGTATCAGTTTAAGGGGGATCTGACCTGTACCAGTTTCATGGGGACCTGACCTGTACCAGTTTCATGGGGACTTGACCTGTATCAGTTTCATGGGGACCTGACCTGTATCAGTTTTATGGGGATCTGACCTGTATCAATTTCATGGGGATCTGACCTGTACCAGTTTCATGGGGAGCTGACCTGTACCAGTTTCAGGGGGATCTGACCTGTACCTGGTTCAGGGGGACCTGACCTGTACCAGCTTCATGGGGACCTGACCTGTACCAGTTTCATGGGGATCTGACATGTACCTGTTTCATGGGGATCTGACCTGTACCAGTTTCATGGGGACCTGACCTATACCAGTTTCATGTGGACCTGACCTCTACCTGTTTCAGGGGGATCTGTCGTGTACCAGTTTCATGGGGATCTGACCTGTACCTGTTTCAGGGGGATCTGACCTGTATCAGTTTCATGGGGATCTGACCTGTATCCATTTCAGGGGGATCTGACCTGTACCTGTTTCGGGGGGATCTGCCCTGTGCCTGTTTCATGGGGACCTGGCTTTGTACCAGTTTCATGAGGATCTGACCTGTACCAGTTTAAGGGGGATCTGACCTGTACCAGGTTAATGGGGATCTGACTTGTATCAGTTTCAGGGGGATCTGACCTGTACCAGTTTCATGGGGGCTGACCAATACCAGATTCATGGGGACCTGAACTGCACCAGTTTCATGGGGATCTGATCTGTACCAGTTTCAGGGGGATCTGACCTGTACCAGTTTCATGGGGACCTGACCTGTATCAGTTTCAGGGGGATCTGACCTGTACCAGATTCATGGGGATCTGACCTGCACCAGTTTCATGGGGATCTGACCTGTACCTTTTCAGGGGGATCTGACCTGTACCAGATTCATGGGGACCTGACCTGCACCAGTTTCATGGGGATCTGACCTGTATCAGTTTCAGGGGGATCTGACGTGTACCAGTTTATTGGGGATCTGACCTGTACCTGTTTCATGGGGACCTGACCTGCACCAGTTTCATGGGGATCTGACCTGTATCAGTTTCAGGGGGATCTGACCTGTATCTGTTTCAGGGGGATCTGACCTGTACTTGTTTCATGGGGACCTGACCTGTATCAGTTTCATGGGGATCTGACCTGTATCAGTTTCAGGGGGATCTGACCTGTACCAGATTCATGGGGACCTGACCTGTATCAGTTTCATGGGGATCTGACCTGTGTCAGTTTCATGGGGATCTGACATGTATCAGTTTCATGGGGATCTGACCTGTCTTAGTTTCATGGGGATCTGACCTGTCTCAGCACACCTTTCTGCCCTAACATTACTTTTTACAGTGCTAGAAACTTTATAGTTCTGAAATCTATCAACTCTCTCTCTCTCTCTCTCCATGCTACCCAACCCTATACAGTAAGCCACTCATCATGTGGATATCAATCACCATACAGTGTAGTGTGTATTTAAATTCACACCACATATACTGTAGATCCAGGAGGATGTCCATTAGGACATGTACTGGGAGGATTGCAAGCAATCCACTTTGTGAAGAGACTAACATGTTGGAGAGCACATCTGTGGAATCATTCACCCTTAGCAATTCAGATTGCTATGGCTATCACCAACGCTAATGGCTGTACCTGGTGGCCCTTCCTTCATGGAACCTACGTTTTGTGTAGTTAGATTTGGCAGCAATTCATTCCAGGAAGCATCAGTAGCTGACTTCTCTATTTTATCAGCCCCTGGTTAGAAGCTGGCCAGAAAATAATTCTGCAGCAATTACCATATGTTGTGATTGTGGTTTTGGACCAGCACCGTGACATCTGTGTTATATTGGCATCTGGGGCACACTGAAGCAACTTCCACAGGCTACATTCCTTCTCTGCATCTACTGAACAGGTGCTCTCTTTACAACGGCTCTCCTACAGAGGATTCAGGGCTAACCAAAGCACTGACTCTCTGCCTACCCTGTTAAAGGTTTTATTTACACTGACAGCATGTTTGTAAAATAGTAATTACAGAAAAACAGACTTTAAGAGGATTGCACAAAGTAAGAGCACTGTAATTCCATTACACTCCCATCACTTGTTCGTTCTCTCACTGCACACAAAAGTCAATTGGAATAATTAATTTGACTAAAACAACAAAAAATAGTTAAGACATTTGTTTTCAATGACAGAATCAATGGTTTTGTTATTATCAACAGAGTTGGGCTTTATCCTGCTTTTTTCTGGGGCCTGTTCAAAATGTGTGGAGGACTTAGAGGGATAACAGGACTTAGAGAGTTGTCCCTAGGCCATGCCTGCCTCAGCCTAGACAAAGCCCCAACTAGAGGCTGGCTCTCAGCATCTTTACACACTGTCCTGAAGACACTCCGTTAGACTACTCACACGCACACACACACATACACACAGAAATACAGACAATCCGCTCCTCAGGACCAGACAGCCTGTTCTCTCATTATCTTTGAAAGAACTAAACCCACACAGAAACACACACATACACACACATTTCATGCACACAGTAAACGATGAGGCGTTTGGAATATCTACAGGGAATTCCCTGACACAAACAATCAATTATTTCTTTAAACTTCTTCCATTCATCATAATTTGTCTGAGATGACAGTCTGGAGCAGGTGTTAACCTGGCTCAGTGGTGAGAGGAGAGGAGAGGATAGCAGCCCGGAGCCTGCATCTTAAATGGCACCCTATTCCCTATTTAGTGCACTACTTTTAACTAGGGTCCATAGGGCTCTGGTCAAAAGTAGACCACTATATAGAGAATAGGATGCAATTTGAGATGCTGCCAGAGACTTTGTGTGCTGTGTGTCCCTGTGTTAAATGATGTTTCCCCCAGGAAGGGACTGGGAGGGAGCAGCAGGGCTGTTCTGGCCTGTCATACAGCCTCTCACTCCTACAATAAACCAGACCATCATCACATCAGAATGCCAACTGTCACAGAGCCCTGCTATCTGTTCCAGAATGGTTCTATGCTTTCCATGTTCTGGTCGGAAGTGTTATGCATGTTTGATGTGTTTCACCTCGTCACAGGAAGAGGAGCCTTCCTGTCCCTGCCACTCTGCTGTCCTCCTCCTGCTACAGAGAATAGAGCACATACGTGATCAACTCTGTAAGTTATAGGAGCTCGACCAGACGTTATTTCAATTTCTGCATCAAAGAATTATCGGCCATGACATGGACACATGAGGGGGCTTTTAAGTCAATTGTGGCAGCAATGTCAACTCACTAATTTATCAGGCCTGTAGCAATTAATATATTAATCCATTAAATTCATAAAGCATTAGGCTCCATAAAGCAGTCAAGTGATCCAATTACATTGCTCATGTGAAAGTGTGACACAATAGAATTATAGGGATAGCTTTATCTAATACATAAATATAAAGACGTAAGGATATATATATATATGCCATTTAGCAGACGCTTTTATCCAAAGCGACTTACAGTCATGTGTGCATACATTCTACGTATGGGTGGTCCCGGGGATCGAACCCACTACCCTGGCGTTACAAGTGCCATGCTCTACCAACTGAGCTACAGAAGGATATCTAGGTAAAGTGTGTCAGCTATACCAGAGGATCACAACTTTGATAGGTGTCACAGGCGTCCTCCTCTTCATCTGAAGAGGAGAGGCGAGAAGGCCCGGAGGACCAAAATGCGGCGTGGTATGTGTTCATGATGAAATTAAATAAAGAAAACACTGAACACTGAAACACACTATACAAAACAATAAACAAATAACGACCGTGAAGCTAAATGAGAACTGTGAATACACAAGCAATCAACATAGACAATCACCCACAAACAAACAGTGAAACCCAGGCTACCTAAGTATGATTCTCAATCAGAGACAACTAATGACACCTGGCTCTGATTGAGAACCATACTAGGCCGAAACATACAAATCCCCAAATCATAGAAAAACAAACATAGACTGCCCACCCCAACTCACACCCTGACCATACTAAATAAATACAAAACAAAGGAATTAAAGGTCAGAACGTGACAATAGGACAACAATCCTGTGTAATATATGGCACGGAGACATACACACAGTCCTGAAATGGTGGACAAAGTGAAAGCAATGAAACGAGAGAACGGTTAGCTTAGTCAGTTGGACAGGAGGTTGAAAAATATCTACTAATAATCGTGCAATACTGAGTAAGTTAGGAACTGCAGAATAAAATAGGATTCTCCAAGGAGAAAATAAAAACGAGGAGAAAAAAAGAAATCTGGAATCTGTTCCAAAATGACAATCTGTTTTCAAGATGTGTATAATTAGATGACCAACACATTCTAACATCAGTGGAACAGCGCGTGGGTCCTTGGGAAGAGGAAACGGCAAGAATTAATCACTTTGACCACAGCATAATGTTTATAATGCATAATGGGAAGAATAAGTACATTTAAACAGAGCTGTTTAAGGTCTTTAAAAAGGGATAGGATAAACACTTGTTTATAAGCAGAATGATAATCAGAATGAGATTTTACACAGCTGTAAATCATAATGCGAACATCAGAGAAAACGTCACAGGGCGTGGAAGGGAATGATCTCAAATGCTAGTTGAAGAAGAATAAAACTTTCATGGTTTTTAAAATAAATGAATTATCTTCTAAATTACAGGCCTCATTATAGAAGGATCCTGCCACCATTATCATCATTAAAAACAGATGGGCTACTTATATACTCAGCATGCCCTCATACTATGTAATGCAGATTCATATTCATGACCAGGATGATCTATTCCTATAGATTCATTAAGTATTCAGGGATATTTGAGTTTATCACAAATGTATCAAGTGGAGATTGACTTTTGATCATTACGGGGGAATTAAATCACAGTATTTACAGTCATTTTCCTGACATGAGGAAAAAGGTGAATTTTCATATGGATTATAAAATCCAGGCAAATTAATGTAATGTAATTGCTATTAAAGGTAAAAGGAAATTCAATATACAGGGAGATTATACTATATATTTTGATTCATATTTTTCTTTTATGTTATTTTATCACTGAAACATAGGCACTGATCCTCAGTTACAGATAAATGACCTACCATGTCAAAGCTGTTCCACAGTGAGTGACAAAGACGAGCATGAAGCCAAATGAACAAGGACAAGCAGGAGAAAGTTCACATTCATATTCAATATTGAAATTCAATGTGTGAGAGTGTGAGCCGAGTGTGAGTGCTCGGTGATCGCAGCGCACTGCTCTGCTGCTTGAAGTACTGGAGATTGCTGGCTTTGACATTTCCCCATTGTGCACAGCGGTGCAGCAGGCAATAATTAAATATCAGGTGCATAAGCTGCTCTTTAATTTGACATGTGTGCTCCAGGCAATAAACACACGTGGTGCAGTGGGGGCAGAGTAATTGCAGAGGAATGAAATATCGTATCAAGAGTGAGCGGATCATTGTATCAGGTACCTGATGACAGCTCGTTTGATCATTACGCCAGGGCTAAAGAGGTTGGCTAATTAGTTGCCATTAAAACTCACCCTCTAATCAGGGGTCGCTCTTGCATAAAAAATGTCCTTATCTCCAGATGAGTGAACAATGCCCTTAACCCTTTCATGCCTAGGCAAGCTCCCCTTCCTGCAGCTATTTGCAATAGAAATTAGGCACTAGGATGTAGTAAAAAAATGGAGGGGGGGTCCTTCTGTATTGTCATTTTACTGTCTGTAGAAGATAACTATTAATCCCTTCAGCAGAACTACTTAGATAATATACATTCCTCTACTATGGATACTTTGGAGTGGTTTTGGTCTATTCATAGCTGTAGTGATTTGAACTGAGGTGAGATTACAGGTATTGAAACCCCCACCTACTACTGACGTAACAACAGATGGTATTATTTTCTCAATGTTCCATTAAAAAGAGATGTGGTTCAGGCTAGGAGTTCAACCAAAGCAGAGGAAGAAGAAGTCAGTGGAGTGAGATTAAAAGAATGCTTATGCCACATGGCACGGATGCATTATGTCAATAGGAGTAAAGAATGAATTCTTCAGAGCTCTCCCTTGTGAGATGGCCCCTGTCGTCTGAGGAACTAAAGGTTCCTCTTGCTGTGACTTTCAAGGATGGCAGAAAGTGCTCTGGTGAGAGCCCCATGCAATATTAGCTGACAGCCCCATATAAATAATGAGGCACATAATGCCATGTGCGAGCGCTAGTGTCTCCACAAGGGCTTTCAATAGGTGCACCCTTGCCGCTACATTTCCATTTTGTTCAACAAAGAGCCAGTCTTCACAGACGACTTCTGTCTGAAAGCTTTGCCTGATCATTCTTTTATGTGCCACTTCCCAGAATGCACAATATTCACAGGACCTCATGATAATAGGCTCGTCGGGACACCGGGAGGGAAGAGAAAGAGGCGTCTTGTCGGAGTGCATACATCCAGGCCTGGCCCCAGGGAGAGGGCCATGCCGTGCGACACTCCAGTCACAGGAAGCCAGGGGACTGCCGTGCAGTGTGCCTGACTCCTCTTCCCCCCATCACTGTGGCTAATGGCTGCCATGTTTGAGAGAAGGGGCTGTGCTGGTGTCTCAGCCTGGGCTGATGTAAGAAGAGATCCATTAGAGGTCGTAAGCACACACAGGATGGGCCGGGGTGATGGTCGATTGATAAGACTGTAAGGGAAGTGAGGCGGAAGCAGCTTTTGCCTCTTTCTTTCCTGACTCCCCTCCACAAGGACTGCTTTAACCAGACTGAAATGGAGTGGAAAATTGATGGAGATGTCTTGCATTGTGATTGTACTTCTGGACTGTGTAAAGTACTTCTGGGCTGTGAGCAGCTCTGGTAGAGGGTAGGCCTCTGTTTTGAAATGGTCAGAAAATTGACCATATTCTCTTGAGCAATCGAGGACATCTTCCATAGTTCCCATCTGTGTCCAATATTGTGTTATAACTCGGTTGCGACTTGTAAACATGGGCACAGCAGCATCGCTACAGGCACAATCCACTGTTTGCTCTCGAAACACTGTGAAACAATTACACAATGCTGATGGGAGCCTGTCTATTGACATTTTTCACTCTTTCTAAACCTGTCTATTCCTAGACATCTCTCAGAGAATAATACTCTACTCTATGTTGTACCATTTCTACAGTCATTGAGAAATGCCCTGCTGCCCGAATGATTGCATTTCACTGGCAAACAGTACTGTACAATTCATAATTAGATTAATTCAGAAACAATAATTTACTGGGGAGCCATTGGGAGGCTGAGAGCTGAGAGCCCATCCATATGCTACCAATTTCCTGCTTTATTCATTGTGTGTTCTGGCGTTGTGTGGGAGGCTCTACAACTTCCATCTTTCTGACAAATCAGCCAAAATAGCAATACAAACATTTTCCTTCTCCTTCTTTTCAGCCCAGTTAAAATATCACAGGATTGTATAAATTAAGACTGTCGAAAAATGTCATTAATAATGAAACATGCATACTATTTCTCAATCCTGTTTCTCCTTATAAATAAATGATAATTTGTTTCTCTGCATCGTTACACAAAGGCCCGAGACTCCTCTCCAACATTCTAATTATTTTGAAATAAATACATGAATAGATTGAGTGTCTTATCTCACGCTTTCCCCCATTGGTTGACATGAAAACAGAGAGGAACTAGAGAGGTAGTATGCTCCAATAGGATGCTGCTGTTGACACTGAAAGTGAAAAAGGATCAGTGAAGGATCTCAAAGGGTGAGGATCAGCAGAATTAAAGCAAAACGATTTGTTTGGACATTACAGAACTTTCTTTAAGTATCCTCTAACAGCAAAGCAGACTCTATGGAACATCTCTCTGGGACTCATCATGCTTAGCTTATTTACTAAGAATAAGCTTTGACCTTTGAATCAATGCAGAATAAAGAAAGGGGAAACAGCGTGGGGTTTATTTTTCAGGGCCTGCAACATCTACAACACAAACACTCCACCTATCTAACCACTAAGCTGTCAAAGAGCAGGGCTTGGGCTTGTAAACACACAGACAGGATGTGACATTACCATGGGTGAACTGGTATTACATTCGGCTCTAGCAGCAGCAATAGCTCTGCAGGCCCTCAGCTTTCTACATGGAGAATAGAGGCTGGGACACAATGAGCGAGATCATTACCAGACCCAAGAGCATACAGCATGTACAAAATCATATTCCTGCACATGATCATTTTACCCCTTTGCTAATGACAACGTTACACACTATAATAATTGTATTTCTTGATAATTCAAAAAAATCCACATTGATTAAACATTTACAAGGTACTCAATGATTCATGAGATTTGTTTAAATGTACACATACAGTGCCATAGAATTTTTCCACATTTTGTTGTGTTACAGCCTGAATTTAAAATGGATTCAATTGAGATTTTTGGTCTCTGGTTTACACAGAATACCACATAATGTCAAAGGACAATTAGGTTTTTCAAAATGCTTTACAAATCAATAAAAAATAAAAAGTTTAAATGTCTTGAGTCAATAAGTATTCCACCCATTTGTTATGGCTGTCACGCCTTGGTCATTGTATCTTGTGTTTTTGTTATATGTTTGGGTAGGCCAGGGTGTGACATGGGTTTATATGTTGTATTTCGTATTGGGGTTTGTATTAATTAGGAGTGTGTATTAGTAGGGGTGTGTCTAGTTAGGCTTGGCTGCCTGAGGCGATTCCTAATTGGAGTCAGCTGATTCTCGTTGTCTCGGATTGGGAACCGTATTTAGGCAGCCTGAGTGCGCGTTGTATTTCGTGGGCGATTGTACCTGTCTTAGTGTTAGTCACCAGATAGGCTGTATTCGTTTCTTTCGTTTGTTGTTTTCTTCTTCGTTATTTCATGTACTGTATTAGCTTCATTAAAAGTCATGAGTAACCTACACGCTGCATTTCGGTCTGCCTCTCTTCTAACAGCAGACGAAGTTCATTACAATGGCAAGCCTAAATAAGTTCAGGAGTAAAGTAAAGGGGGTATTAACAACTGTCCATGGGGACATGACCCCCCCCCCACATTCTCAAATTTTTAAAGCTTAAGACAAACTTCTAAAGTTGATTTCCAAACTGTATCAGGGGTTGATAGAGGCTTTCAAGATGACCCAAAACATGTCAAACAAAAATGTGAGGAAAATCTGGGAGACACTATTGATGATGATGAATGGATACAGAGATGTTAGAATGCTCAGTCATGTTCATATAATCTCAGAAATAAATTACTGCAGTTTAATCCATAGAACGTACTATATTCCAGTGAACGTGAAAATAATGCACTTTCATGAGGTCTGGATGCCTTATATGGAATACTGTACGACAAAAGGAGTCTGTATTGAAAACATGCCCAATGCAATCTGGTTTCCGAGCCGGTCACGGGTGCACCTCAGCCACGCTCAAGGTACTAAACGATATCATAACCGCCATCGATAAAAGACAGTACTGTGCAGCCGTCTTCATCGACCTTGCCAAGGCTTTCGACTCTGTCAATCACCATATTCTTATCGGCAGACTCAGTAGCCTCGGTTTTTTGGATAACTACCTTGCCTGGTTCACCAATTACTTTGCAGACAGAGTTCAGTGTGTCAAATCGGAGGGCATGCTGTCCGGTCCTCTGGCAGTCTCTATGGGGGTGCCACAGGGTTCAATCCTTAGGCCGACTCTTTTCTCTGTATATATCAATGATGTTGCTCTTGCTGCGGGCGATTCCCTGATCCACCTCTACGCAGACGACACCATTCTATATACTTCCGGCCTGTCCTTGGACACTGTGCTATCTAACCTCCAAACGAGCTTCAATGCCACACAACACTCCTTCCGTGGCCGCCAACTGCTCTTAAACGCTAGTAAAACCAAATGCATGCTTTTCAACCGTTCGCTGCCTGCACCCGCACGCCTGACCAGCATCACCACCCTGGATGGTTCCGACCTTGAATATGTGGACATCTATAAGTACGTAGGTGTCTGGCTAGACTGTAAACTCTCCTTCCAGACACATATCAAACATCTCCAATCGAAAATCAAATCAAGAGTCGGCTTTCTATTCCGCAACAAAGCCTCCTTCACTCACGCCGCCAAACTTACCCTAGTAAAACTAACTATCCTACCGATCGTCGACTACGGCGATGTCATCTACAAAATTGCTTCCAATACTCTACTCAGCAAACTGGATGCAGTTTATCACAGTACCATCCGATTTGTCACTAAAGCACCTTATACCACCTACCACTGCGACTTGTATGCTCTAGTTGGCTGGCCCTCGCTACATATTCGTCGCCAGACCCACTGGCTCCAGGTCATCTACAAGTCCATGCTAGGTAAAGCTCCGCCTTATCTCAGTTCACTGGTCACGATGGCAACACCCATCCGTAGCACGCGCTCCAGCAGGTGTATCTCACTGATCATCCCTAAAGCCAACACCTAATTTGGCCGCCTTTCGTTCCAGTTCTCTGCTGCCTGTGACTGGAACGAATTGCAAAAATCGCTGAAGTTGGAGACTTTTATCTCCCTCACCAACTTCAAACATCTGCTATCTGAGCAGCTAACTGATCGCTGCAGCTGTACATAGTCTATCGGTAAATAGCCCACCCATTTTTACCTACCTCGTCCCCATACTGTTTTTATTTATTTACTTTTCTGCTCTTTTGCACACCAATATCTCTACCTGTACATGACCATCTGATCATTTATCACTCCAGTGTTAATCTGCAAAATTGTAATTATTCGCCTACCTCCTCATGCCTTTTGCACACAATGTATATAGACTCCCCTTTTTTTCTACTGTGTTATTGACTTGTTAATTGTTTACTCCATGTGTAACTCTGTGTTGTCTGTTCACACTGCTATGCTTTATCCTGGCCAGGTCGCAGTTGCAAATGAGAACTTGTTCTCAACTATCCTACCTGGTTAAATAAAGGTGAAATAAAAAATATTAAAAAATCAATTAAAGTTTTATTGGTCACATATACCTGATTAGCAGATGTTATCGCGGGTGTAGCGAAATGCTTATGCTTCTAGCTCTGACAGTGCAGTAATATCTAACAGGTAATATATAACAAATTCCACAACCTATACCCAATACACACAAATCTCAGTAGGAATGATTTAGGACTATATTCATATGGACGAGCGATGTCAGAGCGGAACGGACTAAGATGCAGTAGAAAAACAGTAAATACATATGAGATGAGTAATGCAAGATATGTAAGCATTATTAAGTGAATGAGATACCGTAGAATAGTATAGAAAACAGTAAATACATATGAGATGAGTAATGCAAGATATGTAAACATTAAGTGACTAAAATACCATGGAATAGTATAGAATACAGTATATACATATGATATGAGTAATGCAAGATATGTTAATATTATTAAGTGGCTAAGATATTGCAGAATAGTATAGAATACAGTATATACATATGAGATGAGTAATGCCAGATATGTAAACATTATTAACCTCTTCAACCTATGGGGGCGCTATTTCATTATTGGATAAAAAAACGTGCCCGTTTTAAGCGCAATATTTTGTCACAAAAAGATGCTCGACAATGGATATAATTGACAGCTTTGGAAAGAAAACACTCTGACGTTTCCAAAACTGCAAAGATATTGTCTGTGAGTGCCACAGAACCAATGCTACAGGCGAAACCAAGATGAAATTTCATACAGGAAGTGAGCCAGATTTTTGAGGCGCTGTGTTCCAATGTCTCCTTATATGGCTGTGAATGTGCAAGGAATGAGCCTACACTTTCTGTCGTTTCCCCAAGGTGTTTGCAGCATTGTGACGTATTTGTAGGCATATCATTGGAAAATTGACCATAAGAGACTACATTTACCAGGTGTCCGCTCGGTGTCCTCCGTCAAAACTATTGCGTAATCTCCGGGTGCGTGCATTTTCCCATTTTGAACAGAGGAGAAACTAAACTGCCACGAGTGACTTCTCGAATAGATATGTGAAAAACACCTTGAGGATTGATTCTAAACATCGTTTGCCATGTTTCTGTTGATATTATGGAGTTAATTTGGAAAAAAGTTTGCGTTGTAATGACTGAATTTTGATTTTTTTTGGTAGCCAAACATGACGCAGAAAACGGACCGATTTCTCCTGCACAAATAATCTTTCAGGAAACACTGAACATTTGCTATCTAACTGAGAGTCTCCTCATTTAAAACATCCGAAGTTCTTCAAAGGTAAATTATTTTATTTGAATGGTTTTCAGGTTTCTTTGAAAATGTTGCCTGCTGAATGCTAACGCTAAATGCTAACGCTAGCTATCTATAGCTATCAATACTGTTACACAAATGCTTGTTTTGCTATGGTTGAGAAGCATATTTCTGAAAATCTGAGATGACAGTGTTGTTAACAAAAGGCTAAGCTTGAGAGCTAGCATAGTGATTTCATTTCATTTGCGATTTTCATGAATAGTTAACGTTGTGTTATGCTAATGAGCTTGCGATAGATTTACACAATCCTGGATACAGGTTTTTGTCTTAGCTAAACATGACGGACAAAATGGAGCAATTTCTCCGAAACAAATAATCTTTCAGGAAAAACTGAACATTTGCTATCTAACTGAGTCTCCTCATTGAAAACATCAGAAGTTCTTCAAAGGTAAATGATTTTATTTGAATGGTTTTCTGTTTTTTGTGAAAATGTTGCCTGCTGAATGCTAACGCTAAATGCTAACGCTAAATGCTAACGCTAAATGCTAACGCTAGCTATCAATAGCTATCAATACTGTTACACAAATGCTTGTTTTGCTATGGTTGAGAAGCATATTTTTGAAAATCTGAGATGACAGTGTTGTTAACAAAAGGCTAAGCTTGAGAGCTAGCATATTTATTTCATTTCATTTGCGATTTTCATGAATAGTTAACGTTGCGTTATGGTAATGAGCTTGAGGCTGTATTCACGATCCCGGATCCGGGATGGCTCGACGCAAGAAGTTAAAGTGACTAGTGTTCCGTTCCTTAAAGTGGCCAGTGATTCCTAGTCTATGTATATAGGCAGCAGCCCCTAATGTGCTAGTGATGGCTGTTTAACAGTCTGATGGCACTGACATAGAAGCTGTTTTTCAGTCTCTCGGTCCCAGCTTTGATGCACCTGTACTGACATCGCCTTCTGGATGATAGCAGGGTGAACAGGCAGTGGCTCGGGTGGTTGATGTCCTTGATGATCTTTTTGGCCTTCTTGTGATATCGGGTGCTGTAGGCGTCCTGGAGGGCAGGCAGTTTGCCTCCGGTAATACGTTGGGCAGACCGCACCACCCTCTGGAGAACCTTGTGGTTGCGGGCGGTGCAGTTGCCATACCAGGCGGTGATACAGCCCGACAGGATTTTAGGTGACAAGCCAAATTTCTTTAGCCTCTTGAGGTTGAAGAGGCTTTGTTGTGCCTTCTTCACCTCACTGTCTATGTGGGTGGTCCATTTCAGTTTGTCAGTGATGTGTACGCCAAGGAACTTGAAGCTTTCCACCTTCTCCACCGCGGTCCCGTCGATGTAGATAGGGGGGTGAACCCTCTGCTTTTTCCTGAAGTCCACAATCATCTCCTTTGTTTTGTTGACGTTGAGTGAGAGGTTGTTTTCCAGGCACCACACTCCCAGAGCCCTCACCTCCTCCCTGTAGGCTGCATCGTCAATGTTGGTAATCAAGCCCACTACTGTTGTGTCGTCTGCAATCTTGATGATTGAGTTGGAGGCATGCTTGGCCACACAGTCATGGGTTAACAGGGAGTACAGGAGGGTGCTGAACACGGACCCTTGTGGGGACGAAATGTTGAGGATCAGAGGAGTGGAGGTGATGTTTCCTACCCTCACCACCTGGGGCGGCCCATCAGGAAGTCCAGGATCCAATTGCACAGTGCGGGGTTCAGACCCAGGGCCTCGAGCTTAATGATGTGCTTGGAGGGTACTATGGTGTTGAATGCTTATCTATAGTCAATGAACAGCATTCTTACATAGGTATTCCTCTTGTCCAGATGGGATAGGGCAGTGTGCAGAGTGATGGCGATTGCATCGTCTGTGGATCTATTGGGACGGTAAGCAAATTGAAGCAGTTCCAGAGTGGCAGGTAAGGTAGAGGTGATATGATCCTTGACAAGTCTCTCAAAGCACTTCATGACGACAGAGGTGAGTGCTATGGAGCGATAGTCATTAAGTTCAGTTACCTTTGCTTTCTTGGATACAGGAACAATGGTGGCCATAGGCCTATGATATGAATTATAACACCCTCTTTAATTTTGTAACAGTGAATATTTTTTTCTTCTTTTGGCTCTATACACCAAAAGTTTGGATTTGAAATCAAACAATGACTATGAAGTTAAAGTGCAGACTGTCAGCTGTTATTTGGGGGTATTTTCATCATATCAGGTGAATTGTTTATAAAGTACAGCACTTTTTGTACATGGTCCTTCCATTTTACGGGAGCAAAAGTATTGGGACAAATTCATTTGTATGTATATTAAAGTAGCTAAAATGTAAGTATTTGGTCCCAAATTCATAGTACACAATGACTAAAGTTTGTTACACATTTTCTGTTTGTTTTGGTTGTGTTTCAGATTATTTTGTGCTCAATAGAAAATAATGGTAAATAATGTATTGTGTCATTTTGGAGTCACTTTTATTGTAAATAAGAATAGAATATGGTTAAAAAATGTTCTATATTAATGTGTTTGCTACTATGATTACAGATAATCCTGAATGAATCTTGAATTATATCTTGCTCGTCTAACTTTCTCACTCATCGTTATTCACGATTCATTCAGGATTATCCATAATCATGGTAGTATCCACATTCATGTAAAATGTTTGTCCCATGTTTTATGAGCTTAAATAAAAGATTCCAGAAATGTTCCATACACACAAAAAAAATGTATTTCTCTCAAATTTCTGTTAGTGAGCATTTCTCCTTCACGAAGATAATCCATCCACCTGACAGGTGTGGCATATCAAGAAGCTGCATGACCATTACACCTTGTGCTGGGGACAATAAAAGGCCACTCTGAAATGTGCAGTTTTGTCACACAACACAATGACACAGATATCTAAAGTTGTGAGGGAGCGTGCAGTTGGCATTCTGACTGCAGGAATGTCCACCAGAACCGTTGCCATCCTTCCTGGCATCCTTCCTAACACAACCGATGTCTCGTTGGTAGGATATACGTGATTGTAGTTTGTCCACTTTATTATCCAGCGATTGAACGTTGGCCAATAGTACCAATAGCAAAGGCAGATTAGCCACTCAGCGCTGGATCCTCACAAAGCACCCCGATCTCCTTCCGCGATACCTCCGTCTACTTCTATTGCGAATGATGGGAATGAGGGCCTGTTCTGGTGTCTGGAGTAAATCCCTCTCATCCGACACATTAAAGAAAAATTATTTGTCCACTTCAAGGTGAGTAATCACTGTTCTGATATCCAGAAGCTATTTTCGGTCATAAGAGACGGTAGCAGCAACATTTTGTACAAAATAAGTTACAAAAAAACAAACAAAATAGCTACCATTTAAGGGCAGCCATCCCATCCTGCGCCATCCATGTGCTTGTCTCCACCCCCTCCAGGTGTCACCCATCTTCCCCACTTATCCTCTGGGTATTTATACCTGGGTTTTCTGTCTGTCTGTGCCAATTCGTCTTGTTTTTCAAGCTTATCAGTGTTTGTCATGTCAGCTCCTGTTTTTTCCCACTCTTTTTTTCTCGTCCTCCTGGTTTTGACCATTGCCTGTCCCGACCCTGTACCCTCCCACCTGACCTCTGCCTGTCGCTGACCCTGGTGTATAGGTATATAGGTATACAAGACAGGTATACAATTCTTATCTAAACATAAAAGAGCATACAGGAACAACAAGACCCAGAGTTCTGGGTGCAAAACAAATAATACAAAACACGACATACAAAACAAGGACACGTAGAAAGAAAGAGGGAAGATGTCCCCCCCCCACTTATCCCCCCCCCCAAAGGTAGATTCAAATATTACAATTGAGATTGCGTTAATAAGTACAAATTCACAGCGCCGACTCGTCCAAGTAGGAGAGGAATTGGCTGCCAGATTTGATCAAATGTTGATAATTTGTTGTTCAGAATATATCTAATTCTTTCTAAGTGTACAGTGTTTGCCAATTCACTGAGCCAGAATTTGGTAGAGGGCGCTTCCCTCCTTTTCCAATACAACAAGATTAGTTTTTTTGCCAAAATGAGACCGTACGAGATTAGTTGTTTTTGGGGGTAGGTTAATCCGTTTAGGAACGCAGATACTCCCAGGATTATCAGAAGCAGGTCTGGATCTATTGAAGTCTCCAAAAATTCAGAGAGGATCCCAAAAATTCCACGCCAATAACCATGCAAGCTAGAGCATAGGGCAAAGCAGTGGAGTAGTGTACCCTGCGCAGCCTGACTTCCGCGACGCATATAAGGCCCTGCCCCGCCCCGCCCCCCTTTCGGAAAATCTGACCACGACTCCATTTTGCTGATCCCTGCCTACAGGCAGAAACTAAAACAAGAGGCTCCCACGCTGAGGTCTGTCCAATGCTGGTCAGACCAAGCTGACTCCACACGCCAAGACTGCTTCCATCACTTGGACTGGGACATGTTTCGTATTGCGTCAGATAAAAATATTGACAAATACGCTGATTCGGTGTGCGAGTTCATTAGAACGTGCGTCGAAGATGTCGTTCCCATAGCAACGATAAAAACATTCCCTAACCAGAAACCGTGGATTGATGGCAGCATTCGCGTGAAACTGAAAGCGCGAACCACTGCTTTTAATCAGGGCAAGGTGACCGGAAACATGACAGTATATAAACAATGCAGCTATTCCCTCCGCAAGGCTATTAAACAAGCTAAGCGTCAGTACAGAGACAAAGTGGAATCTCAATTCAATGGCTCAGACACAAGAGGCATGTGGCAGGGTCTACAGTCAATCACGGACTACAAGAAGAAACCCAGCCCAGTCACGGACCAGGATGTCTTGCTCCCAGGCAGACTAAATAACTTTTTTTGCCTGCTTTGAGGACAATACAGTGCCACTGACACTGCCTGCAACGAAAACATGCGGTCTCTCCTTCACTGCAGCCGAGGTGAGTAATACATTTAAACGTGTTAACCCTCACAAGGCTGCAGGCCCAGACGGCATTCACAGCCGCCCTCAGAGCATGCGCAGACCAGCTGGCCGGTGTGTTTACGGACATATTCAATCAATCCCTATACCAGTCTGCTGTTCCCACATGCTTCAAGAGGGCCAACACTGTTCCTGTTCCCAAGAAAGCTAAGGTAACTGAGCTAAATGACTACCGCCCCGTAGCACTCACTTCCGTCATCATGAAGTGCTTTGAGAGACTAGTCAAGGACCATATCACCTCCACCCTACCTAACACCCTAGACCCACTCCAATTTGCTTACCGCCCAAATAGGTCCACAGATGATGCAATCTCAACCACACTGCACACTGCCCTAACCCACCTGGACAAGAGGAATACCTATGTGAGAATGCTGCTCATCGACTACAGCTCGGCATTCAACACCATAGTACCCTCCAAGCTCGTCATCAAGCTCGAGACCCTGGGTCTCGACCCCGCCCTGTGCAACTGGGTATTGGACTTCCTGACGGGCCGCCCCCAGGTGGTGAGGGTAGGCAACAACATCTCCTCCCCGCTGATCCTCAACACAGGGGCCCCACAAGGGTGCGTTCTGAGCCCTCTCCTGTACTCCCTGTTCACCCACGACTGTGTGGCCACGCACGCCTCCAACTCAATCATCAAGTTTGCGGATGACACAACAGTGGTAGGCTTGATTACCAACAACGACGAGACGGCCTACAGGGAGGAGGTGAGGGCCCTCGGAGTGTGGTGTCAGGAAAATAACCTCACACTCAACGTCAACAAAACTAAGGAGATGATTGTGGACTTCAGGAAACAGCAGAGGGAACACCCCCCTATCCACATCGATGGAACAGTAGTGGAGAGGGTAGCAAGTTTTAAGTTCCTCGGCATACACATCACAGACAAACTGAATTGGTCCACTCACACTGACAGCGTCGTGAAGAAGGCGCAGCAGCGCCTCTTCAACCTCAGGAGGCTGAAGAAATTCGGCTTGTCACCAAAAGCACTCACAAACTTCTACAGATGCACAATCGAGAGCATCCTGGCGGGCTGTATCACCGCCTGGTACGGCAACTGCTCCGCCCTCAACCGTAAGGCTCTCCAGAGGGTAGTGAGGTCTGCACAATGCATCACCGAGGGCAAACTACCTGCCCTCCAGGACACCTACACCACCCGATGTTACAGGAATGCCATAAAGATCATCAAGGACATCAACCACCCGAACCACTGCCTGTTCACCCCGCTATTATCCAGAAGGCGAGGTCAGTACAGGTGCATCAAAGCTGGGACCGAGAGACTGAAAAACAGCTTCTATCTCAAGGCCATCAGACTGTTAAACAGCCACCACTAACATTGAGTGGCTGCTGCCAACACACTGTCATTGACACTGACCCAACTCCAGCCACTTTAATAATGGGATTTGATGGGAAATGATGTAAATATATCACTAGCCACATTAAACAATGCTACCTTATATAATGTTACTTACCCTACATTATTCATCTCATATGCATACGTATATACTGTACTCTACATCATCGACTGCATCCTTATGTAATACATGTATCACTAGCCACTTTAACTATGCCACTTTGTTTACTTTGTCTACATACTCATCTCATATGTATATACTGTACTCGATACCATCTACTGTATGCTGCTCTGTACCATCACTCATTCATATATCCTTATGTACATATTCTTTATCCCCTTACACTGTGTATAAGACAGTAGTTTTGGAATTGTTAGTTAGATTACTTGTTGGTTATCACTGCATTGTCGGAACTAGAAGCACAAGCATTTCGCTACACTCACATTAACATCTGCTAACCATGTGTATGTGACAAATAAAATTTGATTTGATTTGATTTGATCACATGTAGGGGATGTATCAGGAAATATCCTATGCAGTTTCGTTTTGGTATAGTGTAATCTGTGTAATACCTTGAATTGTATGAGACAATGTCTGGAATTAATGGAGCATGTGTGGATATACTCCAAGCTCTCTTCCCAGTCTGCCACCGAGATGTCAGTCCCTAGTTCTTCCTCCAATTTTGTCTTGATGGCATCTGGAGAAGGTGTGCTAACAGATTGAAAAGCATCATATAGACGCGATATCAGTTTATCTGAGGTGGGGCATATTTTTATACATCCGACAAACATGGAAGGTTTAGCATTCCCAAATGTTGGGAGGATTGTTAAAGTGACATCTCCAGATTGACAGGCGACAAAATCACAGCGCCAATAGAGAAGGGGTGACACTCCTCACGCTCCATAGTAAGCCAGCTGGATGCCGGAAGTGTGTCATCAGGCAGAAACGTAACAACGCTGAGGTTAGCGGCCCAGTAATAAAATATAAAATTTGGGAGAGACAATCCTCCTTCCATCTTGGATTTACAGAGGTGTTTTTTTTACCTATCCTGTGTGTTTTATAATCCCAGATGACAGGATTGATAATTAAGTCCAGTTGTTTATGAAATGATTTAGGTATGAATACTGGGATGTTCTGATATAGGTAGAGCAGTAGTGGGAGGAAGACCATTTTAATGGCATTAATTCTTCCAAGCAGAGAAATTGGGAGAGTTCTCCAAAATAGTATGTTTGCCTTGAATTTTGTATCAGAGAGGGGAAATTCACTTTAAATAGTAAGGAGTATTGTTTGGTAACTACAATTGCTACAGTAGGTAGGTACATTTTTCTGAAGATAACTTAAATGGGAGATGTTCTAGCAAGGAGGTGTTTTGCAACTGTATGGGCATTAATTCACTCTTGTTCCAATTTATTCTGTATCCTGAGAAGGTACCAAACAAATTGATCACATAAAGAATAGCTGGGATACTAGCCTGGGGTTCTGTTACATAGAGGAGGATGTCATCTGTGTATAGGGAAATCTTATTTAGAGTATCTTTAGTATTATAGCCGTGTATTGCTGCATGAGATCTAATCGTCTGAGCGAGCGGTTCGATAATTAGGGCGAAGAGCATAGGCGACAGCGCACAACCCTGTCTTGTTCACCTGTTAAGGTTAAAACGGGGCGACAATGATTGGTTAGTGAGTATTCTGGCACAGGGGTTCCTATATAAAAGCTGGATCCAATTTATGAACCCATCTCCAATATTACATTTCTGTAGGACCTTGAATAGATAGGGCCACTCAACTTGGTCAAAGGCCTTTTCGGTGTCAAGAGATATCACGGCAAGGTCCACGTTGGGTAACCTCTGAGAATACATAATATTGAAGAGGCGCCTGAGATTGAAGAATGAGTTTCTGTTAGGGATAAAGCCGGTCTGATCCGAATGGACCAATTTGCCAATTAAAGTGCTAAGCCTGTTAGCCAGTGTTTTTGCTAAAATCTTTTGTATTAAGCAGAGATATTGTTCTGTATGACCCTACCTCTTCTGGATCTTTACCCTTCTTATGTATAACTGTAATGAACGCTTCATCCAAAGTAGAAGGGAGAGCTCCATCCTCATTGGCCTGAACCAACATTTTGTGCAGGTAGGGAGAGAGCATGTTGCTGAATGTTTTATAGAATTCACCAGGGTATCCATCTGGGCCCGGGGTCTTTGTCATGTTTTGTCATATATTGTCTTGTCATTATGCTTTCCCTTCTGTTCGTTTCCCCCTGCTGGTCTTATTAGGTTCGTTCCCTTTTTCTATCCCTCTCTCTCCCCCTCCCTCTCTCTCCTCTCTCTATCGTTCCGTTCCTGCTCCCAGCTGTTCCTCATTCTCCTAACTCACTCATTTAGTCTTTTTACACCTGTTCCCTATTTTGTCTTCTGATTAGAGTCCCTATTTCTCCCCTTGTTTTCCACTTCTGTCCTTGTCGGATCCATGTCTATTGTTCACCGTGCTGTGTTTGTGTATCGCCCTGTCGTGTCGTGTTTCCCTCAGATGCTGCGTGGTGAGCAGGTGTCTGAGTCTGCTAAGTTCAAGTGCCTTCCCGAGGCAACCTGCTGTTCAAGATCGAGTCTCCAGTCTGTTCTCGTCATTACGAGTGGAAATTGTGTTTTTTGATTGTATTTTACTTTACTGGATTAAAGACTCTGTTTTCGCCAAGTCGCTTTTGGGTCCTCATTCACCTGCATAACAGTCTTGCCACTCTTTAGAGATTTTATTTTTTCTCAAATTTCATCAAGATATATTTCCTTATTCAGGAAGTTAGAATCTTCCTGGTCCTCCAAAAATGTTTGCATAATTAAGGGGTTAGGATCCACTTTAGATGTATATAGAGTCTCATAAAACTGCTGGAATCTGTCATTGGTGTCTTTGGGGGAAGAGAGTAATTCCCCAGATGCAGATTTAACTTTGTGAATCATTCGGTCACTCACATTTTTTCGAAGTTGTCTGGCGAGTAATTTGTGTGGTTTGTCATCAAACTCTAAATATTTTTGCTTGGCATAGAGAAAATATTTAACAATTTTAGCTGAGAGAATCTGATTAAATTCCAATTTTAAAGAGGTAATTTTTTATGTTTCTCCATAGATGGGTGGCTAGCATTCTCCCTATCCAGTAAGTGAATTTGTCCCTCCAGTTCTTCAAGTTTTCCTCTGTTTTGCCTACTCCTGGCAGCCTGAAAGGAGATGATACAGCCTCTCAGATAAGCCTTCAGTGTTTCCCACAATAATGCTGGGGAGGTCTCTGTGTTCTTGTTGGTATCAAAGAAAAATGTAATTTGGTCTTTAAGATATTCACAGAATGTTGGTTCTGTGAGGAGCTGAGGATTCAACCTCCAGACCCTCTCGTTTGGTACAATGTCACCCAATCTTGGGAGAAGGTGAGTGGTCCGAGATTATATCATGATACCTCACATTACAGGTATACTCAGTTACTGAGGTAGAGTGGATTTCTCCTATTACATACCGGCCCTCTTTATCCGCAATAGTGGTTTTATGTAGAAAGGGAATTCTTTTCCGTACCAGAATCGCTGTGCCTCTCGTTTTGGCAGAGAAGTTAGAATGATACACTTGCCCCACCCACTTACACTTAAGTCTGCTATGAGAGTTATTCTTCAGATGGGTTTCTTGCAAAAATATAATATCAGTGCTTTCAAGTGGGCTAGGACCTTGCCTCTCTTAATTGGTTTGTTTAAACCCTTGACATTCCAGGAAGTGAATGTAAGCCCCACCCTCCTCTCGTTTGTAGTTCCTATGGTGGCCTGCATACCATGTAACTTGATAAAAAGTTAAGAAAGCGCACCAAACCATCACGATCAGCATATGTAGCACCTTCACCCGAACAGTATCCAACCCATCCCTCCCCTTGCAAGCACCTTTACTTCCCACCCTGTTCCCCTAATTTCCCCAACACTTACCCCCCCCATCAACCCACATTTAACAGGCATGCACAAACAGGAGAGAAAAAAAGGAAAAATAAAAATAATAAACACATTGTCTGGCCAATGCCAAAAAAGCACGGTGCGACCTCAAACAAGAGGTAAAACAAAAATAAAATCCCAACTATACGTTCACCTCTCACTATCCTAGAACTTCTACTAACATATGAACTGAGGAGGCTCCCGCGAATAAAGTGTTCAGTTGGCATCTAATAAACCTAAACAGAATAAGTTGCAATTTAAACATATTGCGCATTTAAGCGTCATCCTGGGTCAATCCCAGAGATAAGCAAGATATAGCCTCAAGATTATATTGCTAAGCACTGCCGGTCAAAAAATAAACCATCCACAACCAACATAGTCAGCCGTACCTTTACATACTGTGGGTCAGGAGATCGGAACAAGTTCCCCCCGTTCCACCCAAGTTCCCTCCATAAACGTTCCCCCATATTTTTTTTTTTTTAAATATATATATTTTTTTAAATACAAAAATACAAAAAAAATATATATACATACAGTATTTATATACATATATGCATACACACATACACATACATACATATATATATACACATACACACATACACATACACATACATACATACCCACACAAAAAAATCATATATAAAAATATATATTTAAAGAATATGTATATACATCCATATGCACATATACACATACAAACATTCATACCCCAGAATAACAATCTACACTGATTTAAAATATACACGTACATAATACTAAAATGCTAAGAGAAAATAGTAATTAAGTACAAATAGTAATTATATGTACGCACACCTACACAGACATAAGCACTACAGAGGGCTGGTGGGACTCTAGTCGGGAGAGCGGCCCACGGCTAGACAAAGACAGAACGGCACAAAACATCAACTTGCTAACCAGGTGTCTGCGTCTGCCCCCTCCCAACCATCACCCCTCATAATCCTCCAAGAAGCTAGCCAGAAACTCCAAGAAGCTAGCCAGAAACTAGCCAGAAGCTAGCCAGGAGCTAGCCAGAAGCTAGCCCAGAAGCTAATCCAGAAGCTAATCAGAAGCTAGTTCAGAAGCTAGTTAGCTTCTTTACTGGCAAATCGTTAGTATTCAGCTAACCACGGTTTGTGGTCATCAGCTATCCTTTAGCTCGAAAATCGCCAGTTTTGTACGGCGCAGCGCAGCGCGGCTCGGAACGGAACATCCGGGACCAATTTTTCTCTCCATGTCACTGGATTTCAACTACTCTCTGGACATTCATACCTGGATCTCACAGCTAGCTAGCTGCTATCCGTGTGACTATCCGCTTTCGTCGATTCCGGAGCAAACATCAATTATTCCGGAGCTAGACAGCTCCGTCAATCACTCCTGAGTTCCATCAATCACTCCTGGGCTGCAGTCACCTATCCGGACCCGTTTTACTGCCTACGCGGAGCCCCACCGGGCCTTCACAACTGGACTGCCGACGTTAAGTACCCGAAGGAGTTATCCGGCTGGCTCCTCCGTCGCGACGTTACCTGAACGCCCATCTGCGGCCTGCTAACCGTTAGCTGTCTTATCGGCTGCTATCTGAATAGACAATCGGACAATTTATTTATTTATTTGTATTATTATTATATTTTCTTCTTGGGCCTCTATAACTATATCTATTGTTTTTATTTTTGTTGTTGTTGTGTGATTTGGATTAATCCCCTCTACCACACAGAACCCCACTAATCTACTGACGGAACGCAAGAGGTGGCTAATAACAGACCTCCATCCTATGCTAGCTTGCTACCGATGGCCTGGCTAGCTGTCTAAATCGCCGTGACCCCCAACCAACCTCTCCACTCACCGGACCCTTTTGATCACTCGACTAAGCATGCCTCTCCTTAATGTCAATATGCCTTGTCTATTACTGTTCTGGTTAGTGTTTATTGGCTTATTTCACTGTAGAGCCTCTAGTCCTGCTCACTATACCTTATCCAACCTATTAGTTCCACCACCCACACATGCAATGACATCTCCTGGTTTCAATGATGTTTCTAGAGACAATATCTCTCTCTTCATCACTCAATACCTAGGTTTACCTCCACTGTATTCACATCCTACCATACCTTTGTCTGTACATTATACCTTGATGCTATTTTATCACCCCCAGAAACCTCCTTTTACTCTCTGTTCCAGACGTTCTTGGCGACCAATTCTTATTGCTTTTAGCCGCACCCTTACTCTACTCCTCCTATGTTCCTCTGGCGATGTAGAGGTGAATCCAGGCCCTGCAGTGCCTAGCTCCACTCCTATTCCCCAGGCGCTCTCTTTTGACGACTTCTGTAACCGTAATAGCCTTGGTTTCATGCATGTTAACATTAGAAGCCTCCTCCCTAAGTTTGTTCTATTCACTGCTTTAGCACACTCTGCCAACCCAGATGTTCTAGCTGTGTCTGAATCCTGGCTTAGGAAGACCATCAAAAATTCTGACATTTTAATTCCAAACTACAACATTTTCAGACAAGATAGAACTGCCAAAGGGGGCGGTGTTGCAATCTACTGCAAAGATAGCCTGCAGAGTTCTGTCCTACTATCCATGTCTGTACCCAAACAATTTGAACTTCTACTTTTAAAAATCCACTTCTCTAAAAACAAGTCTCTCACCGTTGCCGCCTGCTATCGACCACCCTCTGCCCCCAGCTGTGCTCTGGACACCATGTGTGAACTGATTGCCCCCCATCTATCTTCAGAGCTCGTGCTGCTAGGTGGCCTAAACTGGAACATGCTTAACCACTTGCTCCTACCTGGCATGCAGGCGTCCCATCTAGAGCTCTGGAAATGCAAATGCACTACGCTAAATGCTAATAGTATTAGTTAAAACTCAAACGTTCATTAAAATACACATGCAGGGTATTGAATTAAAGCTACACTCGTTGTGAATCCAGGCAACAAGTCAGATTTTTTAAAATGCTTTTCGGCGAAAGCTTGAGAAGCTATTATCTGATAGCATGTAACACCACAAAAGACCCGCAGGGGACGTAAACAAAATAATTAGCATATTCGGCGCTACACAAACCGCACAATAAAATATAAAACATTCATCACCTTTGACCATCTTCTTTGTTGGCACTCCTAGATGTCCCATAATCACTATTGGGTCTTTTTTTCGATTAAATCGGTCCATATATAGCCTAGATATCGTTCTATGTAGACTGTATGATAAACGGAAAAAAAGAGCATTTCATAACGTAACGTCATTTTTAAAATTCAAAAAGTCGACGATAAACTTTCACAAAACACTTCGAAATACTTTTGTAATGCAACGTTAGGTATTAGTACACGTTAATAAGCGATAAAATTCATCAGGAGGCGATGTAACTTCTATAGGTGTCGTCTGAAAATAAACATGGCCGAGAGAGCTCGACCAAAACATCCGGTCGGAGAACGGAGGGAAGGAGTTCCCTTGAACCGGTTAGCCCAAGAATCAATTGCGAATCAAATGACAAGACTCTAGACAACGTGTGGTAGCTGTAGGCGCTGAAACCTCGGTCTCATGTAATTCGGTTCACTTTGAACAATTCCTGGAAGTAAGCGCAAGGATATTTATTTCCATTTTCAGTGATCAGGTTTTCCTGCGCTATTCGATGAAACTCTGTTAAAGTCACAGCCGTGATTTAACCAGTTTTAGAAACGTCAGAGTGTTTGCTATCCACACATACTAATAATATGCATATACTATATTCCTGGCATGAGTAGCAGGGCGCTGAAATGTTGAGCGATTTTTAACAGAATGTTCGAAAAAGTAGAGGGTCGACTTAACAGGTTAACACCCCAGCCATCCTACAATCTAAACTTGATGCCCTCAATCTCACACAGCACTGCACCCCCAACAGCAACTCGCCCAAGCCTTCCCCATTTCTCCTTCTCCCAAATCCGTTCAGCTGATGTTCTGAAAGAGCTGCAAAATCTGGAACCCTACAAATCAGCCGGGCTTGACAATCTGGACCCTTTCTTTCCAAAATTATCTGCCGAAATTTTTGCCACCCCTATTTACTAGCCTGTTCAACCTCTCTTTCGTGTCGTCTGAGATTCCCAAAGATTGGAAAGCAGCTGCGGTCATCCCCCTCTTCAAAGGGGGGGACACTCTTGACCCAAACTGCTACAGACCTATATCTATCCTACCATGCCTTTCTAAGGTCTTCGAAAGCCAAGTCAACAAACAGATTACCGACCATTTAGAATCTCACCATACCTTCTCTGCTATGCAATCTGGTTTCAGAGCTGGTCATGGGTGCACCTCAGCCACGCTCAAGGTCCTAAACGATATCTTAACCGCCATCGATAAGAAACATTACTGTGCAGCCGTATTCATTGATCTGGCCAAGGCTTTCGACTCTCTCAATCACCACATTCTCATCGGCAGACTCAAATGATTGCCTCGCCTGGTTCACCAACTACTTCTCTGATAGAGTTCAGTGTGTCAAATCGGAGGGTCTGCTGTCCGGACCTCTGGCAGTCTCTATGGGGGTGCCACAGGGTTAAATTCTTGGACCGACTCTCTTCTCTGTATACATCAATGAGGTCGCTCTTGCTGCTGGTGAGTCTCTGATCCACCTCTACGCAAATTCTTGGACCGACTCTCTTCTCTGTATACATCAATGAGGTTGCTCTTGCTGCTGGTGAGTCTCTGATCCACCTCTACGCAGACGGCACCATTCTGTATACTTCTGGCCCTTCTTTGGACACTGTGTTAACAACCCTCCAGGCAAGCTTCAATGCCATACAACTCTCCTTCCATGGCCTCCAATTGCTCGTAAATACAAGTAAAACTAAATGCATGCTCTTCAACCGATCGCTACCTGCACCTACCCGCCTGTCCAACATCACTACTCTGGACGGCTCTGACTTAGAATACGTGGACAACTACAAATACTTAGGTGTCTGGTTAGACTGTAAACTCTCCTTCCAGACCCATATCAAACATCTCCAATTCAAAATTAAATCTAGAATTGGCTTCCTATTTCGCAACAAAGCATCCTTCACTCATGCTGCCAAACATACCCTTGTAAAACTGACCATCCTACCAATCCTCGATTTTGGCGATGTCATTTACAAAATAGCCTCCAATACCCTACTCAACAAATTGGATGCAGTCTATCACAGTGCAATCTGTTTTGTCACCAAAGCCCCATATACTACCCACCATATACTACCCACCACCTGTACACTCTCGTTGGCTGGCCCTCGCTTCATACTCGTCGCCAAACCCACTGGCTCCATGTCATCTACAAGACCCTGCTAGGTAAAGTCCCCCCTTATCTCAGCTCGCTGGTCACCATAGCATCTCCCACCTGTAGCACACGCTCCAGCAGGTATATCTCTCTAGTCACCCCCAAAACCAATTCTTTCTTTGGCCGCCTCTCCTTCCAGTTCTCTGCTGCCAATGACTGGAACGAACTACAAAAATCTCTGAAACTGGAAACACTTATCTCCCTCACTAGCTTTAAGCACCAACTGTCAGAGCAGCTCACAGATTACTGCACCTGTACATAGCCCACCTATAATTTAGCCCAAACAACTACCTCTTTCCCAACTGTATTTAATTAATTCATTTATTTTGCTCCTTTGCACCCCATTATTTTTATTTCAACTTTGCACATTCTTCCATTGCAAAACTACCATTCCAGAGTTTTACTTGCTATATTGTATTTACTTTGCCACCATGGCTTTTTTTGCCTTTACCTCCCTTCTCACCTCATTTGCTCACATCTTATATAGACTTGTTTATACTGTATTATTGACTGTATGTTTGTTTTACTCCATGTGTAACTCTGTGTCGTTGTATCTGTCGAACTGCTTTGCTTTATCTTGGCCAGGTCGCAATTGTAAATGAGAACTTGTTCTCAACTTGCCTACCTGGTTAAATAAAGGTGAAATAAATAAATAAATAAATAAATCCAAAAACAGTCCCCTGCAAGCAATAAATAAATGGTATGGTAGTAAGAATAATGTAAGGATTGTAAAATAAATAACAAAACAAAACAAAAGTGGGGGAATGTAAGTATATCCATCCGAAGGTGTCAGTGATCAAACCTGGAAGTAAAAATATGCATCGCTCTGAGCACAGCCGGGATGAAAGTGAATTTAACGTTAAATGAGAGCTCTGACCGCCATCCATTGGTGGGCTCAGCGTCTTACATGTTCGGTAGCCCTTGTTGAGCCCGTTTAATACGGTTTCTAACCTGGACGGGGGATTGGTGTATATCCCCGGATAAACTTCTCTGCGTCCAAAACCGAGGAGAGACAAATCTTCTCACCAGAAGGCGGGGTAATTCTTAGTCTTGCAGGGAAGAGTAAGGCTGGGCGAAGATGGAGTTTGTAGAGTTTGGTCATGACATCTCTGTAGTCGGCGCGATGCTTTGCCACATCGGGCGCATAATCCTCATATACACGGAATGGATGCCCTTTATGTGACAGGTTGCCCCTCAATTGAGCTTCACGCAGGATAAGATCCTTGGTCTTGAAACTGTGACAACAGATGATTACTGGGCGAGGACGTTGGCCCGGTCCAGGCACTGGGACAAGGGAGCGATGTGCACGGTCCAGCTGGGGATCCGAATCCAAAACATCCGATCCCATTGCATCATTCAATAGCTTGGCGAAGAAGTCGGTGGGGCGAGAGCCCGCTTGTTTGTTGTAAAAAGTGCCATAAAGTAGGTTAAATTAGATTATTTCGCAAAAAACGTTGCAGGAGCCTCTCACGCACAGCCGTTCACTCCAACATGCTCGCCCCCCCCCCCCCTTGCTCTACCTCTGCATTACCATCCTCTGCCTGACCTGACCCTGAGCCTGCCTGCCTTCCTGTACTTTGGCCTCTACTCTGGATTATCGACCCATGCCTGCCTGAACAGTTACAATAAACATTGTTACTTCACACAGTCTACACTTGGGTCTTACCTTGATTCCTGATAAGTAAGGCTATTCTACTGCCAATGCTCTCCTATGGAGATTGCATGGCTGTGCACTCTATTTTATACACCTGTCAGGAACAGGTGTGGCTGAAATAGCAGAATCCACTAACACTCTGTGCGCATAATAGTGTTTAACATGATTTTTGAATGATTACCTCTGTACCGCACACATACAATTATCTGTAAGGTCCCTCAGTTGAGCAGTGAATTTCAAACATAGATTCAACCACAAAAACCAGGGAGGTTTTCCACTGCCTCACAAAGAAGGGCACCTACTGGTAGATGGATTTAAAAAAGCAGACATTGAATTTCTTTTTGAGCATGGTGAAGCTATTAATTACACTTTGGATGGTGTGTCAATGAACCCAGTCACTACAAAGATAAAGGCATCCTTCCTAACACAGTTGCTGGAGAGGAAGGAAACTGCTCAGGGATTTCACCATGAGGCCAATCATGACTTTAAAACATTTTCATAGTTTAATGGCTTTGATAGGTGAAACTTCACAATTACTTTGCATTTCAGGGGTATACTAATAACTGAAAAACATGTTTTTTCCGAAGCAAGGAGTGAAGTAAGAGACAAATGGAAAACAACTTTAATCAAAATATGAGTGATGACAAAATACTAAACAAGTCAAACAAGTCAATGAAGTGAAAGGCAATAGTCGATGAGAAAAAGTATCCAGTACAATGTAATTGTACATTTTCTATGGCTCCCTGTTAAAATAAAGGTTAAATGAAATACATCTAAGTAGAATCAGTGTGTGGGTGCATGTGTGTGTGAGCGCCCTCGCTCGCTCAAAGAGAGAGCATTGTCTGTGCGCGGGTGTGTTCCTGGAGCCCTTTGAAGGGCTGAGGCTGAGCTGCCTGTGATAATTAGAGAGCAATGACCTTCTCATTAGCTCCAGGAGGCAGCTGGGATACCCCCATCTCTCTTCATGGATGCCCACCCGCCACACAGACAATCTTGGAATATCAAAGCAATTCTCTAAGATATTTATTAGAGCCAAAATTACAAAAACACATAGCAAAACCTTTGAATTACACCCCCTAATGTATGCAGAGCCAAATGAATGGCTACGCTTGCCCCCCTAACCCCCTCCCTCCTCTTCTCTCTTGTCGCTTAAATTTTTCATTACAAATTTCCGGGACTTCAAAGTAGCATCTCACAGCCAGTCCCTTTCTTCTCTCCTGTGTGACAAAGACCTGTCAAAAACTGTCCCCGTGTTTGGTCCTGTCATCTTCAGCTCCTCTTGCATCTAAAGGTCAAATACCTTGGTTTAAATACAGCACAGCGCCACTCATCTGGCAAGGCCGAGGGGAAAAAGAGAAGAAAACGCAGCAGAAGACCTCTAAAAGGCCTCTAATTAATGTTACTTATTGATTTTGCTTTACTGTGTGATGTACTCTATGAAAGAAATATGAATCTAGAAGGAGCTCTCATTAAAATCATTAGCGGCTTGATGTTAGCCGAAAACATCTCACTCTTTAGGCTTCTGAGAGCACATTCACAGGTTCTCCTTTAATGTAACAAGAATGGTCTGGGTGTGCAGGGACTGGGAGGTGGAGAGAAGGGGGATGCTGCTTATTCTGTTTCAGATAAATGGGAAGCTACAATGCCCCTCTGTTTTAAACAGGCTGGACCAGCGCCCAAACTAACCCAGACACGAGATGGTGAACCTGGTCTTTGCTGAGAGGGTTTTTGACATGTTCGTTTGAATCCTGCTTTCTGAGAGGCCTAAGAGGAGGAAATGGGTTGGTGTTGCTGAACAGGAGGGATAGAAGAGACAGGGTTTAATCAGAGGACAACACAGGGAGACCTCCACAATTATCACACTGAGATGCCCAAAGTACAGCTTAATACTTTATATACACAATATGGTAGAATTCAAATTTGATTTAACTAGGCAAGTCAGTTAAGAACAAATTCTTATTACAAAGACAGCCTACTGGGGAACAGTGGGTTAACTGCCTTGTTCAGGGGCAGAACAGATTTTTACCTTGTCAGCCTTGCGATTCAATCCAGCAACCTTTCGGTTGGCCCAAAGCTCTAACCACTAGGCTACCTTGCCGCCCCAAATTATATTGATCTGCTCCTACACAAGGCCATTAGGAGTGAAAAATAAATGACCATCGATATTTTCAGTATTCTCTGTTCTATTTAAAAGAAAGTCCTATAAGCCATCATCCCAATTTGTATTGATTTATTTATATATTTTTATTGAAATATAATGAAAAGGACCAGAGCACTGGTCTGCCGATGGATAGTGTTCATGTTGAAAAATGCAACTACTGATAACAATTCAAGAGGCTCTTCGCTGGCTCCTTGTAATGAGTATATAGTATACATTAGTGTCTGTATTGAAACATGTCTGTATTGTTGTGCATCAAGAGAGGCAGCAGACATCAGCTTTCACCAACATACTCATCACCAAGACATAACAAAGTTCATTGAGCAGTCATTTGAGAGCAGTTGAAGTGCATGTGTCCATACAGCAGAATGGTAAGGAAAGGTACAAACATGCTTCAGTACAGGTTAACAATATCAGTGAAGTAGAGGAGTATAATGATTGATAATGAGCATCCAAATAGGGTAAGGTGTAAGCCCTCCCCGGTACACAACAACAAACCCCAGCCATTAGTGCTGTACAGAGCCAATTAAAACACAACTTTTTCTTACCTGTTTCACAACAAATTAAGAAATGAAAGCACCGTTTAAAAACTGCAATAGGCCTACAGAGTAAATAGATGGGGGGATGAGGAGAGGGTAAAAAATACTACACATGATCGAGGGATACTACAGAGTGTATTAAAGTATTCTACAGTATACTACAGGATACTACAGAGTGTATTAAAGTATTCTACAGTATACTACAGTTTACTACTGTTTACTACAGAATACTATATAATTATCTAGTAAGTACTATAGTATTCTATAGTAAACTATATATATTTTTTAGTGTGGGCAGGTCTGAAAACTAACAGACCAGAATCAAGATTAATACACCGACTTTTCCTTGGTTACAGATGTTGATTGGAAATGACATGAGGTTAAAAATGGTAATCACTCATTGACTCTAATCAGGCCATGACTGATTCTCATTGAGGAAGGAAAAATGATTTTGTGAATTACGTTGGTCAGCATGTTAGTGGATGCATATGAGCGTATAATTCTCTCCAGGTCTTGAGAGAGATATGGAGATAGGGCTTGTGTGACTGTCACATGCCAGAGCTCTGACACACAGCATACGGAGTGTTAAGGAGCCTGAGTGCCACCCAACCTAAACCATTAGGCTTCTCTAAGCAGCTAGGAGGCTTCCTGCTACACCTGCACATCTCCCTCCTGTATGAAGTGCTGCTGTATAAATTAATCACACGCAGCCTTATGCACTTTGATGCAATTTATAATGCACATTAATGAGGGCTGACAGCTGTAACTAAAAGGCAGAATGATCACTTACAATTCAAATAAAAATCACAGCGCAATAACAAAAGTCATTTGCATGACTTTTTCCCCTCTCTCTGTTTTCATCTTCCTCCAGCTTTGATTCCTGCTGTTTTATCAAAGGCGAAACGCGTGTGAAAAGACTAAACGATCCGCAAATTGGAGCAACACTTGTGCTCTGTCTTCCTCAGGAGCATTGTGATGTATGAGGACTAATTGTACATTGTGCGACAGTATGGCAGCGGATAATAAAACAGCCTTTTCACCACACCTCATTTCAATCTGAATGACTTATCAGTTTCCTTTGTCAATTCCCTGCTTGTTGGTAAAGACACACATCATTCATACATTACACACATGAGTTTATGAAACATTGTACGCCCTTTCCTTTTTGGAAGGGGAGCATTTTCTTTGATGACTACAGATTGTTCATGCAGAATCATCCCAGAGATTGCATTTATAACCAAATACTGTACACCAGGATCACAAACATCGTCTGAAAAACATTCAGGCTGACCTTCAGTTGTGCAAATTAAATGTTGGGCATGTGTATCTGTGATGGTGTAACTGATTTCATTCTTCATTATGGTCTGTAATGGCATTTCTCAGCTGTCAGAGGCATTGCAGGGGGCTGTGAGGCCTGGGAGGATTGGGATGCATTAACCATCTTACCCAGAGCAGAGCTGGTGGGGGTTTAGACCCAGAGCCCAAACAACTACAGGAATGATGAGTGTTTATGGCAAAAACACATACAACAAAAGCCACTAAATATGGAAACAATATGTTGTGTGTGTGGCTCTGCAAAGGGAATGCAGCAAAGGGAGGTTGGTGAACTTCCTGGCTTCAGAACAAACCCATATTTCTCCTGCCCAATAAAGGGGTTTAACAGGATCCTAAAGATTGAATTAAGATGTCAGCTGGTTTGGGTCACTTCCAGTGCAGGGTCTAGAATGGAAGATATACAGTACCACTACAAAGGACCCAGCTGGAACAGTTGGAACAGTGAGGACAGGCCCCGAGAGGAGGCATGGTCCAGCCCCTGATTTACACACACAGCTCCACTGTAAAACACTGGCATTTTAAAGACATTTGCAAGGCAGAGAGCAGCCAAAGAGGGATGGAAGTGCTGCCCTGGAGGCTACAGCGGAATGTCCTCGTCATGGCGGGTCGGCTATCATCATTAGGCTCAAGACAGCTCCATCCAAACAATGAGCCTTTAAAAAGACAAGACTAATGGAGATTGACCTGAACTGGGGCTTACAGTACAATGTGAGTGTGAGTCACTTTAGGAAATAGTTTGCACATATAGACATCAGACGTCCTTGTTTGTCTTAGGAGGAGCAAGTGGGGACACACTAAACACAGGTATGTATAAACCTTCCAAACTGCAACTTCTCAAACTTCATTCATTCCCCCTCCGGCCTCTCTCGTGACTGGAGATGTCTTCTATAGACCAGAAAACAAGAAGAGAAACCAGTCTTATCTTCTGATGCTCCTTTTCTCGTGGCCTGTCATCCTGGTATCTTAGGGCCTTTTAGCATTTCACAACAGATGAGATCTTAAGGACCAATCGTCTTCAGGGAGGGGAAAGGACTGAAGGCAGAGGGGGACAGACACAGATGAGTGACAGACCCTCTGAGGGCTGCAATCTCTCTCTCTCTCTCTCTCTCTCTCTCTCTCTCTCTCTCTCTCTCTCTCTCTCTCTCTCTCTCTCTCTCTCTCTCTCTCTCTCTCTCTCTCTCTCTCTCTCTCTCTCTCTCTCTCTCTCTCTCTCTCTCTCTGGGTATAGAGTTTTCCTGCAGTTCTTTAGGCTGTCTGATCTTCATCTGGCCTCCAAGTGGGATCCTACAATGCCTGGCAATGCCTGACAAACAACTCAGTTTGTTCAACTCCAAACAGCCAATGATACCAATGATTTGTGGTTATGTAGAGAAAATAAAGACAGAACTGTATCTGACCCATCTGGTACCCGTCAGCTTCATTTGGTTTCATCCCACATCACTTCATTTCTTTCCATTTTGTAAGTGAAGTATGCTAGGATATGGCACTGTACATGAACTGGACAAATCACACAAATGTAGCTGATATTGGGACTGGGTGTGTCATTGGTTGAGGCTACACATGGTTTTCAGTTTCAAAAGGGAACTTTGATGACAGAATTGTGTGATTTTAATGGAATAGGCATTCACAAAAAATAGTACAAATTGGCGTGGACAACCGAATATGCCCCTGTGCATCTGTACTTTTACCCTGGCATGGTACAGGTACTGAGAGGAGAGCTGGGGAGAGCTGAGAGGAGAGCTGAGAGGAGAGCTGGGAGGAGATCTGAGAGGCGATCTGAGAGGAGATCTGGGAGGAGAGCTGAGATGAGATCTGAGAGGAGATTTGGGAGGAGAGCTGAGAGGATATCTGGGAGGAGAGCTGAGAGGAGATCTGGGAGGAGAGCTGAGAGGAGATCTGAGAGGAGAGCTGAGAGGAGATCTGGGAAGAGAGCTGAGATGAGATCTGAGAGGAGATTTGGGAGGAGAGCTGAGAGGAGACCTGGGAGGAGAGCTGAGAAGAGATCTGGGAGGAGAGGAGATCTGGAAGGAGAGCTGGGACAGTGTTCAGTGGGAGGAGGGGAGGGGTCATGAACACTGCATGTCTTCCCTAATACGTCTCCATATAAGGCCAACCAAGTGAAAACCCAGCACCTTTGTTAAAAATGCATCCACTGTCCATAATTAAAGGCTCATTATTTGGACCAGAAGATTGCTGTGATTCCAAAATGAATTTGCTACTAATGCATGAGGCGAAATAGACGTCTAATAGCTTGCCACTGAATGAAGGGTGGATACATGCCAGTCCTTCCTATTCAGTTGGACAAAAAAAAGCGATGTTTCAAATAAAAGATTTGCTACCATTGTCTTGTCAAAGTACATCTGAGGTTTTGTATTCTTTACAAGAATTCATACAAACGTCAGAGAAAAAGAGCTTGTTATCTCAGACCTTTCAATCGAGACCTTTAAAAGGGAAAGAAGAACTTCCAACAGATCTGACCCGAGTCACAGTACAATCAACCAACCACCTTCACCTTGGAGAGGAAATAATGACATTAGAGCCAATTTAGGTGATGAACCACAGAGCATGCACATACAGCATGCACATACAGCATGCACATACAGCATGCACATACAGCATGCACATACAGTATCAACATGAAAACAACCAGATCTATTACCCACGGGACAGTGTTGGCATGATAATACTAGCATTGTCCTGCAGCTATGCAGAACTCCAACATCCCTATCAACTAAATCCAGGAAGAAGCCAGTGAGGAGGAAGTCAGAATAGAGACATTATGCCTTTTAGGATTTTTTAACTACGCATAAGGATTCCTCTCCTTGATGTCAGGCTATTATTGTTGTTTGTTGTTGTTATGGTTTGCAGAAAGAAACAACTGAGAATTAGCTCTGTGTGTGTGTGTGTGTGTGTGTGTGTGTGTGTGTGTGTGTGTGTGTGTGTGTGTGTGTGTGTGTGTGTGTGTGTGTGTGTGTGTGTGTGTGTGTGTGTGTGTGTGTGTGTGTGTGTGTGTGTGTGTGTGTGTGTGTGTGTGTGTGTGTGTGTGTGTGTGTGTGTGTGTGTGTGTGTGTGTGTGTGTGTGTGCGGCTCAAGGAGCTGCCGCTGATGTAAACAGAGTGAGGGTAAACACACAGACAGCTCACACTCTTCATTGTTATTATCCTGTTTGTATAATTAGTCTTAGAAATTGCTCACATCAAAGCCATCCTCCCCTTAAAGACTTCCACGGCTGAGCTACAGGAGGGGTGTGGAGCGGGGAGCGGGTGTTCCCCTCCCGTTAAGAGACGTTAGCGTGGATTAGCAGGCTGTTTGGGGGGCTTTGAGCCTGCATGGGTGAACAGGGGCTTTGGCAAACACAGGAAACATGATCGTTGCTGTGTTGTGGTATCTCCTGGCTATCATTTACCATTCCGTGTTCCTGTCATTGTGTTACTCCTCCCAGAGGGCCACAGGGCCGTGTTTTATACTGTTTGATTATAAACCTGCTCAAGTCAATAAGTGTCTCTCTTTGCTCTGAATGGTCTGGATGCACACAACATTGTTCTGAGGCCCTGCATGTCAACCTGAACCAGGAGGCTGCTGGGTTAAGGAGAGGAGAGTAAGAAAGCCACAGAAACACAGCTTGGGTTCTTATCCATACTGAATCATAGAGACAAACTACTAAGTATCACCAGTGCAGAAAATGTCTATTTTTATCCTCCAGTCCACACCCTTTTCAGCACTGGTGAATATTGCATTGCTTGAAAATTGCAGTTAACTTTTTGTTGGAATATAGGCTACATTACTTTGGATGACGTCTCTAACCTGCTCTGACTGTGTATCAGAGTTAAAGTGCCAGAGAGGAACTGCTGATTCTGAGCGAACAATGGCGCCCAGACAGCCAGAAGTGATGAGAGACAGAAATGTCAGAGTGTGTTTGCGGCAGTTTGATTGACAGAACCAAAGCTGCCTCTGCCATCAATTTAATGGCAATTATTATTTAATGTATACTACTTAAAAGCATATGCAAAATTAAGATTTACTCACAAAAAGCACATTTGATGTGATATTTAAAGAATAATATGCATAATATATTGATCGTTAATATTTATACCTCAGAACTTCAAGTATGTTTGTCTTAGGCTACTTTTCCGCTGAAAGCATTGACTCTCATCATCTCAATTAATAACTAAGAAAGTTACTGTGGAAGTGGAGGAAGTAGCACAAAACTGGAAGCTTTTTACGCGGAGGAGAAAAACCTGCCATGCAGAATTTATCTCAAAGAGAGATGCACTTATGTGTAAGAACAAGAGACTGGACGGTTTATGTGTAATGCACAGTACAAAATAAAAACATATTGGTTGTATCAGGAGATCTATTTTTATTTCAAAGAAGCCGTTATGTAAAAAGACTGCTTCAAATATAATCCTTAGTCATTTTATTGTTAAAGAGACCTACAGTTCAGATTCTGTGTATTCATGTGAATGAGTGGTGAGTGGACATGGGAATACTTGAAAGTACTATTACGTTATTCCATTCACTCATGATCTTGCCCGAATTGGGGGGGGGGGGCACATCAACCTGCTCAAACATTTCCTGATGCTGTCTTTGTTGCTCCATTCCTGGCTTTAGGATAGTGTTCTAGTAGTGATTGACACCCAGATGAGAGTTTGACTGTCATGGCCAACACTGCAAGCCGTGTTAATGTAATTAAATTATGAATGAGAGCATGAATATTACAGCAGTTTGGCAGAGATCTGGGGATTGAGCTACGCTCTGTTTGCTTTCCACTGTCAACAATCCTACCATTTTAGTCACTCCTGTTCATCCTGAATACACACTAAAACACAATGTAAGACAATTCTAACAAGGCTGTAATATTGATTTTGGGCATATCTGAGTATAGCATTACAAGTGTACTGTGTCTTTTGATATGATCATGTACAGGGAGGCATTCATTAGACAGAGGAGAGGACCAAAGTGCAAACAGGTCTTAGAAAAGGGCAAGGACTAAAGTTAAGAGATAAAACAAACGTGCTTATTTTATTAGCTAGCAGCCCCCCGGGGACTGAGAATCCATGAACTGACAGCACCCATTAAACATGTCATTCTTGACAGAGGGAAACTTTATACACAGACAGTGTGTTGTTAAAAAGATGAGCATGCCCGTGGAAATTAATTAAATAAATAAAAATACTGATTAAATTTTAAGCAGCCGGCGGGCCGATATTTGCCTGAGGCATGTTTGTCAGTTTCAAAGGGTGTTTTTATTAATTTTGTATTTTGCATTTTGTTAGTGGAAAGAGCCTGCTCCACTGGGAGCGCCACAAGCTATAGCCAGCAGAGCCTATAGCAGCGAGAGGGGAGACACAGAGCATGCCAAGCAGATCCTGCACACTTAGAGGGAGAAATCAGCTCAGGATCATCAGCCTACCTCTTTCGACCCCCCACTCTCTACCCTAGACACACACACAGGCAGACAGACACATAGACAGACGCGCACACAAACACACTGGCGCAACACACACACGTACACACACAGACTAGTGCAACACCCTATTTCTTCAAACACACAACCACAGACATATATTACATAAATACACACAAGAAAACACATAGTGAGACACACGTGTATACTTACAGTATTGGTACAGCAAAAATAAAAAGCTAATAATGCATTAACAGTATAACTATACTATATACAGTCCCATAAAAATATATATTATGTTTTTCACTATGTAAACTTACTAACATAAACGACAGACAATACACACATCAAAATATAAATACAAAATGCAAGCAGAAAGAAAGAAACAGTCATAAAAAACAAACACATAAGGTACAAAAAAACTATAAACGGAACTCAGAAAAGACCAAAGGAATTTCCAGAGGTAGCCATCCATGAGACCAAGTGTGGTAACTCATATGTCGAAAGTTTAGAAAAGATTTTAGGTACAGTGGAACTTTTTGTAAAAGGGCTTTATAAATGAAAACAGCAATATATCAACAGACCCCTTGACTTTTTCCACATTTTGTTACATTACAGCCTTACTCTAAAATTACTCATCAATCTACACACAATACCCCAGAATGGCAAAGAAGCGAAAACAGCTTTTTTTTTTACAAATGTATTAAAAATAAAAATAAACAGAAATATCTTATTTAAATAAGTATTCAGACCTTTTGCTATGATATTCAAAATTGAGCTCAGGTGCATCCTGTTTCCATTGATCATCCTTGAGATGTTTCTACAACTTGATTGGAGTCCACCTGTGGTAAATTCAATTGATTGGACATGATTTGGAAAGGAACACACCTGTCTATATAAGGTTCCACACTTGACAGTGCATATCAGAGCAAAAACCAAGCCATGAGGTTGAAGGAATTGTACGTAGAAAACAGAGGCAGGATTGTGGTTCTTGAAGGTCTTGAAGGTCTCCAAGAACACAGTGCTCTCCATCATTATTAAATGGAAGAAGTTTGGAACCACCAAGACTCTTCCTAGAACTGGCCTTCCGGCCAAATTGACCAATCGGAGGAGAAGGGCCATGGTCAGCGAGGTGACCAAGAACCCGATGGTCACCCTGTCAGAGCTCCAGAGTTCCTCTGCGGAGATGGGAGAACCGTCCAGAAAGACAACTATCTCTGCAGCACTCCACTAATTAGTCCTTTATGGTAGAGCCAGACGAAAGCCACTCCTCAGTAAAAGGCTCATGACAGTCTGCTTGGAGTTTGCCAACTGAAAATGGTGCCGACAGAGAGGGCTGCCGTGCTTCTAGCTCTTAGAAATCTTTGCAGTATTTTTAAAAAAAGTATTATTTCTTACATTATTAGCCCAGATTTTTAAAAATGTTGTTACATACAGTACAGCCGGGAAGAATTATTGGAATGCAGAGCAGCAGTAACTCACCAGCACTACCAGCATTACGACCAGGAATATGACTTTCCCAAATCGGATCCTTTGTTCACACCCCCCAGGGCATTTGAAATTATTCCAGAGACCGACCCAAAGCACCGCCGGCAGAAGGCGCGCACACCACCCACTGCTTCGGAGTGTTACTCGCTAATGTTCAGTCTCTGGATAATAAAGTTGACGAGCTCAGGGCGAGGATTTCTTTCCAGAGAGTGATCATGGATTGTATCATACTCTGTTTCACAGAAACATGGCTCTCGGGATATACTGTCCGTCCAGCCAGTTGGGATCTCAGTTCATCGCACAGACAGGAATAAATATCTCTCCGGGAAGAAGAAGGGCATGAGTGTATGTTTCATGATTAACGACTCATGGTGTGATTGTGATAATATACAGGAACTCCATTCCTTTTGTTCACCCGACCTAGAATACCTCACAATCAAATGCCGAACGTATTATCTCCCAAGAGAATTCTCTTCGGTTATAGTCACAGCTGTGTATATTCCCCCTCAAGCTGATACCACGATGGCCCTCAAAGAACTTCACTGGACTTCATGCAAACTGGAAACCACATATCCTTAGGTCACATTTATTGTAGCTGGCAATTTTAATAAAGCAAATTTGAGAAAAATCCTGACGAAGTTCTATCGACATATTGACTGTAGAACTTGTGCTGCTAAAACACTTGACCACTGCTACTCCAACTTCCGGGATGCCTACAAGGCCCTCCGCCGCCTTCCTTTCGGCAAATCTGACAACTATTCCATTTTGCTCTTCCCTTCCTATAGGCAGAAACTCAAACAGGAAGTACACGTGCAAAGGACTATTAAACGCTGGCCTGACCAATAAGAATCCACGCTTCAAGATTGTTTTGATCACACGGACTGGGATATGTTTTGGGTAGCCTCCGATAATAACATTGACGAATATACTGATACGGTGACTGAGTTTATCAGGAACTGTATAGGAGATGTTGTACCCACTGTGACTATGAAAACCTACCCTAACTAGAAACCATAGATAGATGGCAGCATTCGCTCAAAACTGAAAGTGTGAACCACCGCATTTAACAATTGCAAGGTGACAGGGAATATGACAGAATACAAACAGTGTAGTTATTCCCTCTGCAAGGCAATCAAACAGGCAAAATGTCAGTAAAGAGACAAAATGGAGTCGCAAATCAATGGCTCAGACACAAGACGTATGTGGCTGGGTTTACAGACAATCACCGACTACAAAAAGAAAACCAGCCATGTCGTGGACACCAACGTCTTGCTTCCGGATAAGCTACACACCTTCTCGCCCTCTTTGAGGATAACACAGTGTAACCAACGCAGCCCGCTACCAAGGACTGTGGGCTTTCCTTCTCCGTGGCCGATGTGAGTAAGACATTTAAACGTGTTAACCCTCGCAAGGCTGCCGGCCCAGACGGAATCCATAGTCGTGTCCTCAGAGCATGCTCAGACCAGCTAGCTGGTGTGGTTACGGACATATTCAATCTCTCCCTATCTCAGTCTGCTCTCACCACATGCTTCAAAATGGCCACCACTGTTCCTGTACCCAAGAAAGCAAAGGTAACTGAACTAAATGACTATCGCCCTGTAGCACTCACTGTCATCATGAAGTCCTTTGAGAGACTTGTCAAGGATCATATCACCTCTACCTTACCTGTCACCCTAGACCCACTTCAATGTACTTACCGCCCCAATAGATGCAATCGCCATCACACTGTCCTGTCCCATCTGGACAAGAGGAATAGCTATGTAAGAATTCTGTTCATTGACTATAGATCAGCATTCAACACCATAGTACCCTACCAAGCTCATCATTAAGCCTGAGTCCCTGGGTCTGAACTGGACCTGGACTTGCTGACAGTCTTCCCCCATGTGGTGAAAGTAGGACACAACATCTCCACTTTGCTAACACTCAACACTGGGGCCCCACAAGGGTGCGTGTTCAGACCCCTCCTGTACTCCCTGTTCACCCATGACTGTGTGGCCACACACAACTCATCAAGTTTGCAGACTCATTAATCAAGTTTGGGAGGAGGTGAGGTCAGAGTGTGGTGCCAGAAAAATAACACAACAGTCATGGACTTTAGGGCTTGATTACAAATCAAATCAAAATCAAATCAAATTTTATTGTCACTAGACAGATGTTAATGCTTACAGGGAGTTCCGAGCAGTGAGGTCTTATACTGTAGGGGATAAGTGTACATAAGGATGAATGAGTGATGGTACCAGAAAAGATAACCATATGAGATGAGTATGTAGACAAAGTAAACAAAGTCATAGTTAAAGTGGCTAGTGATACATGTGTTACATAAGGATGCAGTAACAAAAATGAATAATGTAAAGTAACATTATATAAGGTAGCATTGTTTAAAGTGGCTAGATCATGGACTTTGACAGTGAAACAGTTAGTGGTGGCAGTCTGAGGCCTTGAGCACCCGGTCCCAGCTATCCACATCGACAGGACCGCAATGGAGAAGGTGGAAAGCTTCAAGTTCATCGGTAACATCACTGACAAACTGAAATGGTCCACCCACACAGACAGTGTGGTGAAGAAGGCACAATAGCACTTCAACAATAGGAGGCTAAAGAAATTTGTTTAAAAGTGGCTAGTGATTATTTACATCATTTCCCATCAATTCCCATTATTAAAATGTCTGAGTTGGGTCTGGGAGATAGTATTTAACAGTCTGATGGCCTTGAGACTGTTTTTCAGTCTCTCGGTCCCAGCTTTGATGCCATGAAGTTCATGTCCTTGATGATCTTTATGATGGTTTGGCACCTAAAACCCTCACAAACTTTAAACAATGCACAATTGAGAGCATCCTGTTGGGCTTTATCACTGCCTGGTATGGCAACTGTGCCACCCGCAACTGCAGGGCTCTCCAGAGTGTGGTGTGGTCAGCCCAACATACAGTTGAAGTCGGAAGTTTACATGCACTTGTTTTCAAGTCATTAAAACTTGTTTTTCAACCACTCCACAAATGTATTGTTAACAAACAATAGTTGTTCAGGACATCTACTTTGAGCATGACACAGAAAGAAAATCCAAATATTGTCTACCGACAGATTATTTCACTTATAATTCACTGTATCACAATTCCAGTGGGTCAGAAGTTTACATACACTAAGTTGACTGTGCCTTTAAACAGCTTGGAAAATTCCAGAAAATGATGTCATGGCTTTAGAAGCTTCTGATAGGTTAATTGATATAATTTGAGTCAATTGGAGGTGTATCTGTGGATGTATTTCAAGGCCTACCTTCATACACAGTGTCCCTTTGCTTGACATCATGGAAAATTCAAAATAAATCAGCCAAGACCTCGGAAAGATTGTTGTAGACCTCGACAAGTCTGGTCCATCCTTGGGAGCAATTTCCAAATGCCTGAAGGTACCACGTTCATCTGTACAAACAATAGTACGCAAGTATAAACACCATGGGACCACGCAGCCGGCATACCGCTCAGGAAGGAGACACGTTCTGTCTCCTAGAGATGAACATACTTTGGTACGAGAAGTGAAAATCAATCCCAGAACAACAGCAATGGACCTTGTAAAGATTTGGGGAGACAGGATAGCCTAGTGGTTAGAGTGTTGGACTAGTTACCGGAAGGTTGCAAGTTCAAACCCCCGAGCTGACAAGGTACAAACTGTTGTTCTGCCCCTGAACAGTCAGTTAATGCACTTTTCCTAGGCCATCATTGAAAATAAGAATTTGTTCTTTACTGACTTGCCTAGTTAAATAAAGATAAACAAATATATAAAAAAATATGCTGGAGGAAACAGGTACAGAAGTGTCTATAGCCACAGTAAAACGAGTCCTATATCGACATAACCTGAAAGGCTGCACAGCATGGAAGAAGCCACTGCCCCATAAGAAAAACCCAGACTACGGTTTGCAACTGCACATGGGGACAAAGATCGTACTTTTTGGAGATAGAACTGTTTGGCCATAATGACCATCCTTATATTCGGAAGAGAAAGGAGGATGCTTGCAAGCTGAAGAACACCATTCTAACCATGAAGCACAGGGGTGGCAGCATCATGTTGTGGGGGTGCTTTGTTGCAGGAGGGACTGGTGCACTTCACAAAATAGATGGCTTCATGAGGGAGGAAAAGGATGTGGATATTTTGACGCAACATCTCAAGACATCAGTCAGGAAGATAAAGCTTGGTTGCAAATGGTTCTTCCAAGTGGACAATGACCCCAAGCATACTTCCAAAGTTGTGGCAAAATGGCTTAAGGACAACAAAGTCAAGGTATTGCAGTGGCCATCACAAACTCCTGACCTCAATCCCATAGAAAATGTGTGGGCAGATCTGAAAAAGTGTGTGCAAGCAAGGAGGCCTACAAACCTGATTCAGTTAGTCCAGCTCTGTCAGGAGGAATGGGCCAAAATTCACCCAACTTATTGTGGGAAGCTTGTGGAAGGCTACCCGGAACGTTTGACTCAAGTTAAACAATTTTAACCTTTTGTGACTAGGGGGCAGTATTTTCATTTTTGGATAAAAATACGTTCCCATTTTAAACGGGATATTTTGTCACGACAAGATGCTCGACTATGCATATAATTGACAGCTTTGGATAGAAAACACTCTGACGTTTCCCAAAACTGCAAAGATATTGTCTGTGAGTGCAACAGAACTGATGTTACAGGCGAAACCCAGATAAAAATCCAATCAGGAAGTGCCGCATTTTTTGAAAGTGCTTCATGCCAATGACTCCTTATAGGGCTGTGAATGGGCTACGAATTAGCTTATGCTTTCTACGTATTCCACAACATGTCTACGGCATTGTGACATCTTTTTACGCATTTATGTTGAAGAATAGCCGTAAGGGACCACATTGAGCAAGTGGTCACATGATGGCTCCCGCAGAAAATCTTGCGTAAAGTACTGCCATTATTCCAATCGCTTCTAATGAGAAACCAATTGTCCCGACGGATATATTATCGAATAGATATGTGAAAAACACCTTGAGGATTGATTATAAACAACGTTTGCCATGTTTCTGTCGATATTATGGAGCTGATTTGGAAAAAAGTTTGGCGTTGTAGTGACCGCATTTTCCGGTCGATTTCTCAGCCAAACGTGAAGAATAAACGGGAGCTATTTCACCTACAAAAATAATTTTTGGGGAAAAAAGGAACATTTGCTATCTAACTGGGAGTCTCCTGAGTGAAAACATCCAAAGTTCTTCAAAGGTAAATTATTTAATTTGATTGCATTTCTTATTTACGTGAACATGTTGCTTGCTGCTAGCAGGGCATAATGCTATGCTATGCTATGATAAATTTACACAAATGCTTGTCTAGCGTTGGCTGTAAAGCATATTTTGACAATCTGAGATGACAGTGTGATTAACAAAAAGCTAAGCTGTGTCTCAATACATTTCATTTGTGATTTTCATGAATAGGAATATTTTCTAGGAAGATTTATGGCCGCTGCGTTATGCTAATTAGTTTGAGGCGATGATTACGCTCTCGGATCCGGGTTTGAGAGTTGCAAGAAGTTGTTAAGGTAATGCTACTAGATACTAAAATACTAATTTAGTGTATGTGAACTTCTGACCCACTGGGAATGTGATGAAAGAAATAAAAGCTTAAATTAATCATCCTCTCTACTATTATTCTGACATTTCACATTCTTAAAATAAAGTGGTGACCCTAACTGACCTAAAACAGGGATTTCTTACGAGGATTTAAAAAATCATCAAGGACAACAACCACCCGATCCACTGAAAAACAGCTTCTATCTCAAGGCCATCAGACTGTTAAATAGCCATCACTAGCACATTAGGGGCTGCTGCCTATATACATAGACTTGAAATCGTTGGCCACTTTAATAAATGGAACACTAGCCACTTGAATAATGTTAACATATTTTGCATTACTCATCTCATGTTTATGTACTGTATTCTATTCCACTGTATCTTAGTCTATGCCGCTCTGACATTGCTGACCTCATCCATATTTAATTCCATTCCTTTACTTAGATTTGTGTGTTGGGTATATGTTGTGAAATTGTTAGATATTACTGCACGGTCGGAGCTAGAAACACAAGCATTTCACTACACCCGCAATAGCATCTGCTAAACACATGTATGTGACCAATAAAATTTGATTTGATTTTAAAAAGCATCTAAAGGACTCTCAGACCATGAGACACAAGATTCTCTGGTCTGATGAAACCAAGATTCTACTCTTTGGCCTGAATACCAAGCGTCACGTCTGGAGGAAACCTGGCATCATCCCTGGTTGTGGCAGCATCATGTTGTGGGGATGTTTTTCAGTGGCAGGAACTAGGAGACTAGTCAGCATCGAGGGAAAGATGAACAGGGAAAGATGAACAGAGCAAAGCACAAAGAGCTCCTTGAAGAAAACCTGCTGAGCGCTCAGGACCGTTTTCATCCAAAGTACATACAGTATGCTCAAAACCTAGGAGTTATTTTTATGTGCTCCAGAGAACAACATATACTTAGTTTTACCTGCATTCAATTCTAATTTCAGGTCGATAAAGTTTTTCTGTAATAAAATGAAGGCAAAATGTAGTTCAGATAGAGCCTGGTCAACCGTGCGGGCAATAGCATACTCAACAGTATCATTGGCATACAAGTGCAGGTTACATTTATTTTTACAGACAAGTCGAAATTGTTAATGTAAACAGTAAAAAGTACAGGACCCAGAATGGAACCCTGCGGGACACCTTTCATAATATTCAGACATTGAATTCTATCTCACGAGTAATTTTTAACCCGTTACATGCAGCCTGGTCTAGGCCAATTGAAGAAAGCCTCTGAATTAGTAGTGAGTGATCAACAGTATCGAAAGACTTTGACAGGTCGATGAAGAGGGCAGCACAATGTTGCCTTTTATCCATACAGTTAACCACATGATTCATAACTAGGAATGCAGCAGAGCTAGTTCTATGACCTGGTCTAAAACCCGACGGATGTACATTTACAATACATTTCAAAGATAACAAAGATCTTTTAATATTTTAGCTAGGTCAGAAACTTTAGAAATAGGACCATAATTATTGATTCCTGGAAACGAAACAGCACCCATGCATTTAAAAATGTACTAATATTGTTATCACAATTAAATCAAACATTAATTTATATCCATAAAAATATCAATAGTGAAGGGAGCACTGAACAAAGTACCGTTCAATGATGAAAAACGTGAATAATATTAGAAGGGGCAGTCACTCAGTATGGAGACAATGCAGAGCACTTCTCCAATTCTAACATATAGAAAGTGTCTGGGAGAATCAATGTTTCATGTAATTGCCTGTCCAATGCAGGTAGTATCAATGGGTTAATGGAAAAATGAACTCAATGAGTGATCCTGGGAATATATACATTTCAGTCAGAGGGCTTCAAACAGCATTGAACACTGAGCAGCAAAGACTGCCCTCAGGCCATCATTTGCAGAAACTTTACCTGCTGCTGGTTGAGACTGGACTGGAGCCTCAAGACAAAGACAAACCAGCCCCACCTGTGTGTGTGTGTGTGTGTGTGTGTGTGTGTGTGTGTGTGTGTGTGTGTGTGTGTGTGTGTGTGTGTGTGTGTGTGTGTGTGTGTGTGTGTGTGTGTGTGTGTGTGTGTGTGTGTGTGTGTGTGTGTGTGTGTGTGTGTGTGGGGGGGGGTTGGTATGTGTTAGTGTACTTGTACTCTATAAGGCAGTATATCTGCTTGTTTGTGTGTACAGTATGTTTCCTTGTGGGTTCAAAGTTATGACTTTGAGGTTGCCACCTCTAATTTGTAGTGATACACACTGGTCATATCACATTGGTCAGAAGAAAAGCCATAAACTAAACCCGGTGCACAGACAATATCCGAAAGAGGACAGAGAAACCTGGTGAGAAATGAAGTGTTGTGCGGTTCCCCTCTGTCCTGGAGCTGGTATGCTGTACTCCCATTCTTGATAAACACGGGAAACTGTTGCAGTTCTTGACACACTCAAACCGGTGCGCCTGGCACCTACTACCATACCCCGTTCAAAGGCACTTAAATATTTAGTCTTGCCCATTCAACCTCTGAATGGCACACATACACAATCCATGTCTACATTGTCGAAAATCTTTCTTTAACTTTCTTTAACCTGTCTCCTCCCCTTCATCTACACTGATTGAAGTGGATTTAACAAGTGACATCAATAAGGCATCATAGCTTTCACCCGAATTCACCTGGTCAGTCTATATCATGGAAAGAGAAGGTGTTCTTAATGTTTGTAATCATCTTTTTTGAACCTTTATTTAACTAGGCAAGTCAGTTAAGAACAAATTCTTATTTTCAATGACGTCCTAGGTCAACTGCCTGTTCAGGGGCATAACGACAGATTTATACCTTGTCAGCTCGGGGATATAAACTTGCAACGCTCTAACCACTAGGCTACTTTGCCACCCCAGGGTGGTGGTCAGTGACCACAAAATGTACAGATTTCCATTACAACATCAAGACCTATGTGTATTACTGTGTTTAACACAACATTTAGGCCTACCACCCAAACCAATCCCTGAACTACCACCCCAGCCCATCTCCATACTAAGGGTAGAGTAACCAGGATTTTCCAAATGGGCAGATATTAACAAGGTAAATTGTTACCTTCAAAATCCCGTTTCATTATAAATACTCATAAGGCATTTATGTCAGTTCAATATGCCAGAACGGTTTGAAGTAGACGCCACTTTGTTGTTTAAAGGGGAAGGAGTTAATTAGCCAAAGTGACGGGATACTGCTGCTGTCTGCTATGCATATAGACATAGGCACATCTACAGTAGACAGAGATAAGCAGAGCACCATGCTAATAATTATGCTCCACCTTCCTTATCCCTGCATTCATTCATCGCTCCACATTGGCCTTTTTGATGTCGGAGCTGTCAGGAGCGCGGTGAAATGCGCTCGCTTTATTGGAACGCACTGGGGAAAGCACGCTTTGTTTATTAGGCTATGCTTAATTCTGAATAAATCTCAAATAAAACACTAAATTACATTTAAGTGATGTGTTCAAAGCACCTCACTTTAAAGAGCGGGGAGTGCGCACGTACAACGTGTCTCTTTCTTCTCCCCCTCTCCAGTAAGTGAGCGGGCGGGTGCGCGTCCTAAAGCTAACGGGGCAGGGTAGCTGTGCTCAGGAATGGGAGCGAGGGAGGAGGGAGGATGGGATGTGATGCAGTGACATTTATTAAACACTGATACGATTACAGGGAGGGCTGCTGAATGACTGGGCTGTTCAATGCTGTGGTACTAATCAGTAATTAGTCCTGTATACATCTTAATACTGCCGCACCACGCAGCCTACACTCCAGTTACATGTTTAGAAAGAGAAAAAACGAGGCTACAGAAATTCCCACAAATGCCTTTTCATCATTACTAATATTTGTTCCGCAACAGTCGGGATAGTACAGCTGAGACTATGCAATGTTTCACACCAGTAGATAGTCTCTATACGAGGAGCACTACGCATTGAGGCAACAATTAAGACAGTGTAATAGGAGTAAAGTGAAACTTGATCGGCAATCAATCAATGCACGTTTTTCAGAAAGGCGAGTGAAAAAAATCGAGAGAGCGACGAAAGGAAATGCTTGTGACATCCGCCTCGTTAAGGCATCGACGTCGCTTTAATTAAAGATAAGTGTGTGGTGTGTGTGTGTCACAGTGTGTGTGGATCCCTGCTGGATTCCGACACGCTAACTGGACCCATCAGTGTGTTGGTGCTAATGGAATGCATTCTCACAAAGCTGTAACAACTCTGCCATCACACTCCCACTGTGTGTAGCTGCCAAACAGCAGCAATATGTGTTTCTACTACTCTGGGCCCTCCAGGGCTTTATTCCTGGGCAACTCAGCTACACCCCACCTTCACTACACACACTAAATGGAGTCAGAAAGGCATACATAACCAGAGAACATGTTGTTTCATCCGGACTATTATCTCTGTATTGTGGTGTTTTAAAAGCTTCTAGCAGATAATTCAGCTCCTGAGAAATGCCTGGGACAGTCCCAGTATGTGTTCTAAATTGAAACATTATGGTATCCAGAGTGAGTCCAAAGAGAGTGTTTGAATTGAGACTGTAGTGAACTACACAGCACATTACATTCAACAGCTCTGTCTCTGAAGGCTGTCTCTGATTGTTATAACAAATCCTGTAAGACTGGATTGTTGAAAGGATTGTGACTAACGTGCCCCCCCCCCCCCCTCTGTTTAATTCATCTTGTGAAAGAAGACTATTTCTCAGTATGATTTATTCAGGGCAGTTATAATGATAACATATGTATGTCAGAGACAATGCAGCGAGTAAAGGAGGAATGAATAAAGCATGTCAGTGTCTCTTAAACATTGATAGTGCCGTTACGCCTGGTTTAGTTCTGCCAGCAGGAAACACACATCCCAGGAGCACCCAGACCCAACAGGTGGAGAGGAGAGGGGATCATACACACACACACACACACACACACACACACACACACACACACACACACACACACACACACACACACACACACACACACACACACACACACACACACACACACACACACACACACACACACACACACACACACACACACACACACACACACACACAGGCTCCAACACACACACAGGGCAGTGTTGCAGAGCAGACAGTGGTATGTAGTGGAGGTGTTGTCACTATGATAAAGAGCTGGTATCTAGTCTTTACACCCAGGCTGATGTCATTCAGACCTCCTGTCAGATCCCTCCTCCTATTCTCTCCAGTTACAAATAAATAAGAACAAGCCTCTACTTTTCCCTGGGAAAAGTAGTGCACTATAAAGGGAATAGGCCTGATTTACAGACTTCACTCACTTTTTTCCTTGAGTTTTTCTGATCAAACCGTTTGCACTGTATCATATTATAATAGCTGTTGTTGGCAGGCTCAAATTAGTTAATTGATGGCTGGCTGTGATCCAAGTCGAAATCATACCAAGCAATTAAATTCAAAACCCGCAAATGATTATGAATTAATGAAGAGGGCATTAATGAATCATTAATGACAAAATGTATCACAATCCTGCCTTTTGATACATTGTGCTCTGCTGATGTATGGGTGAGCATACGTTACCAGACTGGTCTGAGCGGAGCCATGCCGAGTGATATCCTCCTCATCATCATCATCATCATCATCATCAATGAATCAACAAGATGAATGGGAGTATAGTGCATGGAGAGAAATGAGACACAGTTTTCAATCAAAAATCCTTTCCAAATTGTTCTTTATATTGTTAAATAGTTTATTATCATTATTTTTCTTTGTTATTTCTTATTTATTCATATGAAACTAGCACACGAATAACATATTTAAAAAGTGAAGAGACATTGAAAATCTCCTGAGACAGACTATACATGTTACTGTACAATACCCATATAAAAGAATATGTACAATTAGGTGGCCAGCGCATCGGGCAGAGAGAATGTACTGTAGGTAATAGCACAGATCAGATGGACCAGAAAAAATGAATACAGATATTCGTGTCAGGCCATTATCCAATACAAATGTGAAGAGCTCCTCAAACATACAGAAGGGCCAGCAGAGAGAACATGTTGCCCTGTGAAAATGCTGCTGCTTCTCTTCCTTTACAGAGAGAACATGTTACCCTGTGAAAATGCAGCTGCTTCTCCTCCTTTACAGAGAGAACATGTTACCCTGTGAATATGCTGCTGCTTCTCTTCCTTTACAGAGAGAACATGTTGCCCTGTGAATATGCTGCTGCTTCTCTTCCTTTACAGAGAGAACATGTTGCCCTGTGAATATGCTGCTGCTTCTCTTCCTTTACCCTGTATGCTGCTGAAAGAACATGCCCTGTGAATATGCTGCTGCTTCTCTTCCTTTACAGAGAGAACATGTTGCCCTGTGAATATGCTGCTGCTTCTCCTCATTTACAGAGAGAACATGTTACCCTGTGAATATGCTGCTGCTTCTCTTCCTTTACAGAGAGAACATGTTACCCTGTGAAAATGCTGCTGCTTCTCTTCCTTTACAGAGAGAACATGTTACCCTGTGAATATGCTGCTGCTTCTCTTCCTTTACAGAGAGAACATGTTACCCTGTGAATATGCTGCTGCTTCTCTTCCTTTACAGAGAGAACATGTTACCCTGTGAAAATGCTGCTGTTGCTCTTCCTTTACAGAGAGAACAGCTGTATGGCTGCTACTATGAGAAACTTAAGTGTTGTACATATTTTAATTTCCTTTTTTTCTTTTTTTCTTTTTCTCCTGAAAGGGAGGTAATGTGAGGTGTGTGTGTGTGCGCTACATGTGTGTGTCCTAGTTGTCTGTCCTCTGAATTAAAGATTACAGCAGCATGTTGCCTTCCATTTACTGTTGGCCCATGGTTCCCCAGGTCCCTCCCAGGTCCCTCCTGGATACAAGACCCTGGTACTCCCAAACTCTCCCCTTCTCTCCCAAACCTCCTGACAGAAAAAGACACCGCTCTGAAGATCCAGTGTCATCTCTGATACTCTAACTGTGGACAGAAACACAATACTGTTCTCCTGCTTGACAGAAGCAGAATGACCTTTAACATGAAAACTTCATCAAAATGTATTTGAAAGGCTAAAATTAAACTTTAGAAAAACAAAAAACAGACATCCAGTATTAATATATGATATGAAAACATTTGCCCACCTAACAAATGCAACAGTGAGAGGCCAGCTCAAACAACTGATGCTGCAGTCTTTAAGAGAAGCAATACACATATTCATATTTCCTGATCTCTCTCTCTCGCTCTCTCCCCCTCTCTCTCCCTCTGAATCTTCACCTCATACAAATACTTTAGCAAATGTCTTTCCAGATGTTTCATTTGGCCATTTATTTTCAAGCCAATGCTTATTTAAATGTTCCTATTTTTTTCTCTGCATCGGTGCATGAGAATTCTTTGCTTAATGCCATTAACTTTGTATTGCATCTCAATCTCTGGTGCCATGAGCATCAATACTGCGGCGTGGCTGTCTTTTAGCAGTTCTGCATCAGTGCTCTTGGATAGAACATGACAGTTACATTAATGTCTCCATGTAAATTGCTCTCTACACATAGGCAACAAGCAAAAGGAGGGGGAGAAACAAACACGGGGACATTCATTGCCCCTGTGACAGCAGAAATTACAACAACATTCATTGTGTGCTGGTCCAAATGGCCAAGTCTATGATGGTATACAGCAATTTCACTGAGTCTCCAGCCAGGGAGATGGACAGCAGGGCAGCAGAAGGGTAAAAAGCAATGACAGCAAGCATTCCCTTGGCGGCTTTTAACAAAGCAATGAAAAATAAAGAAAATTAGGGGTCAGGTCTCCCTGAACATCAATTTTCTGTTAGCAGCAGGTTTCTTTGAAATTGACGTGCTGCCTCTTTTCAGAGGCATATGGTGCAGCTATATGTGAGCAATAGAGACAGCCATGGCCAAGCCATTATAGAAATACAAGCACTACAAGCTAAAGTGAGGATGCTGTGATGGTGAGGGCTCAATGATTTTATAGTTGAGGTTGGTACTGTGATATGGACCTCCTCCTCCAACCTTCTTCACATGCATTTAGGTTCGAGACCTCCAAGGAAGCTAGCTCTCTTGCGCACGTGTTTTTCCCCCTTTGTTGTCTATTTCGGTTCCTTGCAAGGCACTGGTTACCCCTGCAACCACAAGCCAAGTCCAAATTACACACGAGGAAAAGCCAAGATAGGAGCAGTGATCACCACAGCTGAGCTGGCCAACCTAAACTGTACAACAAGAGGAAAATAGAGAACACCAGGCTGCTGGTTGAAACACTGACACCAGCTGTGACATCTCAGAATAGTTGCACGGCACAGAGCATGGCACTATTTCATTGTTGAAGAAAAATACCCAGGAATAAAAGAAACCCCAGGCTTTGAAGTCACATCCATCTGTGATGTAGCCGCTTAAGTGTTGTGTAAAACATTGTTTCTATCGGTTTTGTTTCGTTACAATCTCCTGTCAGATCCTTTGTTCCCCAGGGTGTCTGTTAACTAAGTGGTCCTGAGTACTGAGTATAGCAGTTGTGCTCTACTGCTGTTCAACCCATAGAGATGAAGTACATATTTCTATGTATTCTATTCAATTCTATTCATTTCTATGTTCAATTATTTTAAATTCTATGTTCAATTCAATACTATTAAATGCTATGTTCTATTCATTTATATGTTAAATTCAATGTTCAATTAAATTTGATGTTTTATTAAATTCTATTCTTCCTTATACTCACTATAGCATTTGGTTGAAGTGTAAACTACAGGATATTGTATGTGTATGTCTGGAATACTGAGAACTACAATAGTCTTCCAGAATATTAACACTGTAGGTAGACTACAGTACATAGTGTCAACACAATGTAGTGGCAACCTCTCCTTTATCAGTTCCCTGGCCTCAGTGTTGTGGTGCTATGGTGCTCCCTCCACAATGAGAGGTGGCAGTGGACACACACACACACACACACACACACACACACACACACACACACACACACACACACACACACACACACACACACACACACACACACACACACACACACACACACACACACACACACACACACACACACACACACACACACACACACACACACACACACACACACACCATTTGAAGTGTGTGGGGCATTCTGGGGCTTGAAAGCACATCTGACACAGTGTACAGAGGATGGCCACACCATGTCCCCAAGACATGTCTACAGACGAGGTCCTCTCCTCTCTGCCTGGACGAGCACCACACAGCACACACTCCTCAGCCTTATCGGACATCAGAGTGAGCCACAGTGAGGTTAAGATACCTGAAAGCCACTCTCTCATGCTCCCTGTCTCCTCCTCCTCTCTCTCTCTCTCTCACTTTGTTTTTCTCTCTTTGTTTCTCTCTCTTTGTTTCGCTCTCTCTCTCTCTCTCTCTTTGTTTCTCTCTCTCTGTTTCTCTCTCTTTGTTTCTCTCTCTCTCTTTGTTTCTCTCTCTCTCCCACTCTCTGTTTCTCTCTCTACCCCTCTCTTTCTCTCTCTTTGTTTCTCTCTTTCTCTTTTTGTTTCTCTCTCTCTCTCACTGTGAGTGCGCTTGAAGACTGGTTTGAGCGCGCTGTGAAACAGAATAACTATAGATGAGAACTAAATATTAATCCCATCTAATTTTGATAAAGCATTCATATTGAGCTACTGTCTTACAATTTACTACTTCATTGATTGACTATTGTAAGAAAAACAATGATACAACATGTGCTCCTGAATGGCGCGGTGGTCTAAGGTGATATATCTATAGTGACACCTGTAGAGGTGTCAGACCCTGGTTTGATTCCAGGCTGTATCATAACCGGCATGATTGGGAGTCCCATATGCGGCGCACAATTGGCCCAGAGTCGTAGGGTTTAGCCGGGTTAGGCCGTCATTGTAAATAATAATTTATTCTTAACTGACTTGCCTAGTTAAATAAAATCAATACAAATAAGATTAGAAATAGTTTGATTTTTTAAATTGTATTATTTCAGATATATTTTTTTTCTTGGTAATATTCAACACAAGTTCACAATTTTTGCACAAGTTCTGTACCTTGTATCTACCTATTGTTATCTACCTGGCACCAAATAGTGCAAAAATACAATTATTGTGTACTGGCCACTGTCAGTTACATACTGTAAAATAAAGCCTAATCAAATAGTTTAAATCATTATTATACTTAACTGAACTGTAGGTCATAGGTTAGATTTGTATACTTCCATTATGGGAGGTCTGGAAGAGCATTGTATTTAAATACCACAGGTCTGCATTCATATTTGCATAGACCTAAACAGCGACGGGAGGAAAATCAAACTAAGGGAACAGGAATCCAATAGCCGAGGCAGAGGTGGCGAAATCACCCCGCCCCACAAAAAAACAAAAACAAATCAAAAACAATATTCCTGTATGGTGAGCGATCCATCAGGATGATGAATGTAAGTGGCTTAGCCCAGGACATAGATCTGTCAGGCCCCGCCAGCCCTCTGACACAGCATTTAATTACAACGCATGTCTAATTGAAAGGCCCCCTGGAAAAAGGCCTCTCTGCCCGTGGCAGGCCTAAGAAACTTAATTAATTAGCAGGCACCTCCCTCCCTCTTTTATTCTGAGTTACTATCGTCCCTGCCTCAGTGAGCTGATGACATTTTCTAGCCCGCCTTTCATCCTTCAGAAAAATGAATGGTGCAACGAGAGCACTATCAAATGAGCTGTTGAGGCAGCCTGTGAATATGCCATTGACTGTGACTCTGCTCCCTGAGTGAATTGTGATTTATCTGTATGGCTCTCGTCATGCTAACTGTCTTGCTCCTTCACCGCTCACCCGCCTGCTCGCCCTCTCTGTGTGCACGTGACAGGCCTGGTAGCTCATACCATGGTTCTCTAGGTTCTGACGGATGGGGGCTTAGACCCCCCCAAATAGCAGCCCCCTGCATTTGACCCCAGAAGCCCCTCACTTGATGTCATGATTTACCTTTCAATGTACCCATTCCCTGCTATGAGCCCTGGATCAATACTATACATACAGTAGGCCTCTACCTCTCTCACTCTTTAATGCTTGGCCAACATCCAGTTGTGTTGCTGTGGGTCTCCGAATCCTCCCCTAATCATAGAAAGACATTGCATTATCAAACAGTATTTTCTACTGATGTTAATTAATGTCCTTTCATAATAAATGATTATCATTTTTTATTGATTACAAATTACAAGTCTTCAATTGTATTACTTAGGTTGATTCTAAACTTAAATGGAAGTTGAATAAAGGAGAACTGAGGAATGTTGATCTACTACAAAAACAAGCCCTTTAAAGAGGTTTATATGTGTATCAGGCCTCTATGAATAAGTCATGTGTTCATCAGGCCACCAAAAGCCTCTGAGCGCCTCTGTCTGTCTGCTAGTGACTCCACTCACTTCAAGCGGAGGGAAAACTTTTTGGCAGTCCCCAAAAGTAGAGTTAGTCTGTGGGTCGCACGAGGATAACAGAGAGCCGACAGCGTCGCGAGACACCCTCTTTTCCTGCTCCAAGGGAGACAACCACCCCTGCCCCACCCAGGCCTGATTAGTGAACCCCTGAACCTGTGGAAGAGTGTTGAAACGCTGCCAGCAGCCAGTCAGCGCCAAATCAAGAGCTTCACAGCAGAATCAAAAGAAATCAGTCGATCGCTGCATAAACATGAGAGCAGGGGAGGTGGCGGCAGCGAGGAACGTGTGCCTGCTCTGACATCCGCTAGAGGTTCTGACACACCAAGTGTGCTGTCACCCATCCTTCCACCACCATCTCTCCCTGAGCCCTGCACAGGGACCCAAACCTCCTGTTATGGCAGTGAAAATTATGTTTCATTATTTCCTGCCTTTCTGCTGTTAAAGCCCCACCATAGAATGGATTGAATTCTCTTTGGAGTTTACTGTGGTGTTCTTATACATGGGATTGGCTTTACTGTGTGATTATGTAGGATTAGAGATATATCTTCATGGGCTGGGCCACTGAGCAAGACTGTCATGTTTTAGGCGGGGATAAGGGGGAAGGGAGTGGGTGGATGTCAATCAAACAAAAGTATTGGCTATTTAACTAGTCAGTATTCACAAATTGTCCATTTGTGGAGCTATTAGCATTTTTCTTGTTGAGTGACAGTGTTTCATTTATGAATACCCATGAGGGTCACAACAGACACACCTGTCTAATTATCAACTCCTCTCAGGTTTACCCAGAATAACTCTAAAGAACGAGCCGATAGACCCTTCATTTAGACCAAGAGGAATTAGTAAATGTAACAACAATCTTAACAGACAATGAGCAATCTAAGACATGTAATTTCATTATGCAAAATTATAAATATGCATACATTTGTGCAACTTTCAATTTGACATAAAATTAGTCTTTAATTATGTCAGATGATAATAAAGAAAATTTATAAGAAAAATGTCAATCAGAATGTATCTTCTTTCTTCATCTCATGTTTAAAATAGCCTTCATGGGTTGAGGTCAAATGAAGTTCAGAAAAATGTGGTTTATATTCTGTCATAATCTGACAAAGGGGAGAGAGGGGAACCCAGTCTATTTCCCACTCTGTTGTCTCCTGGACCTGATAGAGACACTTAACAGTTGGGCAGCCCAATCACTCTAATGGGTACAGACACATCCATTTGTCTAATCAACCTCCAGCATTTGAACAAGACAGATGAAAGGGGAGGACAAGACAACTGCATTACAACACAGACCACAAACATATGCTGCCTCATTAGAATGATAATACTACCAAAGGACCTGAGCCCAGCGCTGAGCCCCTGCTCTCTGAAGTATACAGAGTCTTGTATTAGCTCCAGCACTACTCCTGCTAAATGTCATCCAAAGAGACAGGTCATTTACATTTATGATAAAATGATCTTGCATTTTTTATTTGTCTTGGAAATTAAAGACTTACTTAATCATTGTGGAAGGAAGGGGCTTAGCCGATGTACTCATGTGTTTCTGATGGCATTAGAACTGATGTGGCGTGGCGTGATGGATATTTAATAGTTGTGCTGTCCCTCTGTATCACGTCAGGGGCCTGACACACACAGATGCACTGCAGCTCACCAACCGTACAGAATCACTTTAATTATTAGGCCCATCATCTTGGCTTTGAGAGGAGAGGAGAGGAGAGGAGAGGAGAGGAGAGGAGAGGAGAGGAGAGGAGAGGAGAGGAGAGGAGAGGAGAGGAGAGGAGAGGAGAGGAGAGGAGAGGAGAGGAGAGGAGAGGAGAGGAGAGGAGAGGAAAGGAAAGAGGCTTGGTGTGGGTGGGGAGCCTATGGGTGTTAAGGTAGGAGAGGAAGGGACAGGTGTCAGGTCCAGTCAGCCAAGCATGATAAGATACTTCAAGCTGAAATGCTCCAGTGTTGTACCTGACACTCCTTATGCAGGGTGTGGAGGCCTCATAGCTGAGTCTGGTAGAGATCAGAACGTGAAGGGCTGTGGTTGCCCCTGCAGTACCCAGGCAACAAGCTGATTCCACCTTGAACACGCAGCCTGATCTGGGCTCTCCTGGAGCGATCTCACTGCCATTTCATTTCACCCTTAATTGATATTATACTCTTGTAAGGAAATACATGTAGAAAAAGTTCATGTTAATACCAGTAGAGACACGTCAGCTTCCATCCACAACGTTGCCTGAAGAAGACTCTAACAGTCGAAAAGTGTTGCAGCTGTCCGTCCTGTTATTAATTATAAACTGGGTGGTTCAAGCCTTGAATGCTGATTGTCTGAAATATATCAGACCGTATACCATGGGTATGACAAAACATGAATTTTAACTGCTCTAATTGCGTTGGTTTATAATAGCAATAAGGCTCCTTAGGGGTTTGTGATATATGGCCAATATACCACGGCTAAAAGCGTTGCGTCATGGCTAAGAACAGCCCTTAGCCCTGTTATATTGGCCATATACCACACCTCCTTGGGCCTTATTGCTTAAATATACCATAGGCTGATCTTGTCTTTCTATATGTATTCTGTATACAGTATGTAGTAACCTGTCATTAGTTAACTAAAGTTGTTCTGCATTGTACTGTCCCACAACTTTGTTTTCGATCTTGGAATACCAGGATCTTAGAAGGACCATTACAAGACGTTTCTTCATTGTTCACTCTGAAATTGGACATTTGACAATCCAATAGAATCCAATAGACCATTAAACCACTACAACTATTTTCCTAAAATGTATTTTACGGGATGAAGATGAGGGAGAGCTGGGGCAGGGAGTAATTATGGGGGGAAAAAATCTGGGCCCTCTACTGCTGGCTTGCTCCTCCAACACATGGGCCATCTGCACAGAGGCTGGCTAAATGAGGATGACAATGCTAATCACTATCGATGGAGACTGGTGTGGATGAATGGCCAGGCTGAGCAGCTCATCGCACAATGTTGCTGTCAGGGCATGCCAAGTCCACAAGCCTTCAGGGGCCACGCCCCTTTCCTGTGCAGCCTCCATCACTCAGTGGCGACACGTGTATGGCTTCCTGTCAATTCAGGAAGTCTTCTTGGTTCTAATCCCAGCCACATAAATGACTTCCTATCTCCATATTTAAGTAGTCTCTTGATGGCTATTCTCATGATTGTCCCTACAATTATGTTTTTGTTCACTGTGTCAGATATCTTTTTTTCCATTGGCTATTTCTTTCTGTTCATAATTACTAACCTTTCATCTCTACCAAAGTCTGCATATTTATTTAACATTCCTCTTTCTGACATTGTTACTCTCACGAGAACCAAGAATTCAACCCTGGAGTTAATGGAGAATTTGTGATAGAAAGCTACAGTCTGTTCAGTAAGGAAGTGATACAGTACTGAATCTGCAGTAGCCCGACATCAAAACCAAAATAATCACAGCCTGTAAAGTGTAACGGAGGATTTGATCTATCCAGTGACGTGTGTATTTTCGCGGGTGGCCTCCAGGCAAATGATTTCAACACCCTTCCTCAGCAGCCCAATCAAACAAACACAGCCTGCAGTATCAAACAGCATTCTTTGTCCTCTAGTGTTAACGTTTACAACAAAAGGAAATTACTGCTTAATTTCTTTATCCTCTGGAAAATGTGGAGAGCAAATCAGGAATTACACATTTTTATGAGCAAATAAAAGAAGGTGCCAAGACTGAGCTATTAGGCTGAGAGTGGGACCAGGCTTAGAAGGCAGGGTCTACGTCGTTCTGCCTTGATGGTTTCCAGCTGTACGTGGGCATATTGTCATTTTCCTCTCTCTTTTTTTGTCGGTGTCCCCATAAGTGAATGTGAAGAGGAGCAGCTGTCTTGCAGGCTGGCCTGTCCCTTCTGTCCCCGGCTCTGGGCCCTGGGCCCTGGGCCCTGGGCTCTGGTCTGGGCAGGGAGAGCCAGTAAACATCCAGGCTCTAATTACACTGACAGGCCCTGTGGAGGTGACCTCATGATCCTGTGGTACTGAGTGTATTTACAATGATATAACAACATACAATACCATCACCAGAAATTACAGGGAGAGGTAGCACAAAACATTTCACTCAAAGCGTTGTGTAATTTGAAACTTGTTGAAGGAGACCAATGGAACATATCGGAGCTTAGGTTAGGACACGTGCGGAGCCCAGATTGAAAATCTCTGCATAGTTATTTCTGGCCCTCATCCCTTTCCTAAATAGTCCCATGGATATCCCTCCCTACTTAGCCAGCCCTGAGGACAGAGGAGGAGATCACAGAAACACTAAGTGTGTTACTGCATGTAAGCCTTGCCTGTGCTGGAAACAACTCCTACATATGTGTGTGTTTATGCACATGATGTTTGGTATTTACCATCAATGAGAAAATATAAATCAAGTGTAAGCACCTCCACTAGGGCAGATAATTCCATTAGACTGACAAAATGAGAAAAAAATATATTAAGAATTCAAATAAAAAAATGGAGGAATCAATCAAATTCACATAATTTTGCAACAGTCCAGAACTAAACTTTCCCCAACATCTTCCCCTTCAATTTCATCTGAAAGATAACAGAGAGAAAAGCAGCAGTTGCTGCAGTACAACTTCCATGTCTTAGTCAGAGAGCACTTCATTCTAATGTGCTGTGGCTTAAAAACTGATCCCATGTAAGAAAAAAAGACCAGACAACTGCATTACTGTCCGACCTGTCAACTCTGTTCAACATAAGCTCCATCCTGCCTGCCAGAGCCTTAAAACCCGAGCTGGCAGAGACCGGGCCCGGAGTGACAAAAGCAGATAGCTGGAGCTGGGATTTTAGAAAAGGAGAATGGACTCTTAAATGTATTTTTATACATTTACAAGGAGTTCATTCGGCTCCACATGAATCAATAATAAGCAGCGTGCAGTAGACCCAGGATACAATTATCCACCCTGAAGTAGCTCCCCTGTCACTACAATGACTTTAAAAGTGAACACGCTGTCAGGTGCAATGGCGTTTATGTTTTCCCACTCACACAGGACCTAATGCCACGACTGCAGAGAGCTTTTCTCATGGGGCAGAACAAAGCACAGGATCATGGGAGGGATATATCCACGCTATACCATTATAGACCCATTCTACTGACAGAAAACATTTTCAAGGGAAAAGGCAACAATTGGAAAAACACAACTGGCAACACCAATTGAAAATCACTGTTATACATCACTACCAAGTAATAGAATGTGCCAGTCTTTACCACAGCTTCACCACAAATGCATGTTGTGATATTTTGTGTTGTGTGTGTGGTGTGTTAAAAACGTCTTATGGCCGGGGGGCAGTATTGAGTAGCTTGGATGAATAAGGTGCCCAAAGTAAACGGCCTGCCCCTCAGTCTCAGTTGCTAATATATGCATATTATTAGTAGTATTGGATAGAAAACACTCTAACGTTTCTAAAACTGTTTGAATGATGTCTGTGAGTATAACAGAACTCATATGGCAGGCAAAATTCCGAGGAGAAATCAAAACAGGAAGTGAGAAATCTGAGCTTGGTATGTATTCACCACAGTTCCCAATGAAATCCCCTTGAGATATTAATGATGTTGCAATTCCTAGAGGTTCCTCTAGAGGTCAACCATCTATAGAAATTTGAATGAGACTTCTAATGTCTTGTGGGACTGAATGAGAGCAGAATCTATCAGGTGACTGGCAGTCAGCCATTTTCTGATCACGCGCATTCCCACTTGCGTTCCATTGCTCATCAAGACACAAAGGAATAATCCGGTTGGAACTTTATTGAAGTTATATGTTAAAAACATCCTAATGATTGATTCTGGATTTAGTTTGAAATGTTTCTTTGACCTGTAATATTACCTTTAGAAATTTTTGTCCAATGTAACGCTGACCAGAATGAGCGTTTGAATATGTATACCAAACGCGCTAACAAACAAAGGTATTTGGACATAAATAACAGACATTATCGAACAAAACAAACATTTATTGTGGACCTGGGATTCCTGGAGTGCTTTCTGATGAAGATCATCAAAGATAAGGGAATATTTATCATGTAATTTCTTGTTTATGTTGACGCCAACATGGCGGCTGTTGTGACTACTTCTTCTGAGCACTGTCTCAGATTATTGCATGGTTTGCTTATTCCGTAAAGTTTTTTTGAAATCAGACACAGCGGTTGCATTAAGGAGAGGTATATCTATAATTCCATGTGTATAACTTGTATTATCATCTACATTTATGATGAGTATTTCTGTTGAATGATGTGGCTATGCAAAATCACTGGATGTTTTTGGAACTAGTGAATGTAACGCGCCAATGTAAACTCATATTTTGCAAAATATGAACTTTATCAAACAAAACATACATGTATTGTGTAACATGAAGTCTTATGAGTGTCATCTGATGAAGATCATCAAAGGTTAGTGATTAATTTTATCTCTATTTGTGCTTTTTGTGATTCCTCTTTGGCTGGGAAAATGGCTGTTTTTATTGTGGTTTGGTGGTCATCTAACATAATCGTTTGTGGTGCTTTCTCCGTAAAGCCTATTTTTAAAAAATCGGACACTGTGGTGGGATTAACAACAAGACTACCTAGTATAAGATACTTGTATGTTTGAGGACTTTTAATTATAAGATTTTTGATGTTTGGAATTTGGCGCCCTGCACTTTCACTGGCTGTTGTCATATCATCCCGTTAACGGGATTGCAGCCATAAGAAGTTTTAACCTGTTCAGTGTAGGGGGCAGTATTTTGATGTGTGGATGAAAAACGTACCCAAATGAAACTGCCTATTTCTCAGGCCCAGAATCTAGAATATATATATATATTAGATTGGGATAGAAAACACTCTAAAGTTTCCAAAACTGTCAAAAAATTGTCTGTGAGTATAACAGAACTGATATTGCAGGCAAAAACCTGAGGAAAATCCAAGTTCTGTTTTTCCTGAAAGCTTTCTGTTCCATTGTCTGCCTTTGCTCAATTTAAAAGGAAATTCAACCAGATTCCTTTACCTATGGCTTCCACATGTTGTGAACAGTCTTTAGACATAGTTTCAGGCTTTTATTTTGAAAAATGAGCGAGAAAGATCACATCGCGTCATTGTATGACTGGGTGCCAGCAGCGTTTTGCATGCGCAACAGCTTGGAGCAGACATTTTCTCTCTCTCTCCTATTGAAGAAGGTACAGTCTGGTAGAAATATTATTGATTATATAGTGTAAAAACAACCTGGGGATTGATTATAAAAAAACGTTTGACATGTTTCTACAAACTTTACAGATTTTATTTGGAATTTTTGTCTGCCCGGTCGTGGCCGCTCGAGCCTGTGGATTTCTGAACATAACGCGCCAACCAAATTGAGGTATTTTGGATATAAAATAATCTTTATGAAACAAAAGGAACATTTATTGTGTAACTGGGAGTCTCGTGAGTGCAAACATCCAAAGATCATCAAAGGTAAGCGATTCATTTTATTGCTTTTCTGACTTTCGTGACCAATCTACTTGGCTGCTAGCTGTTTGTAATATTTTGTCTGCTGAGAGAGATGTCCTTACATAAACACTTGGTATGCTTTTGCCGAAAAGCTTTTTTTTTAAATCTGACACGCCAGGTGGATTAACAACAAGCTAAGCTGTGTTTTGCCATATTGCACTTGTGTTTTCATGAAAATTTAATATTTTTAGTAATTTAATTTGAATTTGGCGCTCTGCAATTCAGCGGATGCTGACGAAAATGATCCCGCTAACAGGATGGGTGCATCAAGAATTTAAACATATTTTGTGTTGTGTGTATGGTGTGTTAAACAGTGTGCTGGCCAGCTTGGCTGTGTTAAGGGGCAGAGAGAGAAGAGTTAGGGCAGATACAGATGTTCCTCTGATTGGCTGGGACCAGATGGTAGCTAGGCTGTTGCTTCGCCCGCAAGGCTCTGATGATTTTAAAAACATCTCTCCTGGATATTTAAGTGTTTCACGGCACCATGGATACCTGATAGCCAGCAATAAAAATCAGCTGAATCCAATCAAGACTTATCTGCAGAGAAATTCAAGAGTTTTTGGCCATGACATAAGATCAGAGATTAATTTTTGTTTAAATGATAGGCTTCACCAGATGCAGGATTATAAAGAACATACACTCAGGATATTGGGGATGACTTTGTAACTTGCCAACATTCAGGCGCATAAATAAATGAGTAAATACTGACCAACAAAAAGTAGCACTACAATAGTATTCCCAAAGCCAGGTCATTCACATTAGTATAAAGAGAATCTATACTCATTGACATGGATTTGTTTTTAGGGCAATGGAACAAATAGCCAAATTGAATAAATACATGTCAATCTAAACAGAAAAATATGAGGTGGAGAGAGAAAAAATCTATATATGCAAATACTAATCTTAAAATCATTCAACATGGGATGTGTAAGTCTCTGTTTTCTGTTCTCTGTGCGGACACAGTAACTTGACATACAATGTCTCCAGGCTGTAGCTAGCTGACTGACACAAATATGGATTTTAACGCCTGTTAAATGCCTTCTTAGTCAGACTGTGCAGTTGGCCACACTTATTTTCGATATGTATGCATATCAACAAACGCCTATGAGAAATTGATGGGTTGATGTGTTGGTTTAAACAGGGGAAAATCCCATTTTATTTTGAACCTTCTAATGATATAAAATAGTAGCCAATGCCTGTTCTTCTAAACTGTAATTGACAGACAATCCTTCACACTGTCTTGAATTGCCCATCCTAATAGCATGGTAGAACTGCTCACATAAACAATCTTGATTAATTATTTATCATAGTTTTGTTGCACGAAATGTAAGTACATGTGTGTTACACTTCAGTAATTGTACTGTAAACAAAGCATTTGTTTTGGGACCTGTTCCGTCTGTCTGTCTGTCTGTCTGTCTGTCTGTCTGTCTGTCTGTCTGTCTGTCTGTCTGTCTGTCTGTCTGTCTGTCTGTCTGTCTGTCTGTCTGTCTGTCTGTCTGTCTGTCTGTCTGTCTGTCTGTCTGTCTGTCTGTCTGTCTGTCTGTCTGTCTGTCTGTCTGTCTGTCTGTCTGTCTGTCTGTCTGTCTGTGTTCATCTCAGTATAAGGTCAGACTCCAGAAACAGATCAAAAGGTATATAATGTATGAGAAATTGACATTTGAAATACAATGGGTATAAATGTGATCCATTCAAGTTGTGTTAGTTTAATATTTTTCAAAACATTTAATAGCAAATTATTTAGCCATACTGAACATGATCTTTGCCATAAGATAAGTTAAAATGTATCATAACAAGACCTCTGACAGTTGCTTTTATGTTGGGCCTTTTTCAAACATACTGACCATTCACATCCACCACATAGCCATGTTTGAATTGATGTCTATGCAGTGAAGAGCATTGGATACAATATGGTTGAAAGATGAGGAACTCTCCCATTCCAGTCATTTACTGTAACCCTTTTCTACAAAGTGCTCCAACGGAGCCATTACACGATTGAGGTAAAAACGTTCACTTTCATCACTCTTCTATTTGAACAGTGGGCATATCCCCGGCCAGACACTCAATGTGCAGCAATCACATCCCTGCTATGCATGTCATCCTTTCCAAATCATTTACCAACTGCAATTAGCCGACTGTAGTTGTCATCTCTGGGTCTCTGGGAACTCTGCCGAAGTGGACTTAATGTATTAAAGAGAATAAAGTCTGCATAAAAATATATATACATCACTGGTGATTACCCAGACCAATTGAAATAAAAATGACATTCGGCTGAGAAATTAGAAACAAACCTGTTTGACAGCCCCGTCTGCTTAGAACAAATGTGAGACATGGTAAATTGTTTGACACACTTTCATAAAAGCAAGTGGAGGCAACCCATCCTTTAGCGTGGCGTAATGGCTCCTCGTTGTTAGATTCAATGGAACAAGCTATTCATACTGTTGTGTGATTGAAAAGAAAATGGTATCCTTTTGATGTTATAAATATGTCTATTACTGCATTTGCACACAACATTTCTATATAAATTCTAGAGAAAGGAGTGATTCTCTGGGGGAAATGCTTAGGAATGACATATTGAATTATATTCCAGTCTGTGTATCAATATACTGTAGGCCTTCCAGAATAACTCCAAAACTATCTTGGTTTTCACAGCCGCGCTATGGGCTGAAAGGCTCAAATTGCAATACTATAGTATATATGAAAAAGGTTAGGCTAATGCATAGATATTTCCTTTGGTCTAATGAATAAGCTGTACAATTGACCTTTTAAGTTATGGAAAACTTTCCATCGCCTGTTCCAGGGCATGGTACCTAGCTATTACACTCACACACACACGCACACACACACACACACACACGCACGCACGCACGCACACGCACGCACGCACGCACGCACGCACGCACGCACGCACGCACGCACGCACACACACACACACACACACACACACACACACACACACACACACACACACACACACACACACACATATATATACACACACACATACACATACACGCACACACTTACACAGGTTCCGATGGTGTGTTTAGAGTCAGAAAAACACTAATGGTTGGTGAAGCTGCATGGCACTCGCATTAAAAGAGACTTTGGGAGTTGTGAGTGGACAGATATTAAAATAATCAGTAAATCATTTATTTTACTGTAGAGCGGTGTCCATGACTGATTGGACCAGAGCTTCATGATTCAGGGAGTTGAGGACTGAGAGAGGAGGTTGGTTCCTCTCAATGAGAAAGTCCTAAACACAGCCAACAGTCATGTCTCTGTGACTGTATGGCAGCCAGGTATCCACAAGGCCACTATAACAACAGAGTCTCAATATACCAAGAAAGTCCTGTACAGTCGTCGTAGAACATAGCTACTTCACAAAGGAAGATGACTATCATGGTCCAAACATACGAAGACAGTCGTGACGAGGGCACAACAAAACCTTTTCCCCCTCAGCAGACTGAAAAGATTTGGCATGGGTCCCCAGATCCTAAAAGGTTCTACAGCTGCACCATCGAGAGCATCCTGACCGGTTGCATCACCGCCTGGTATAGCAACTGCTCGGCATCTGAACGTAAGGCGCTGCAGAGGATAGTGCGAACTGCTCAGTACATCACTGGGGCCAAGCTTCCTGCCATCCAGTACCTATGTAATAGGAGGTGTCAGATAAAAGCCCATAAAATTGTCAGAGACCCAAGTTATAGACTGTTTTCTCTGCTATCGCATGGCAAGCGGTACCGGAGCCCCAAGTCTAGGACCAAGAGGCTCCTCAACAGCTTCTATCCCCAAGCCGTAAAACTGCTGAACAATTAATAAAATGTCCACCGGACAATTTACATTTACCCCCCTCCGTTTGTACACTGCTGCTACTCACTGTTTATTATCTATGCATAGTAACTTCACCCCCACCTACATGAACAGATTACCCCAACTAGCCTGTACCCCCTCACACTGACTCGGTGCCGGTGCCCCTTGTACTTAACCTCATTATTGTTATTATTGTGTTACCTTTTTATTATGACTTTTTATTTGAGTCTACTTGGTAAATATTTTTATAACTCTTCTTGAACTGCACTGTTGGTTAAGGGCTTGTAAGGAAGCATTTCACGGTAAGGTCTACACTTGTTCTATTCGGCGCATGTAACAAATAAAGTTTGATTTGATTTGACAAAGGTGACTACAGGCAATTAAAAAGCATTGTACCTTGTTGGAAAGGCAGAACTATTGACAAAATACACAAATAAACATAAAGACATCCGTATTCAAAAGGGTCCAACTCATAATTGAACCCTTTGTTGAACACAATATGCTCTCTGATCACTACACCACAACATTATTCAATTGCCTTAATGAGTGCATTTAAAAACTATTCAACTATGCACATATTTGATGTTTCAAGCTTGTTGTAAAACATTTTGAAGTCTCAGCAAAAGCCCCGTATTAGCGTCCTTTCAAAATGGCTGTAATGATTATGGATGTATTCAAATTAAACAAGATCTCAGACACTGTAGAGCAAGTCACTGTGACTAACTCAGCCGGATGGATCATTTTCCTGACACTCACCGAAGCACTGGAATTCTTAAAGAACAACTTTTGATGTCAAAAACAAAGGTATAATAATTGCTTCATTTCAAAGGTAGCTAGTCACATTGTACTGGTCATTTTAATCAAGGATCAGAAAGCTGGGTTTGCATTATGCTCAGGAGTTATGCATCTCCCCGCATGAGGACATATTCACCCAGAATGTTTAGCAAATTGAAAAGCAGATGGCAGCCCATTTTTACTCTCATTACTAAAAAGATGCACAAAGTTTCCACCCCACAGAACATAAAACCAAAAACATCAGCATGATTAAAAACAAATCATTCTGCGTGTTGGGAGTGGGGGGTAAGAAACATAAGCACTAATGAATAATTTTAGCAGTTTTTCAGAATACTGAATACTGACAATTTGAAGCATTTGATGAAAACATAACAAAAAAAGAGAGAAACTTTGATGACGTGATCTACAAAATGAAGCAATAGAAGGATTTCTTCCTCTCCTATCCATGAAAAACTGCTACTTACCAAAAAATGAATAATTATGGTTGTCTAGCCTGTTTCTTGAGGGGTGTGAACATCCAGCAGTGTGGTGGTATTTGCTGTTAACATGATGGATATGACCCGAGGACAAGGGGAAATGAATTAGCATGTGATTACCAAGGCTGTGATTGAGTGGGTAGTGGAGTGGCGTGTCGTGGTGTGTTGTTGCCGTGTCATGAGCCTGTCATGGAGGGGGGTGACATGGGGGGGTTCAGGCAGGGCTGCAGGTGTCACAGAGTAGCCCGGACCTGTGAACTCCACTCCACACACTCTCTCTCTCTCTTCCTCTCCCACTTCCTCCTCTCAATCTCGCTTTTTCTCTCTCATTCTCTCTTTTCATCTCATTTGCATCTCCTCCTGCCACCCTTGAACCAATCACAAGCCCCACACTTCTCATTTTCATCTATCTTTCTAAGCATCTCTGGAGTGTTACTTATTCTGATGTGGAGAGGACTCTGTAAAATGGTTCCTCATCATCCAGCATGTTTAGACTAGTGAAAGTGACAATGAGGCTCCAGGTGACAAATGAGGCCCAAGGATCCAGCTATTCTAATGCCTCTATACTGGCTTCAATAACATGTCTTCTCTTCTAAAATATAATGGAAAAAACTACCAAGACAGTCAGTCCACCCAGCGATCTCTCTCTTCCCCCCTGACAGACAGTCACAGTCTGGTCCACAGCATGGCCATGGCCAGCCATCCAGGCTAAATGGCTGATGTGCTGTGCTCCTTCTAAATGCCCCGAGCAGAGGGCAGAGCCTGAGGAAGGGACTAAGAGGAGGTCAACTAAGGTCAGACATCTGGTTAACTACACACGGGGACACAATTAGAGAGGTGTCTATGTCAGACTACACATTATCAAACAGCATTGAGGAAACAGAAACTGGGACAGTTAGAGCAGAAACCTTCAAATATCGACTCCATAGATTTAGATCTATAACAGACACACAATGAACACAATAACTGAGGATGGTCTGTTTAAATGGCAGCTTAATCATCTCTGAGTTACAGCAATTTCCCTCTCAGAAAAAGGGAGACTGAGCCGGATATGAACCGTTCTTTCTTAAGAAGACAGTGATTATGTTAAATGAGTTGATGTCTGGGAATGACACCTTGACCGTTAAACTGTGATACTATTTAGATCCATCAATGATCTGCAGGTGTGTGTGTGTGTCAGGACGCGGTTACGAACCCGGGTCTCCGGAGTGTGAAACAGTCACTAAACCAACTGAGCCACGAATAGTCAGCAGAACCCAGAAGATGAGGCAGACACAGCAGTACTTGAGACGGTGTATTTAATGAAGTAAAAAGTGAAGTTCTTCAGGAAAACATGTAACTCCACAACCTCAAAAGGAATTCCACAAGAACAAAGGCAATCCTCCAAGACAAAAAGGCAAATCCACAAGGTGGAAGGCACAGCACAAAAAGCCTCAAAAGATACTCAAAAACAAACAAACAAGAACAAAAAACAGAACTCCACAAGAGAGTCCACCGGGATCAACAAGAGCTCCCAGAGTACTAGGGCTGGGTGCTAACATACAAACACAGAGCAAAGAACTGAGTAAAACAAAGGGTTTAAATACAATCAGGGGAAACGAGGCACAGGTGCAAATAATAATGGGGATCAAGGGAAAACAAAAGGTCAAAAGGCACAAAGGGGGCATCTAGTGACCAAAAACCGGAACAACCCTGGCCAAATCCTGACAGTGTGTGTGTGTGTGTGTGTGTGTGTGTGTGTGTGTGTGTGTGTGTGTGTGTGTGTGTGTGTGTGTGTGTGTGTGTGTGTGTGTGTGTGTGTGTGTGTGTGTGTGTGTGTGTGTGTGTGTGTGTGTGTGTGTGTGTGTGTGTGTGTGTGTGTGTGTGTGAAAAGGGAAGGTATAAGGTTGGATGCACAAAGAAACTGATTATCAAATGTTTAATCCAATTAATTTATGTGAGCAGCAGAATGAGCTGAATCCATCAGGCGGGTCCCGCTGTGGAAGGGTACTGTGAGAGCGCTCTGATGAAGTTAAATTGAGACACAATATAATAATTATAAATTGACTCAGGAGACAAGGCAGGGTTCATTTCTCCCGGTGCTATTCTTCTGAGAAGCAGCCTGCTTGTGTTAATCACGAGTTAGTGGGTAAATAGGGATGGGGATTCGCCTCAAGCTTTGCCCACTGAGTTGTGTAAGGAAATGCCGTGATTCCTTGATTAAAATGCTCTTCAAAACCACGAAAGCAACCTCTGTACAGATAACTTGAGATGATTCCGAGCTCAACCATATGCAACAAATTAAACAGAACAGAATATATTCCAAGGCCTCTGTTCCAATGTGTTAATGCTCAAACAGACATGTAGCATAATCATTTCATCACATGCCAGCTGGAGAGATGGGGAACGGTAACTGATTTTGGTCAAATTGTCTCAGAAATACCAAATGGGGAGACTCAACTTTTGAATCAAATGAATTCTAAAGTATAAGATAAAGGTATTGTGTGCATATAGTGCATCAATTCGTTGGGCCAGGGACTCTACAAGGTGTTGAAAGCATTCCACAGGGATGCTGGCCCACACTGACGCCAATGCTTCCCACAATTGTATCAAGTGGGCTGGATATCCTTTGGGTGGTGGACCAATCTTGGTACACACGGGTAACTGTGAGTGTGAAAAATCCAGCATCGTTGCAGTTCTTGATAAACTCAAACCGGTGCGCCTGGCACCTACTATCATACCCCCTCAAAGGCACTTAAATATTTTGTCTTGCCCATCATTCACCCTCTGAATGGTACACATACACGATCTATGTCTCAATTGTCTCAATGCTCAAAAATCCTTATTTAACCTGCCTTCTCCCCTTCATCTACACTGATTGAAGTGGATTTAACAACTGACATCAATAAGGAAACAGCTTTCACCTGTAAGATGGCGCCAGAGAAGAAAGCAGACATTTTACGTGCCCCCAATCGATTGTGTTTTTTTATTTGTTTATTTGAATTGTTTGTAACTAGTTTTTTTTTACTGCACGATTGAGAGTGGTTGCATCACTGCCTGGTATGACAACTGTTTGGCCTCTGACCGCAAGGCACTACAGAGGGTTGTGTGAACGGCCCAGTACATCACTGGGACCTCTATACCATGCGGTGTCAGAGGAAGGCCCTAAAAATTGTCAAAGACTCCAGCCTCCCTAGTCATAGACTATTCTCTGTGCTTCCGCATGGCAAGCGGTACCGGAGCGCCAAGTCTAGGTCCAAGAGGCTTCTAAACAGCTTCCACCCTCAAGCCATAAGACTCCTGAACACCTAATCAAATGGCTACCCAGACTATTTGCAATTCCCCCCCTCTTTTACACCACTGCTACTCTCTGTTGGTATCATCTACGCGTAGTCACTTTAATAACTCTACCTAGATGTACATATTATCTCAACTAACCGGTGCCTCCGCACATTGACTCTGTTCCGGTAACCTCTGCATATAGCCTCGCTAGTGTTATTTTACTGCTACTTTATTTACTTGTTACTTTAATTTCTTATTCTTATCAGTATTTTTTAACTGCATTGTTGGTTAGGGGCTCGTATGTAAGCATTTCACTGTAAGGTCTTCACTTGTTGTATTTGGCGCATGTGACTAATAACATTTGATTTGATTTGATTCACCTGATTTGATTCAATATGGCTGCTGCTGCTGTTGTATTGTGACAAATACAATTTGATTTGATTCACCTGCTCCTTCTTTGTCATGGAAAGAGCAGGTGTTCCTAATGTTTTGTGCACTCAGTGTATATTTCCACACGAGGTTGGAATAATACTGTTGCAATTTTAGTGTAGGAGCTGTTTGAAAAAACTGCCTGGAACTTCAGCCTTTTTTGGTGGGAAGGATTTTTGGCCTAGTTTTCATTTTTTCCTTCCTCACTCAGACCACTCCCAGACAGTCCTAGCAAAATTCTTGTTTGAGAAATTATTCTTTGCTAAGAAGATGTTTTTGTTTCTTTTTGACCATTTTAATTTAAAACAATCACAGTAAGTTATTTAATTGTTACCCAGAAATGATTTGATATTGAGATAAAAAAAAATGTCTGTACATATTTGTATATGTACCTTTACATATAAATGCATTACAAACTTCAGAAGCCTTTACAAACCTCCAATACACTACACGTTGTACATTTCCTGCATTATAGGCTCCTCTAACTGCCAGGCCCAACGATCTGAACAGCACCCATAGAGTATTTTGTGTAGATCGTTGACCAAAAAAATACAATTAAATCCATTTGAATCCCACTTTGTAACACAACAAAATGTGTAAAAATCCAAGGGGTGTGAAGACATTCTGAAGGCACTTTCGTTGCAGAACAAAGATAACATACAAAGGTTTGCAGTTCCCTCAAATAACTGATTATATTTTATATGATATATTATATTTATATTTCTGATATCTAACATTCATTGTATTTCCTTTATTCATGTTCTTTCAGGACTCCGACATTGCTCGTCCAAATATTAAGAAATGTCTTTCTTTTTCTTTTAGATTCATGTGTATTGTTATGTATTACTGCACTGTCAGAGCTAGGCACACAAGCATTTCGCTACACCCACAATAACATCTGCTAAACATGTGCATGTGACCAATAACATGTGATTTGATTGACAGCTTAGGTTCTGTAACTTAAAATATCTATATGCTTACTGCTCGTCATGCATTCATTTCTAAGCTATCCTGTTGTCATTATCTGATAAGCACATTTAGAAATGTAATTCTAAGCTATCCTGTTGTCATGATCTGATAAGCACATTTAGAAATGTAATCAAATCAAATGTAATTTGTCACATCCGCCGAATACACCCAAATTCAAACAGAAAACATTACCTCACACTGTTTGAAAAAAACTTGAGTCAATTCAAAGAATGCATAATAGATCCAGAGAATGTGGAAAAGGGTACCATACAAAGATGTTAGCTATAGAATGCTCCTCAAAATGTGGCAATTGCATTGCAGGTCAAGCTAATTACGTATTCCATGGAAACACAAGCCTGACCCTGTAGAACTCATACAATCATACATTGATTTTCTAAAGAGAGTGAGTGTTTAATACAGTTCACTACTGTAACAGGACCAGGTGGTCAATCATTGTCCCATTCTCAAAGCCCTTGATGAGTACTGAGAAAGACCACAGAAATAATACTGCGTTGTTCTGCCAAATTACAGCATGTCACTGACAAGAAGGGATTAGCATTTTAAACAAGCACTTGTTCTGATTAAGGAACAATTGTTCTAAATGTCATTACATATGAAGCATACAGAGGGCAGCACACAGTCTCCTTTCAGGGATGTCTTTTATAAACCAGCCCCAGTGGAAATAACACACACAGCCTTTCTCCCTTTCTTATTATTCAGCTAGTGATTCTTAAATATATGTTGTTTTTCTCACTGCGGCATACTTTAGTGATGTTTTCTCTCTCTCTCTCTCTCTCTCTCTCTCTCTCTCTCTCTCTCTCTCTCTCTCTCTCTCTCTCTCTCTCTCTCTCTCTCTCTCTCTCTCTCTCTCTCTCTCTCTTTCTCTCCGATGATTAATTTCTTCTTTCCCAGTCTTCTTCAAGGTCTCCCTCTCTTCCAGTTCACACAGGAACGAGGGAAGGTCTGAAGAGAAAGGGAGAGGAGGAAGAACTGAAACAAGACACCAGTATAAAATACGTGCCCTAATAGTTTATGACTGCTCTCTCCTCACAGTTCCATCCAGTGGATTTGGCACAGGGCTCAGTTGCTTCCTGCATATCTTACAGCTTCCTCCTTGGTGTCTTTATCTACAATTCCACTTATTTACAGATCACTGGAGAAACATCTGCTCCTACACTTGCCCTGAATCTATGAAGGGATTTTTTTGCAATATACCATTACATTTTTAATGCCGATATTCAGTTCTCCTTCAAAACACAAGAACTTTCACAGAAAAACGCCTTTTGTTGACAGCTAAACAACATCCAATAGCCTGAAAAAATATATACTGGAATTCAAGGGGATCAACAGAACTGAATCAAACAAACAACTAAAGGATAAACACTAGGAAATTGTACAATATAAATATATATTCTAACATATCAGACATTTAATACTAACATGAAAAGAGCACTCACAGTTTCACTGGTAAACTGATAAACAAGTCTGTATACATGTGAATAATCAAATGTGGGGAACCAAAACATGTCACAGAGTGGAGTGCCTGGGCAACTGTTGACTAAAAGGGTTATGTACTGTATGTTGATGAAAAAGATTTCGTAAAAGGTTTTGTATGTATGAGTTCTTGTCAGAATCATTAGCATTGTTTCTGGAAAAAGGTTTGTTTATAAGACCCTCCAATGAAATATACATCAGATAGTTTCCACAGAGTCTCGTGATGACGTGCTGTTATTCAAGCACTCATAGGTCATAAACACCATGGGTCTAAGTTTCAATGTATAAACTTAAGCAGCAAATGAATATACTATATATTGTGCATGTATACATATTCAAACAACAACTCACACACAACCACGATGCACTCATCAACACACACACACACACACACACACACACACACACACACACACACACACACACACACACACACACACACACACACACACACACACGCACGCACGCACGCACGCACGCACGCACGCACGCACGCACGCACGCACACACACACACACACACACACACAAATGCAGAATCACAGCACCTGCTGAACAAAGGATGGTTTCAGTACGGGCCTCCTTGCACAATTACACTCAAGTGGATGGCTGGCATTGTTACTGATCCGTCCTTTCTTACCCTGACAGGCGAATGCAAGTTGTGATGCACCTGCATCTGTTCATTCCCAGCGCTAGATGGACTGGCCTCCTGCCAACACTCCCCACTTCAGCCACCGCCAAATACCACACATATTGATTTGCAATACAGCATAATAGGCCATCAGCTTCATTATTACTGAAGAGACATTGTTCTGAATCTTTACATTTCCTCCGTTGTGGAGACTTGCAGAGACCAGGATGAATGACTCATAATGCCTCCATTTGCATACCTTGGGGACAATGTGGGTTCATTGAGGTTCATTCAGTGCGGTTCAGAGTTGATGATTGTTTTCGCTGCTTTCTGTGAATGTATTCAGCAGGAATAGTGTACTGGGAGGAACTCAACTGTGTCCAGGGTCCAAATGATTTATACATTGTGAAATCTGGCAAGAACTTCAGAGAGAGTTGAGAGGTAGTCTCATGTCTGTGGATGGACTCAGAGTGCAGCTCATCAAAGACAGTAACCTATATCTCACAGAACGGACAAGTGAGGGAGTAGCACAGAGCAGATCAGCCTCTGTTCAAGCTTACTGTACCCAATGCACTGTGTGCGTAGGCTAGTTATGTGTGTGAAAATGTAAATCAAGTATGTAACTTATTGTTTACAGTAGAAATGTATTTTGGCTGTCTTGGTAAATGTCTAACTTTGAAGTACCAATACAATTTTCTTCTATAAAATACAATGTTACACAGGAATGGTATCTTACTCAAACCCAGTTTCAAAATGACACTTGTGAGAACCATCGCAATACCCACCCTCCTGTTGCTGATGTGACTCATTCCAAATCCCCCCATCCAATGCTGCCAACAAGCTGAGGCGTGGCCAGCAGAACATTGCCCTCTGATAAAGCACTGACCATGCCCAGTCAGAGGGCCCATGGATTGGTGGATGAGGGAATGCTTCATTGGAGACAGGCACCAGCACAGCCACCCCCTGCAGGACCCCTATCTGCCATTACCACAGCCATGGAGGAAAATGACCCCATAAAGGGACATGGGAAGAATAACAAGACATGGGAGGTTACCGTAACTGGAGAACTAAATGTCACGAAAGTTTCCATTCAATCAACTTGGATCACTATTTATTACAGTCCTATTCTGACCTAATTTCTGTTTATCAACAATTCATCACCATTCATAATGGACACAGCTACAATTGTTTTTATCATTGCTTATGTTAGGTTAATATTACTGTTTTATTAAAACAAATCCAATTTTATTGGTCACATACACATATTTAGCGAATGTTATTGGGGGTGTAGCGAAATGCTTGGTAAGAAATAACACATATAAAAAAACAAATACTGCAAAGTTGCTTAAGAGCTAGAAGCAGAGCTGCCATATCTGTCAGCACTATCTTTGATATTAGCCTTTGCTACTTTAATGCTTAGGGAGAAAACTAGACAAACGAAGTGGTAGCTGTGCCCATGGCGCGGGAGGAGAACCAACCAATCATGCACCATGTTATTGAGTGGCATGGGTCAAGGATTACGCCCTTGACGCCAGTGAATCACTGAATGCGGCCCTCAGTCTGAGGTCGTCAGGCATGTGTGGAACTGTTTGTGTTGGACATAGCTCAATGTGGTCTCAAGCCATTCCATAACAGCACACACAACAGTACACACACTATACACTACGCACAATAACGCGTTTATTCTAGCAAATCCAAACAACTTCTCCTTGGACAGCTTGTAAAACAGTTTCCCAAAGATTTAACTGTAGCTGCAGAGAAATGTCTGCCTTATTATACTGCCCTACCAAGCCCTACCAAGCAAATGGTCGATAATGAGTTTATGTCATTTTTCCTACATTAAATAAATTAAATAAATTCTTATGGACAAATATCCTGCCTCTATTGTATTGTGTTTTGTAGAAAATGGGGGTCATGTTAGCAGTAACTGGATAAAGTTACAGTGAAACCAAGGTAAATAAAAGCCATTTTTCTCAGTTCCACGCTATGAGCAGTTACTTTGCTTAGTAGGGCAGTATACGTCTAATGCATTTGAAAGAAAACACAACTATTCTTTAACACAGAATGTCTTCGGCGTTTCAAATGAACACTCAACTCTGAACTTCATATACTCTATGATGGAGGAAAGATATCGGCGCTCGTCCTCCTTTATGATAAACCTGAAAGGGCTTTTCTATCACAATGTGCCTGGGAGGACAAACACATATCAATGTCCTCGGGCTTCCTTTCTCTGATTTCTAATCTGGCCTCTAAAATATCTGTGGCTTCTCTGTTCAGTGTGGTGCATCTTGGACGTCACAGTAACGTGCAGAGCGTTCGATTTGCCTGCTGGGGGGCAAGGAGACCCACAGCTCCGCTAAAACCGTTGAAAACTGCATGCCGTTTTCAAGGGAATGATAAATAAATGTTAACTATTTGGTTGTAATATCATACATCACCTCTTGAAGAGCATAGTCAGACCTAGACCTTTCTGATTATTCCATGCAAAACAATTGTGCACATTTAGCTCTATCATCAGTTATAGGCCTACAGCAAGTAACTTAATTATTTTCATGATCGGTAAAGATCAATTGATCATGTCATTTCAGACACCATATCTCTCAATATTGGCCACCATCAATTGGATATTTTATTTGAGTGATATAAAATGAAAGTGAACTATACCTGACAAGTATGTGTGGTTTAGGTTCATTTCCCATCCTTTGTGGGCTCTGCCTGTCAAACAGCAGAAAGGCGTATTTACAGATGTACTGTTAGTTGATCATGTTTACTTTGCAAGCTACCGGTAGAAACTTTGTACAGTTGGCTAAACATATAGTGTTGAGTAGACCGAATGTAATTTCTTTCTCCAACCAATGTAGGCCTACCTAGCGAAGTTAACTAACATTGTCTCCTTTTCAACATTGTTTTTAAGAGTGTTTAATCATGATTGCTGCTGACATGATGATATTGACTGATGGACCATGTCAGATTGGCTGGCTAGCTAGCTAATAACAGATCACATCAATATGCCTAGTTAACAAGCTAACTTTCAGGAAAACTAGATGGCTATATCCAAATATTGTTTGATTTGCTTTCCATCTATAGTGTTGATAGCAGTAGTCCGCCTGACAACTTTACCAGGACGATGTCAAGCTCTTTCCAAAATCTCTGATGAATCTCTGATGAACTAAATTATGTTGTTTGCTTAGCTAGCTGCATGCATGCAAAATGGATAGGTTTTACATGACCATTGATGTGTAGTGATCATGATAAGCATGCAGTTACTAAATATGAACAATTTGTTTGCTTAATAGGTGATGATATTGAAACCAAATAGTTGTAACATTTATTTAACAATCTTTGAAAATGGCACAAAGTTGTCAATGGTTTTCCTTGCTCCCCAGCAGCCAAATCAAACGTATTGTGACGTTTCATTGAAAATGACCAATAGGCTTCCATATGCAGAAAATGACCAATAGGCTTCCATATGCAGAAAATGACCAATAGGCTTCCATATGCAGAAAATGACCAATAGGCTTCCATATGCAGAAAATGACAGACACAATGAGAAAAGAATGATTGAAAAGATCAGCATCAACAATTCATAGTGATGGAACATTTCTTTGTGTTTCTTATAGAAAGTGATAAGGAGAGAGAGGAATCCACCTCTGCCAACAAATGTGAGGCTCTTAATGGCAGTGTTCTCCTTGCCCACCCGCCCAGGAAGGGCCATGTTACACGAGATATGAGATCCGGACGGATCTGACAGACGAGTGCTTGATCCCAGTCCAGCTGGACCAGGGAGTCTCTCTCTCATCAGCAGCTTTCAGCCCAGGACCTCTCTTTATTTCCCCTTTTGTCTGGGCCTCCGTGGAGCCTCCCTCCACTTCAAGCCCACTGATGCTGGGAAGGTGTGCCAAGTGGTGCTCCATTCAGAATCACACGCTTTTCTCTCCCACGTGGTTGGAGAGAATAACAGACACTTCATCATGTCAGAATTGGCCGAATCAAATGTGCAGGGCAGGATGCCAACATGTTCTCTACAGTCTCACAATATCTTGAAATCATTATACAAATCACAGGCGTTACATCAATCTGAATGTGTAATAACATAAGATAGACCTCTCCATAGACATACCTACAGTGCATTCCACACGGTCATGTACTAAACAAACTGCAGATTTGAAAGTCAGTCATTCAAGAGTCTATTTTCTGGGTCTGGTTAGGCAGCTGTCCACATATGGTTGGCAAATTGATTGTAAACATAAGAACTGAGGGTTAAAGGGTCATCGTGAGGTGATTTATCCCCACCATAAAGCATCCAGACTCTCCCAGACAGGCAGGGCAGGCAGTGCCACATATGAGACCCTTTGAAAGAGGTCAATAAGTGGAGTCAGTACTACAGTTAGTGCTGCTGGCCCAAGTTGTTGCTTAGCTACCCACACAGCTCCATCTCAACCAGTCAATATGGGGCACATAAAACAACACTGCATGAAATAACAATGATGAAATAAACAACCACATACTGTAGGGACACATCTGAAAAAGATATCTGTCGCATGTGAAAAACTCCCAGTACAATGCACATTGTTGTAAGACATTTAAAACAATGACTCTCCCATTTCACACACTGTATTGTCCACACTAAATTAATGAATCGACCATTATTAAATAGTCAACAAAAAGTCAGTGTAAAATGTTATTTAGCTGGGAAAAGAGGAATCTTTGTGTGGAATGGAGTAAGTGGAATGCTACAGAGAAAGTTCTATTTGCTCAGAGAAACGCCCACCACTGACACTGCTCCCTCTTCTCATAGGCACATACCCATTTTATAACTAGAGTTGTACATAAACACAGACTATATGGCTATATCATTTCGGGAGAGGCTGAATGTATCCACAGCCTCGGCAACGCCCCCTCTATGGTTGTCAGTAGCTATGTTTCTATTAACTTGTCCAGTGATTTTGTCGTTGGCATTTTGAAAGTTTGAATAGCAAATAGATGCGACAATTGTCTGCTATGGTGCGTTTCCAGTGAACTGTCTTGTGTCAATAAAAAAAGCTGGACGTAATGGTGTCACACCTATAACAAACAAACTAACGTTTTGTGTGGTTGAAGTGTTTCCATTATCCATCTTGCATCCAGCCAATCAGAAAAGCAAGGCGAAGCAATTCAGGCATTCTTGAATGTCAAGGCAATCCATATCCTGTATAGAAACGTTTTTATAGTTGAAAAATTACCTTCAAAATTATTCGGCAATCATCATTTATTCGGAAAAACAATGTTTCCATCATCATTTGTCGCAATAGTTTGACTAAAGACAAATCCACGCTTGGCGAACGGATACAAATATTGTTGATATTTAGAATATTAATTTTAAAGCTGCCATTTCCATTACACATGTCGCAATGTTTATTTTTTGCGATAATGCTTTTGTCAAATAAACCCAAGTATGGATAGCTGCAGCCCAATATGGTGACTGGAGAATGGGCGAGTCGAAAGGAGTGGGTGTATGGAAAGCAAATCAATATGGTGACTGGAGAATGAGCGGGTGTAGTCAATATGGTGAAGAATGGAGTGGGTGTATGGAAAGCAAATCAATATGGTGACTGGAGAATGAGCGAGTCGAAAGGAGTGGGTGTATGGAAAGCAAATCAATATGGTGACTGGAGAATGAGCGAGTCGAAAGGAGTGGGTGTATGGAAAGCAAATCAATATGGTGACTGGAGAATGAGCGAGTCGAAAGGAGTGGGTGTATGGAAAGCAAATCAATATGGTGACTGGAGAATGAGCGAGTCGAAAGGAGTGGGTGTATGGAAAGCAAATCAATATGGTGACTGGAGAATGAGCGAGTCGAAAGGAGTGGGTGTATGGAAAGCAAATCAATATGGTGACTGGAGAATGAAAGCAAATCAATATGGTGACTGGAGAATGAGCGAGTCGAAAGGAGTGGGTGTATGGAAAGCAAATCAATATGGTGACTGGAGAATGAGCCAGTCGAAAGGAGTGGGTGTATGGAAAGCAAATCAATATGGTGACTGGAGAGCAGCATTCATCCTGCCTGCCACACGGCCTCTATCACCTGTCAATCACTCCCAATCTCCGCCCCCCACTCTGGGGTATACAGGTCCATTGAAACAGGGTTGTCAAGTCCAGATGTTGTTAACCAACCCACCCTGGTCTGCCTGACACCTCCAGTGGTGGAAAAAGTACCCAACTGTATAAGGGCACAAGGCAAGACCCAAATGCAGACACAGGAGGCAGCTCCGATATTAATTACACCAAAATGGGTAGGCAAAAGGCAGATCGGGGACATGCGAAAGTTCATAAACCAGGTCAGAGTCCAAACAGTACCAGGGGATAGGCAGGCTCGAGGTCAGGACAGGCAGGTTTTCAGTGAACAGGTCCGAGTCCAAACAGTACCAGGGGAAAGGCAGGCTCGAGGTCAGGACAGGCAGGGGTTCAGTGAACAGGTCAAAGTCCAAACAGTACCAGGGGATAGGCAGGCTCGAGGTCAGGACAGGCAGGTTTTCAGTGAACAGGTCCGAGTCCAAACAGTACCAGGGGATAGGCAGGCTCGAGGTCAGGACAGGCAGGTTTTCAGTGAACAGGTCCGAGTCCAAACAGTACCAGGGGATAGGCAGGCTCGAGGTCAGGACAGGCAGGGGTTCAGTGAACAGGTCAGAGTCCAAACAGTACCAGGGGATAGGCAGGCTCGAGGTCAGGACAGGCAGGTTTTCAGTGAACAGGTCCGAGTCCAAACAGTACCAGGGGATAGGCAGGCTCGAGGTCAGGACAGGCAGGTTTTCAGTGAACAGGTCCGAGTCCAAACAGTACCAGGGGATAGGCAGGCTCGAGGTCAGGACAGGCAGGTTTTCAGTGAACAGTTCCGAGTCCAAACAGTACCAGGGGATAGGCAGGCTTGAGGTCAGGACAGGCAGGTTTTCAGTGAACAGGTCCGAGTCCAAACAGTACCAGGGGATAGGCAGGCTCGAGGTCAGGACAGGCAGGGGTTCAGTGAACAGGTCCGAGTCCAGTACCAGGGGATAGGCAGGCTCGAGGTCAGAAAAGGCAGTGGTCAGGCGGATTCGGCTTCAGGACAGGCAAGGGTCAAAACCAGAAGGGCTAGGAAACAACAGAGACTGGGAAAAATAGGAGCTAGGAAAATCAAGATTTGACTATTTTCCTGTTCTGCTAAGCATTCTAAATGTAACAAGTACTTTTGGGTGTCAAGGAAAAAGTATGGAGTAAAAAGTAGAATATTTTCACAAGGAATGTAGTGAAGTAAAAGTAAAAGTTGTACAAAATATAAATAGTAAAGTAAAGTACAGATACCCCAAAAAACTACTTAAATAGTACTTTAAAGTATTTTTACTAAAGTACTTTACACCACTGCTCGCCTCACCTCACTAATGTCAAAGCCCAGGTCTGAGTCCCCTGCGTACATTGCAATATTCCGATTCAAACGAATCCACAGCTCTTTTTACTCTCCCTTTTCAAACGTGGAATCAATATGCCATGCACCACGAGCTGCTTCCACAAAGGCTAGAATATATGTCAACTTTTGTTTTACACACAGTGTCTTTGGAATCAACTTCAAATATAGGATACATCAAACAGAAGGGTTCAGAACACTTTGATCTCACCCTGAATGCAATGAAGTTATGCTGCATTAAAATTTTAAAACTTGACTTAAAAAACAGGAGACTGGTGAGAAACCTGTATGGAAGAAAAGAGCTTAAATAAAACACAATGTGTAGGTGCCTAACAATCAATCCCATCTTAAGACTGGATCACTCACAAGATCTGAACAATGGTTTCAATAAACAATGGACATATGCTGAGATCCTTGAAATCGATCCTTGAAATTGATTGACACATGGTAAAATATGAAGTAAACTACAACGCCTGTCCAAAAGATTGGATTACATGGTACATCAATCAGATGTTTGAATTGTGTTTACAGTACAGACAGTTCAAATGTAAACAGTATGATTTTTTGTGGTGAGCAGCCAAGGTTCAACCAGTGAGCATGTTTACCTAGTATTATACTGTATCTATTTAACAACAACTGATGTGTTTGGGTCTGGCTGAGATACAATAATACCAGGAGCCTTGTAAAACGTAATGATGCTCTTCTATTCCTCCATACTCATGATATGAGCCACAAACCAACATCAATAGTGTGAGAAATGGCCGTGTCAGGCAGTACCATGTCATTTAACACTGATTAAACAGTAGGGATGCTCCTGACAGGTCAAAGCTATGGCTCAGTCTATCAACACAACTCATCTCTTATGCTAGAAGCATGTTTGTTATTCACATGCATTCTCCATGCTGTTAACGGCTAAACTTTTATCTAGTGCTTTACTTGACGATGATAACTATTTTTTTCAGAGTACCATCAGTTATATCTCTTCTTGTATGTTATCAGATTAGTCAATTACATTCATCTTTTCAGAGTTACCCTTTCAGAATGCTGGGAGTTTTTTATTATAAGGCAAGGCACCTTGAAACACCAAATGTCAGTTTACAATTACAGCTGTTAACATATTAGAGAATAATTCAGTTAGGAGGTGGGTCTGTATTTGGGGTGGGGATCTTTTCCATTAGAGCATGATTAAATAATGATATGCTGCTGAATTTCTACTGTGACATTAAAGTGGATGGAGCCTGTGACCCACTTAAAGCTTTCACATCTGATAGGGATAAACCCTTTGATAGTTGTTTGAATGCAGATGCTATTTGACAGCCACTTTTGGGTATAAGAATATGCTTCCCCCTGTTCTTTTTGTTTGCCTTCTCTTTTCTTGCCGCTGTCTTGTGGGCGACGCAGCAGGATAGAGTTGGACATGTAGATCTGCGGTCCAAGGTGAATGTGACTGAGGGATGTCTCCTATAATCTCTTGGACATGTTATTCTAGAGGAGGATATGAGGGCTGCCTCATGAAACATTTATCTGGGAAGAGTAGCAGAGAGCTGGCGGAGAAGAGATGGAGTGACAGGACGGGAGGAGGAGGAGAGATGGATAGAGAGAGGAGGAGAGATAGACAGAGAGGGGGAGAATGGGAGAAAGGGAGGGAAAGAGAGGGTTCAAGAAAACACTCATTTATGAAAAACATTATGAATATACACTGTCACCTAGCTCAACCTAATCTACCTTTCAAATGACGACCCAACAGAAAAAAAACATTTCAGTACAGCAGCCCGTGTATGGTTATGAAATAAAGAAACATAAATGAAAGCTGGGGTTACGTTAAACAGGACAAGAGAGTACAGAGTGCACTATCAAGTGAGGTCAAATACTCTGGCAACCAATTGAGCTCCATACAGCTCTGCTGATTACCCATGGATAGATGAATCAATCAAATGCATACAGAAACAGATCCTAGAAACGCTGGCAAAAACATACACACAAACTCTGACACATACACACGCTCATGCACACAAACACAGTGCTGTCTTAAACAGGCTTTGAGAGCATACAGGGGCTTTGAGAGTGATAACTGGTTACACAAAGCCCTGAGGCTGAGCTCCAATACAAAGCTCATAATCTGCCAGTGTGTTCCAGTCTTCTGCTGCTCTGCTACCTCTGTACTGCGCTGGAGATGTACTGCCAGAGGTGCTCTGCCTACCACTCCTCTATTCCCTCAGCCAATTAGAGGAGACCTTTTCAGCCCAGCTGTCATCATTCTGCATACAGCAGGTTGACATGAATAACTCACGATCTACATGTCTTATTATAAAGAGTCCAGGCCTACAGTAGATAAACATTGTGTGACGCTTTGTGTCCAGTGCAACAAAGTGGTTTGTACCGCATCACACAAATTGTATCTACTGTAGGCCCTATTATACACAGGCTCCAGACTTAGCACTGGATGCAAACCCCTCAGATTCCTACTAACTAGAGGTGATTATGTACTAGGGAGCTTTACAACCGCATGTTTACCTTCCACTTCCATGTCCTCCAGGTATCTGTAGTGTGGCTATTACTGTAGCACAACATGCCACAGCTATGCAGGTGGAGCATGCAGCCACAAACAGCTCCCGCTCGGCCAACAGCTGTCATTTATATCAACAGGATGGAAGCCTCCCCAGAGAGGAGACATCTCCTTTTCAAAGGGGTGTTGTTAAGACAGGGAAAAACATAAAACTGTATATTGTGAGGAGGAAGTCGTTCAGATATCTTTGTGATACATTCAATTCTAGTCTGGCCATTAAAGATGAGTTCCCGAAGAGAGAAAATAATCTGTTGAGGTTCCAACCGTGGCATTCTCTTCCTCCCCAGCACAAACCTCTCCCAGATCAATGTTAAATGATCAATTTCCACTGGCCATGGCTCAATAGCTGACACACTGATTGGACTCATTGTCTTTTGACTTCCCCCAGAGCTCTATGTGTTGATTTTCTGTACAAATAAACATGACTCATGATGGTTTAAGGGCCTATACTCCACAAAGGTGACATGGATAGATTGCCACTTCCACTTTACCAGCACTCAAGCAACAGTCACTACCATGTCAGTCTATGGAGGCTTTGGAGGTGGGATGCTCACAATAAAACAAACACAGCTAATATAAGCTATGGCTTATTGTTGAACTTTTCACCAGTTTGGACCAATAGCCCAATCAGAAATAGTGGCAACAACATTTTTAGCTCTGACAGAGTAAGCATAATTAAATCAATTTCAACTGTTTTCTTATTGCTTGTTATTCATTCATTGGTTCTTTCCTAGTATTGTTGGTATCTGTCCAATACTCATAGGATGATGAAATAACTAACTTAGTGAGGGCTAGGGGAGACCATGGGAAACAGTCTTGTCTTGTCTGTGTGGCGTCGTACTCCCAGCTCCCAGCTCTGCTTGGCTGGGCTGTGTGGCTGCGAGGCTGCAGTGGGGAGCAGGCGGGTTCCAGGCCTGATGGAGAGCAGAGCCCAGTGGGAGCGGTCTGCAGCCGGGGCTCTCAGGAGGAGGGCTGCTCCCTTCCAGACAAGGTCACGCTTGCCTCTGGTCATTATCATCTGGCCAGGCAGGGGAAGCACATTCACATGCAGGAACCATTAGAGCCGGGCAGAGACCAATTACACACAGCAAAGGGCAAACATCGAGGGGACATCAATGAAGCCAGTGAGGGTCACTGGGGTCGCGCATCTCAGAGGTCAATTTTGTCATCATATCAGATGAGCTTAATTTGCAAATAGCCGGCTGCTGAAGAGATGGAGGGAAGGAGAAAAAAAGGAGAGAAAAAGACAACAGTAAGCACACATTTAGAGATTCCATTATGTTTCAATCCATTTGGGGGTCATGCTCTGGTATGCAATATCTGAATTGTCTCTTTTACTGCATCCATACAAACAGCAGTCTCATTGGCAAAGGATTATAGGGTAATAAGTGTAGGTTCATTTCAGACACAACATTATTCCCCTTGGACAGAGTGCTTGACATCCCTCCATGTGTTTTCTTAGACAAAGATTATGGCTTGTGTCTGCTCTGGCTAAAGCTTGTGTCTGTGCAAAGTCAGTAGAAGCAGATGCAGTAGGTGAGAACCTAGTCAGTAACCCTGGTCCTTACAGTAATCAGATCAACCCCTGGAGATCATTTAGTAAGGTGAAGAGTAGATCCAGTCAGTGTGTTTCTGTGTCTCCGACAGTCTCCGACCACTGAGAGTGGGTCACCAGTGGCCCACAAGTGGTGAGCTGAGAAACCTCACATATAAACATGCTTAATGACACATCCAGCACTTTAGGCAGAGGCAGCAAACACTGAGGTCCCGAGCCCTTGAAGGGATGGGGTTTCGTTTGGCTGGGGAGAGAGCCTGGAGGGATTGTGCCAAGCAGCAAACAGCCTCCTAGCTCTTCCTGACAGGCTGACGGATCCCATGCAGAAACCCCAAGCTATCCATCCATCCACCACACAAACCCTCCAGTTAACCCCCAGCTGTTTCACAAGCAGGATGCTGAGAACAACATGACAATGTCACTGACAGGCTAATAGTTGTTGTAGCACTCCCCCAGTCCTCTGTACTGCAATATGCAGCACCCTTCACCACAGACAGCGACAGCAGTGGTGACAGAGATGTGATTAACCACAACCCCTCTACCTTCCTCCCTGGCACCACGTCTGTATGGCCCTGTTTAGCAGGTGAGCCCTATCACTCTATTCCCCTGCCCCCTTACTTTGTATCTCAGTCCTAAAGGAACAACCCTCCCCTCCACCCTCCTCCCCCTCTCTCCTCCCTCCTTCCTCTCTTCCCTCTCCTGCCACACAGGGGTGATCAGCTGGAGGAAATCAAGCCCTGCTCTAAATTTCCTCTCAACTGATTAAGATAAACTGCTTTTCAGCCATGGTTACCCCCCAACCAATCAATTAAAGCAATCAATTAAAGGCCTGCCGGCTGAGCCTTTAGTAATTGAGGGTTGAATAACACAGGCCGCTGATACTGATGATAATGCTGTAACAAAGCTGCGGCTGCAAAAAGGGCTTGAAAAATGTAATTTCTGGGATTTGAATAAGCCGCAATTGTAAAACATCTAAAGAGAGCAAGATGATTATTTTCCTCCCGTGCAGAAGCAGCTCTAGCTGGGTGTTTCCTGTGTGTTCCCTGCCTGCCAGAGATGTTGCCCCAGGACCTTAAATATTGAATGTAATCTCCACGCCAGGTCTTTCCAATTGGCTGTGGCCACTATTTGAAAAAAGTGCCAGTAGAATTCAAACATGCCCTGTGTGCCAACGTGGCCTCCAGTGAAAACACTTACTCAGAGGAGAGAGAAGAGACTCTTTGGCCAGGCCTGCCTCTCCACTGCTGGGTGCTATTCCAAGAGGTGGGGAGGTAGTCTGACACTTCACTAATCCAATAAACCTACACTAGCACTCCCTGGCACATTCACTTTGACATGTCTGCCTTTTAAAAATGTATTTTGATGTACTTTTATATAAATGTAGATAAATAAACAGCAGCCTTGACAAATGGCAAGAGAATGAACAAAACGATCACTGTTTCATTTCCTTCTGCCCCTTAGGTTAGTTAACAGTTACCAAACTGTGTAAAAATAAGTCAAATGGGGGATTTAGAGAAACATGAAAACCTCTATGAAAGCCGATAAACAGTATCCTAGAAAACCACAAATCCAGTCGATTTCCACCTCCTACATTAGTTCTTTATTGGAGTCTTTTAGGTCTTTTACTGCATGGTTTTACTCACTGGCAGGCGCAGACTATAAAGAGTGGGCTGTCCGTTTGGTTTCAATTAGTTTGCTTTTGTTGAGGTTGGGTGACTGTAACTCCTATGGGTTTTCCAGGTTGGTGGTGAGCAAATCCAAGAATATGAAGTGAAGCCTCGTTCCTCCCTCCCTCCACCCTGCTGTCTGGGCTTTGTGAAGTGCTCTAGTGATGGACTCCATGCCAATCTGCTGGGCTCCACTGGAGGAGAGAGGAATTAAAGACAGAGGGTGGTGTGATGGGTCCTTGTTTAACCGTTTTAGATTTGCGTGACCCCTCTTCATCAGGAGGTCATCTATTTACATGCCTGCACTGTCGGGGTGGGGATCTGAGCCTAGCCTCTTCGTAAAGTCTGCTTCCGTGTTTTGATCATTCACAGCAGGAGATATGGCCAGAAATGGAGATTGTGTGTGTGTGTGTGTGTGTGTGTGTGTGTGTGTGTGTGTGTGTGTGTGTGTGTGTGTGTGTGTGTGTGTGTGTGTGTGTGTGTGTGTGTGTGTGTGTGTGTGTGTGTGTGTGTGTGTGTGTGTGTGTGTGTGTGTGTGTGTGTGTGTGTGTGTGTGTGTGTGTGTGTGTGTGTGTGTGTGTGTGTGTGTGAGAGAGAGAGAGAGAGAGAGAGGGATAGGGTGCGTGTGTGTGAATGTAGGTTCAAGAGAGAGAGAGAGAGAGAGAGAGAGAGAGAGAGAGAGAGAGAGAGAGAGAGAGAGAGAGAGAGAGAGAGAGAGAGAGAGAGAGAGAGAGAGAGAGAGAGATAGTGTGTTTGAAAAAGAGACAGGCAGAGATCTATATGTCTGGGTTTAACAGAATGGGATGAGGTGATGATGATTGAAAAATGTATTTTGAACATAACTCTAGAAGACAGTGCTTCTCAGAGACAGCTCCTCTTGCTTTCATTGGACATTGCGTGTGATCTATATGGTCTAGGTCAATGGTGACTTTAGGTCTTTGAAACACAACAGACCCCAAAGTTTTTCCTTGTCAGGTCCTGGCCCTTCAGTACTTACAATATAAAACCTCCCTCCTCTCCCTTTAGTTTTCCCCAGTCAGTGATATATACTCTATATATACAAAGGTATGTGGACACCCCTTCAAATGAGTGGATTAGGCTATTTCAGTCACACCCATTGCTGACAGCACATAGCCATGCAATCTCTATAGACAAACATGAACAATAGAATGGCCTTACTGAAGAGCTCAGTGACTTTCGTGGCACCATCTCAGGATGCCACCTTTCCAACAAGTCAGTTTGTCAAATTTCTGCCCTGTTAAAGCTGCCCCGGTCAACTGTAATGCTGTTACTATGATGTGGAAACGTCTAGGAGCAACAACGGCTCAGCCGCAAAGTGATAGGCTACACCAGCTCACAGAACTGGACAGTTGAGTCTGTCCTCGATTGCAACACTCACTATCGAGTTCCAAACTGCCTCTGGAAGCAACGTCATCACAATAACTGTTCGTTGGGAGCTTCAAGAAATGGGTTTCCATGGCCGAGCAACCGCACGCAAGCCTAGATCATTGCCATTGGACTCTGGAGCAGTGTAAACACAGTGATGAATCACGGTTCACCACCTGGCAGTCCGACAGACGAATATGGGTTTGGCAGATGCCAGGAGAACACTACCTGCCCCAATGCATAGTGCCAACTGTAAAGTTTGGTGGATGAGTAATAATGGTCTGGGGTTGTTTTTCATGTTTCGGGCAAGGCCCATTAGTTCCAGTGAAGGGATATCTTAATGCAACAGCATACACTGATGTTCTAGACAAATCTGTGCTTCAAACTTTGTGCCCCCAAGCACAAAGCGAGGTCTATACAGAAATGGTTTGTCGAGATCCGTGTTGAAGAACTTGACTGGCCTGCACAGAATCCTGACCTCAACCATAAATAACACCTTTGGGTTGAAATGGATCGTCGACTGTGAGCCAGGCCTAACCGCCCAACATCAGTGCCCGACCTCACTAATGCTCTTGTGGCTGAATGGAACCAGGTCCCCGCAGCAATATTCCAACATCTAGTGGAAAGCCTTCCCAGAAGAGTGGAAGCTGTTATAGCAGCAAAATGGGGACCAACTCCATATTAATGCCCATGAATTTGGAATGAGATGTTTGACGAGCAGGTGTCCACATACTTTTGGTCCTGTAATGTATCTGCCTGAATGGTGAAGTCCAAGCTACACAGGGAGAAAGTGCTGTACTCTGCTTTAGCTCATTATCTAACATGCACATAACATAATTGAACATTTCCTTTGTGTTCAGGGACACCGCAGCAATTAGCTAACAAGTGGGTCATCCATTAATCAGGCCCGTGGCCCTGGGAAAGCTACAGTATAGGCCTCTAGGGCAACACTCTACTAGTCTGTGTTGTAGAACAGCACACTATAGAGAGAACGACCATTAGTAAACATTTAGAAAATCACTTAGAATCTGGTCTCCATGGGTCATTAATTGTAGTGATTATTTGCAACAAATACATTATGATCTTTTGTTTTCTCTTCTGTGTTTAAAGTCATCTCTCAGAATATTTTTTGTAAACTTATAGAGTCTATACTATGAGTGCTGAATAAATAGACCTCTTCTATACCTGCGCATATAACAACATGTTATAGGCTTAGAATAAGTTAAGCCAAGTTTGTAATCTTTGGTTTAAAAACTACAGGGATGTATAAGGCAACAAAGAAATTAATCTGTAACACTGTGTTCTTCCCCAGCTGTTCAAATGGCATAAATAATGAAAGCATGTTGCTTTTCCAGAGATTGCAATATGTGACCCAATGCTCCAGTCCAGTGTCAGTGAGGAAGGCGCCACTGAGACAGTGGGCCTTAGGGAGACGGTACCAGGGGGGACGGTATTGACCCGATCCCTCCACTGTGATCCCATTCTGTCAGGCCCTCAGAAACACACAAAGAATGGCCCGCTCCGGCCTGGACGAGACGCCCCCTTTGAAATAGTTTACTTCAAAATAAATACTTAATGCGGCAAGCTTTTCTGATGAAATAATTCATCGAACACACTAACATTTGTAATAGCTAACCAGACCCTCACAACGCTGGAAGAGTAGACTCAAGGCTGATCAATAGAGGCCTTGGGGGTTTTATTTACTGTTCCCTGATCAAGGCTGTGAGATTAGTATAGGTACAGTGTAAATAGGAATGCTCGCTGCGCATAGGATGCAGCGGCTCCACAGCTCCGCTGAACAGGTTGGAGTATCTCTCTCTCATTAATATGATTAGATAAACAGCCTTCAGGCTGTGAGAATGCAGAGCAGAAGCAGCCCACACTAAGGCTCAATGGACGCCGCCGCACTCTACCGTCAACAGCAGAGGCTCAATGGACGCCGCCGCACTCTACCGTCAACAGCAGAGGCTCAATGGACGCCGCCGCACTCTACCGTCAACAGCAGAGGCTCAATGGACGCCGCCACACTCTACCGTCAACAGCAGAGGCTCAATGGACGCCGCCACACTCTACCGTCAACAGCAGAGGCACAATGGACGCCGCCACACTCTACCGTCAACAGCAGAGGCACAATGGATGCCGCCGCACTCTACCGTCAACAGCAGAGGCTCAATGGACGCCGCCACACTCTACCGTCAACAGCAGAGGCTCAATGGACGCCGCCACACTCTACCGTCAACAGCAGAGGCACAATGGACGCCGCCACACTCTACCGTCAACAGCAGAGGCTCAATGGACGCCGCCACACTCTACCGTCAACAGCAGAGGCTCAATGGACGCCGCCACACTCTACCGTCAACAGCAGAGGCACAATGGACGCCGCCACACTCTACCGTCAACAGCAGAGGCACAATGGACGCCGCCGCACTCTACCGTCAACAGCAGAGGCACAATGGACGCCGCCGCACTCTACCGTCAACAGCAGAGGCACAATGGACGCCGCCGCACTCTACCGTCAACAGCAGAGGCTCAATGGACGCCGCCACACTCTACCGTCAACAGCAGAGGCACAATGGACGCCGCCACACTCTACCGTCAACAGCAGAGGCACAATGGCAGGCCACGGTTTGTGTTGCTCCTGTTTGTGAACAGAGGCTACGGGGATCATTCCAAGCAGAGGCACAATGGCAGGCCACGGTTTGTGTTGCTCCTGTTTGTGAACAGAGGCTACGGGGATCATTCCAAGCAGAGGCACAATGGCAGGCCACGGTTTGAGTTGCTCCTGTTTGTGAACAGAGGCTACGGGGATCATTCCAAGCAGAGGCACAATGGCAGGCCACGGTTTGCGTTGCTCCTGTTTGTGAACAGAGGCTACGGGGATCATTCCAAGCAGAGGCACAATGGCAGGCCACGGTTTGCGTTGCTCCTGTTTGTGAACAGAGGCTACGGGGATCATTCCAAGCAGAGGCACAATGGCAGGCCACGGTTTGTGTTGCTCCTGTTTGTGAACAGAGGCTACGGGGATCATTCCAAGCAGAGGCACAATGGCAGGCCACGGTTTGTGTTGCTCCTGTTTGTGAACAGAGGCTACGGGGATCATTCCAAGCAGAGGCACAATGGCAGGCCACGGTTTGCGTTGCTCCTGTTTGTGAACAGAGGCTACGGGGATCATTCCAAGCAGAGGCACAATGGAACAGGACAAAAGTAGACAGTCACATTCTATCTGCCACCGACAGGAAATAAAACTATGACTAATCCATTTATGTCAAAGATTATGTGCATTGAATATTATTTATTTTTAAAACAATTACTTTCTCAGTGTATATTCAGAATAAGGAATTTGTTCAAGTTTATTCAATTGAAAATAACACGTTAGAATTGGAAGAAAGCTATTCTACTATTTGGTTGGTGTGGCTGTACTGCAGTACTCCAGACAGACTTCTTTTGAGGTTGTCATCTAGTGGGTAATTATGATTGGCCTCCGTGTCATAATCGGAGAGGGTGGCGACACTTCTACTGATCTATTCATCTGTTAGAGCAGTCGACGTATCTCTACCCTGCTGCATCTTGAAACAGATTTTCACCTCCTCACTCAACCAGACAGACAACACAAGTGTTATAAAGATGTGTTCCATATTCAGCGTATTCAGTAGATGCAGAGATTTCCAGCTCAACACATGGCAAAACTAGCTCTAGGTGACAATAGTCATCATAATTGTCCATCAAAATTCTAATGAAATTAGTACAAACTACAAATCTATAAGATAAGAAAATAGAGGTAAATGTTTTTTGCTTCTAAAATAATAGGTGATTGTACAGTTGGATTCAAATCTAAAAGATCACCATAGACACAGTAGCATAATGTTACTGGAATCTCCACACATGTAAGATTGCTTTTTCAGAAATGTGTCCATTATGAGTGTTTGTCCTAGAAAGCTATCTGTTTTAATGTACAAGCTAAGTAGTCCTATGGTACAACACTGCCTTCTTATAACCAGTCCCATTGTATAATGCTAAATAGGCTACCAGTAAAAAGAGTGATACTGTATAATACCAAACTCAGTTCATTAGTTCATTAGTATATGATCAAGTACTTTCTAAGTTGCTGTTAGAACTACTGCTAGTCCTATAGTAACCAGTAACTAAACCTCACTAGCAGATTGTACCTTGCATACAGTGCACATGGAATATATCCTTTAAAATATTGATTTGATTTACAGATTATAGCAAGACCAGAACTATGTAGGTTGGCTTCATACAATGTACGCTGAAGAGGGTGGAGGGTTTACTTGCCTCAGGCCTGTAGTGGGGGTCACTGTCAATAAGGATCTGAAGGAGTGTGTTGAGGTGATGTGATCTTGATTGCGGGTCGCTGAGTTGAATACTTCACAGACAGAGCAGTACCAACGTAGTCCAGTAGATGGAACTCCACTGTGGGGATAACCTGGGAAAAGGTGGTACTCAGTCAGCGTGGCCGTGGTAAGGGTTGTATCTGAAGTTAGAGTAAATAGCACAGGCATTTCTAGCCTCTGATATTATATTCTAACTGGTGATTATATTCAAAAACATTATTATATATTTTTGTACGACATCATTGTGTTTCCTATGTTTACTCTGTGATTGTATTTCCTTTCCTTTATAACCTGATGATGCACATTGATGTACATTGTTTTCTTAATTTAGAAATATAAATATTGCAGTCATCAATGGTAAATCATGACTAAACTAGAAAAAAACACAAGCCACGAAGGTTTACATAAAATCATTGGAAAGGATAATGAAGCTTGCAATTTTTAAAGATACAGCGCTGTTAAAAACAAAAATAAATATATCCTTCAAATATTGAGGTATTTATTTCAAATCTGTTGAGTTATTTAATCATGGAAAATAAACAAAAAGAAGAACCAAAGAGTTTAATCAAATCAAGAACTGTACTCTGGATTAAAGTTAACCTAGATAAATATAAATACAAATAAAAGAAACAAATTAAAACTGTCGTAGAGAAAGTGGATAATGAAATAGTGTAATTGATTCTTATTCCAGCTTTGGGGAGAGAGAGAAAGAGACAGAGGAACAGTGGAACGGTGTGCTCCCCTCTGTCTGTCCTAGTAGTGCTGCATGGGGGGACTGCTACAGTTGTGCAACAGGGGAGACTGACTGTGGAGACTGAGTGCAGCAGATAGCTGAGACGGACGCGGCTGGATCCCTGCCCCTGGGAGACGAGCGTTAGCCAGGCAGAGTTTACGCTCTCCCAACGCAGGGTGATGGAAAAGACAGATTATTCCTGTCAAAGTGCAGAGCAACAATGCTGCCTGGTACTTTGTTTCCCCGTTTTCAAAGGGATTTGTTCTTTGAAAAAGGCCTGGAAACAGTTAGCGACTTGCTGGTGGGAACCTATGGAAAAGAATACACTTTCTGTCAATTGTGTTGTTCTTATCCCCGAGTGGCGTTTGGTGGGTGTGGGAATAGCATGCATTCTGGGTGCTGCTGCTCAGAGATAGCATTCAGAGGCCAGGGCACAGAACAGCTCGCATTCAGACGAGGGAACCAGAGGCCTACCCCGTCCGTCGCATTATACACAGGAATGAACAATATATACACTATATTTGGTTTAGCGACAAATAAATGAGACGAGATTTGATAGTAAGGGTTTGGCAATAAGGTTTGCAGACAGAGTGTGTGTGTTCACTATTGCAATAATTCAATAACACAACATTTTATGACAAATGTGCTAATGGCAATGAGACTTATCGACAGATCGCTCTGACAGACACACAAACACACACACACACACACACACACACACACACACACACACACACACACACACACACACACACACACACACACACACACACACACACACACACACACACACACACACACACACACACACACACACACACACACACACACACACACACACACACACACACACACACACACACACAGGCTGCTTCACCTCACTGTCTGAGCATGGGAGAGGAACTGAGAGGCATTTCCGCCAGTAGAATGTTGGGCATTAATTAGTTCTGACTTGTCCTTAATTCTTACAAATTAATATATTTGTGCAACACATGAAGGGAGCAATAGAAACATGTGATAATTGAATTGATTATTGTTAATAATTAGTGTCTCTGGATGCTGCCAGGCTCCACAGACTCTCAATCCATTTAGTGTGCGTCTCATCAGATGACGTTGTGGGGCTCTAAGCACTTTTCATAAAACTTGGACCCACTGCTACCACCCACAGAGACGCCACAGTGCATTGGGTAAATTAGTATTATGATTTTAGCGGATAAATACCCGTTCCACCTAATTAATCCGCCACATCACAGGGGGACGTGACACCATGAGCCCGATAGATCAGAGAGCACAGATCAAAGCCTCCAGCGATGTGAGAGTCCTACAGAGGCAGAAAGGAGATGCCTTGTTTATTTTTACGTACAGATGGTCAATGAACCAGTGGCTAAAGAATGTAGCAATACAGCCCATTTTTGTTTATTCGCAGTTGACTAAAGGATAGTTTGTACCACCAACAAGCATGTAACTAATTAGGGAAGGGGGTTTGAATTTTAGGATTGAAATGTAAAAGCTTGTTGAACGCGGGTGTTGTGTGGAACTGGTGATGTCCTCATTAGCATATGCCCACAACAAGCAGAGAGAGATGTGTCCGGATACAGACTGTAGTTGTAGTACATTATTACATTGGAAGTAATCAATATGTTGGTAAAAGCACCTTTGATTTGGAAACCTACAGCTACAATAGTGAATATTTAATCTGCACCATACAAACCCAAGATTATTCTATCATCCAGATTATCAGAATATTCATCAGATCGTCAACATCTGGAGAGGGAGAAAAAAATGATTTAGTCATTTCACTTAACATTTTTGTTATAAATTGTGATCTCCTTGGGGGGGATGTGTGTGCCTACAGTGTGGAGTAAAGGTAAAGGTTACTCCTGGATAAAGACAGAATTTACTCAGCATTTTCCAGCAAAAACATCCATGATTTTATTGCAAAATGACAACCCTCCGAGAGAACATATCCTGTAGAATACAGTAACTGCTACATGCGCCCTCGTGGTTTGCTTTGGTTTCTCGTTATTGGGTTTTATTGTGAAGATTCTGTATTTTGTTACTGATTAATGTAGTTCTTTGTATTTTGAATCAATGAATCAATGTATTTTGAATCAATGAATGATTGTGCCAATTAGTTGTCATTACAAATATAATGTAGAAACACCCTGGAGCATTGGCCCTAAAAACAGCTCCCTACATTAAGGCTCTAGGTGATGCTGAAGTCCAGTCCAGGACAGGCCCCATGTTATACAGGCAGCCCAATTCTGATGTTTTTTTTCACTAATTGGTATTTTGACCAATCAAATCAGCTCTGAAAAAGATCTGATGTGAAAATATCTCATGTAATTGGTCAAAAGACTAATTAGTGGAAACAAGAATCAGAATTGGGCTGCCGGTGTAAACGCAGCCATAGTGATCCTAATTATATGCCTAATGTACTGTACTAGTCCAGACTTTAGTCTGCCCCCCCCCTCTCTGGTGATACTGCTCCTCCGTATTACAATAGTTCTCAAATGTTTCTTACATTGTTTTATGAATTACGAACCGATTCTGTGGATGATACGCACATCATATGTTTCATTCTTCACATACAATACATTTGCAACATGGTGCAATAGCTATGTTGCTGTTGCGCTACTTTGACGGTTGGGAATGCCCAGCATTACAAAGAGAGTTGAATAAAAACATTGGCGTACCCTCAAACTGAAATAAGAAAGCGAGCTAGCCCTCTCTTTATTCAACACAAATTGGCTGTGTGCTCCCCAGAAAATGCAGTGTCCTGCCAAGTTCACCACATATTCACTGTTTACTGCTGGCTGTTGCACATGTGGTTTTTGCATACGCTCCCCTCTCCAAACTAAATCATCTGTGGTCCCTAGGCTTTCTTCAGTACCGCCACTGCCGCTGCGGCTTACATTCTTCAAGCAAAGAAAAGGCATTTGTATGAAATAATAATGACCATTTCAGACATTTATATTTCTGTCTGACTGTCATTTCTCTTTCCCTTTCTCTCACTCTCTCCATCTCCACCCAAGTGCCCTCCCTTCTTCCCTCCCTCGTTCTCTTCCATTCTATTTTCTCAGTAGAAATATCCCATAGCTTTTAATCTCTGGTCTCTGGCTTGTATGTCCTTGTCAGTGAAATTAAGTGACTGACAAGACCTGTGTTCCTCATCCTCTCCCTGTGACAGTCAATCCCCTGCATCCAGTCCCCTCCGCCCCCTGCATCTCCTGAGTCACAATGACCTGCTAAGGAAAAACACCATTAACACAGCCAGCCAACCAAGCTGAGAATGGCTAGGGCTTTCACCTCTTCTCTGTAGACCAGTTCCCTAATGTCAAAGACTGGGTTTTGAGTGACTTGGAGCTGGATTCTCCCTTGAATAATTCATTTTAGACGTATCAGAGTGCTTCATTAATATACTATTCAATAGAATAGCAGTTGTTTCTTTAGCCCTTGAGGCGATGAACAAGATGCATTTTCATCACATTCTGTCACATATCCAAAGGCTGTCACTCTCAGAAGAAGCAGCAGAAGTTTCTCAACAAAAATAAATACTACACTAAACACTATCCGCAGCAGGGCAAGAGACAGTGCTCATAAACGCAAATTCTTTAGTCAGGAATGAAGTACAGTATATTCCCCTTGTGAGATGAGACATGCACGCCTCTGTCGAACATCAAATAAACACAGACCTTACGACAAAAGGTCTTTCCAGTAGCAAAACGTGTTTGTCTCTGTCTTCCTTTTGTACCAGCACGCCTACAGTCTCAGCAGAGTGTACATGTCACCATGCATTACGAACGAGGAGTTTCAGGATGTTCCATTTAATCTCCTTGACTTCCCCAGTTAGCAGTGGAGCCGTGGAGCAGCCCTGGGAGCGCTAGCATCCTGTAGTAGAACAAAGCTGCCTGACATGCTCTTTGCCTGAGGGGGCTCCCTCTCACAGCCATGGTGTGACAGCATGTAAAACAATGAGAGACCAGTCAGCTGACAAAGACACTAAGCTGCACAGTCACTTTAGATGACAACAGAGCCACAGCGCTAACGGCAGCTTGGCTTGAGATTCCTAGAGATCTCAGAATACTGTAGTATACTGTACTGCTACTTTGATGCAACATCTGTTACAATAGGGAGGGCTACCATTAACACATTTGAAGTATAGTTTTATTATAAAGCAAAGGAGGAAACAATACATTGATGTACAGTTTAAAATCCCATACCAAGCTTCAGGTTTTGATAGTTTCCGAAAAATGTAAACTACAGCCTGAGTGGTGTATGGTGCCTTGTGTTTGTAGTGCCACGTGTCACTCCTTTTCAAGTGGAGGAGGGGGGTTAAGGACAGTATATACTCTACTCTGACCCAGTCAGTCAGATTGGTGCTGAGGGCCTGGGTTAAACAGGAGCAGATGCCCCCTCAAACAGACACAGGGAGACGGGTGGGTGTTTCAATTTCAGCTGAGCTCCACCTGGGTCTCCTCTCCTCAGACAACCCAGCTCAGCTTTTCCTCCTCGTGTAATGACCATCCACAACAAAAGGACGCAATTGACCCCATGACCCCAGTGAGGATAATACAAACAATGTAATCAAGGCCAAGCATATTTGGAGTGTTTAAATGAATCTAATTTAACTCTCAAAATCCTGCTGATTTCCATACATGTCTTGTTGACCTGTATCTATTTTCCACCAGGTTTTGAGTTACGTTAAAGCTAGGACGGGTGACTCTCAGTGACATAGTACAGCGATTGAGATGACAATTCCATCAATAAAGCCTTGGTAGAAAGGTAAAGGCTATGTTGGTTTTATTGAGTGACTAGAGAGTGGGAAAAACCCTCTATATTGATGGTATCCTCTACAGAACAGTAACAAAGCCAGTCGCCACAATCAAGTCAAAGACTCGTAAGGGGAGGTCTCGATGACGCAGCCCTGCCCTCCTCGGCCCCTCGTGATGGGGCCCCACTCTGGAGGGTTATATGACCCTCCCCTCCTCTGTCCGTCTGCATCCCTCTGTCTCCTCCTGCACGTATCACTTTTCTCATTAGCACAGAGCTGGCTGCTGGATGCAGGGCATGTCAGGAGGCATGTCTAAGAGCAACATGATATGACAAGAGCAGTGAGGGCCAGGGGCCATGGGCCAGGGGCCGGCATATGGTACTGATTAGGACTGAAGCACAGGGATTTCTACACACACTACATAATCAGACAGACACTGAGCATCCTACCCACTAAACACCATCACACATTACTTCCCTATTAGATGCCACAATCCTGATGGAACACATTTTCTTCTTGTTACGGTATGAAATTCTCCATAGTTCTGCTAATGTTTATCACAGTTATTGACACATTTGAAGAGCTTGTTTGCCTACTTTGCCAGTGTCTCCTGACATTTGTTAACTGTTATTACACTACCTCCTCATTGACTTTTTCATTCACTAAAAACATATTTTATGTTGAGTAGCAAAAAGATGATAGAGATTATGATTGATTTGACATTTTTCCTTTGTAACCCTCTGCCAGAAAACCCCAATCATAAAAAGGGACTTACTTGTTTGGAACAGATATATCTGCTGGATGATGATGTTGTAAACCGTCCTGTTGGAATGAATGAAAATGACAAATTAATTCGAAGTCCTATCCACAGGGACCTTGTCAAATGCTGATTGATTTCAGTGTGCACTGACAGAAAAAAACTATATATAAAAAAGGAAATCACCAAACTATTCTATATATTAATGAGTGATTTCAAATCCACTCTGCCTGCCTTAGACCCACCCAGGGCCCTGTGCAAAAACTCCCCCAAACAAAACTTAGTGTTCCCGAAGTGGACGGCAACATCTGGCTCCTCATGTAGGCACATATTAGGATCAAATTAAGTAGAAATTAATAGGATGATACATGACAGGGTGCAGATGTTCAAAGCCGCGGTGTGAAAATCTGGGGGCAGAAAACGGCTTCATTAATTCTGCATCTTACAGCAGTGCTGAAATGATGGGCTCACAGGTTAGAAAAAAGGCTAATTAAATTCAGGAGCAGAGGCACAAAAAATAAATGTTTGTGACTCCGCTATTCACCCTCGGTATGTAGCAGGGGCACTGTGTTTTGATTTGTTGTTAATTGAGCATTGGAGAAAAGGGAAGTCAATGGTCTGCTCTTTTGTTGATTGATAGGCAGGTGCAAGATGAGACATCTCCGTACAAAAATGCCTGTCACATCAGTTTCACAGACACACTAGTTCTTTAGAGGAGGTACGTCAATTTTCTATTGACATTAATCTGAAGGTCCAAACTTACAGTTGATGTCGGAAGTTTACATACACTTAGGTTGGAATCATTAAAACTCGTTCTTCAACCACTCCACAAATTTCTTGTTAACGAGCCATAGTTTTGGCAAGTTGGTTAGGACATCTACTTTGTGCATGGCACAAGTAATTTTTCCAACAATTGTTTAAAGACAGATTATTTCACTTATAATTCACTGTATCACAATTCCAATCTGCCAGAAGTTTACATACACTAAAATGACTGGATTAAACAGCTTGGAAAATTCCAGAAAATTATGTCATGGCTTTAAAAGTTCTGATAGGCTAATTGACATAATTTGAGTCAATTGGAGGTGTACCTGTGGATGTATTTCAAGGCCTACCTTCAAACTCAGTTCCTCTTTGCTTGACATCATGGGAACATCAAAATAAATCAGCCAAGACCTCAGAAAAAAATTGTAGACCTCCACAAGTCTGGTTCATCCTTGGGAGCAATTTCCAAATGCCTGAAGGTACCACGTTCATCTGTGCAAACAGTAGTACCAAGTATAAACACCATGGGACCACGCAGCCGTCATACCGCTCAGGAAGGAGACGCGGTCTGTCTCCTAGAGATGAAAGTACTGTGGTGTGAAAAGTGCACATCAATCCCAGAACAACAGCAAATGACCTTGTGAAGATGCTGGAGGAAACAGGTACAAAGGTATCTATATCCACAGTAAAAACAAGTCCTATATATCGACATAACCTGAAAGGCCGCTCAGCAAGGAAGAAGCCACTGCTCCAAAACTACCATAAAAATGGCAGACTACGGTTTGCAACTACACATGGGGACAAAGATCTTGGAGAAATTTCCTCTGGTCTAATGAAACAAAAATAAAACTGTTTGGCCATAACAACCATAGTTATGTTTAGAGGAAAAAAGGGGAGGCTTGCAGAAGCTGAAGAACACCATCCAACCCTGAAGCACAGTGGTGACAACATCGTGTTGTGGGGGTGCTTTGCTGCAGGAGGGACTGGTGCACTTCACAAAATAGATGGCATCATGAGGAGGAAAATTATGTGGATATGTTGAAGCAACATCTCAAGACATCAGTCAGGAAGATAAAGCTTGGTCGCAAATGGGCCTTCCAAATGGACAATCAATCAATCAAATGTATTTATAAAACCCTTACATCAGCTGATGTCACAAAGTGCTAAAACCCCAAACAGCAAGCAATGCAGGTGTAGAAGCATGGTGGCTAGGAAAAACTCCCTAGAAAGACCAGAACCTAGGAAGAAACCTTGAAAGGAAGCAAGCAATGAGGGATGGCCAGTCCTCTTCTTGCTGTGCTGGGTGGAGATTATAACAGAACATGGCCAAGATGTTCAAATGTTCATAGATGATCAGCAGGATCAAATAATACCAACAATGACACCAAGCATACTTCCAAAGTTGTGGCAAAATAGCTTAAGAACAACAAAGTCAAGGTATTGGAGGGCCATCCCAAACCCTGACCTCAATCCTATAGACAATTTGTGGGTAGAACTGAAAAAGCATGTGCGAGCAAGGAGGCCTACAAACCTAACTCAGTTACACCAGGTCTGTCAGGAGGAATGGGCCAAAATTCACCCAACTTTTTGTAGGAGGTTTGTGGAAGGCTACCCGAAAAGTTTGACCCAAGTTAAACAATTTAAAGGCAATGCTACCAAATATAAATTGAGTTTATCTAAACTTCTGACCCACTGGGAATGTGATGAAATAATTAAAGCTGAAATAAATCATTCTCTCTACTATTATTCTGACATTTCACATTCTTAAGACACAGTGGTGATCCTAACTGATCTAAGACAGGGATACTAGGATTACATGTCAGGAATTGTGAAAAACTGAGTTTAAATGTATTTGGCTAAGGTGTATGTAAACTTCTGACTTCAACTGTATATCCAATTTCATATTAAGTTGGGGGGGGGGGATTAACTTGTAGACTGTAGCCTGTGATTACAGCTCGGGACTAAAACAAAAATTAACTAGAGCAGTTACTGTGGCAAATAACAACCACATCTAATCACAATTATATGGATTTTACAGAGTGGGTGGGTCATGCTGTGGAGACAACAACTCACAAATACTATATAATAATTATTGGACTCAACAAACATGTCTCTACCAGGTTCTCATGCTGCTCTTCCTCTCCCCCACCCCTCACAATAAGAGGGTCTCTGCTTCTCAGCCACCATCCACAGCATGGATGGTTTTATTTTCCTCTGCCAGTCACAAACCAGCCCTTACACAATGGCAGTAATTCTATTAGGCTGACTAATAAGGCCCAGTGGTGTTATTAGACAAGGTGGGGGTGTATGGCAGTGGCCCACTCCTTCGCTTTGCGCCCCTGGCAGGTAGGTACGCCAGTGCCTCAGACACATGCCATCACAGAACCAACCACCAGTCTGTCTCTACTCTCAGGTGACAACGGGTTGCCATGGAGAACACTGCGAGACTTGCCTGAGGAGGAAAATCCAATATAATGTAAACATGTCTAAATGGGACTTTGCTGGCTGCGGTACTGTCTAAATGACTTGATCATGACTTCATTGTTGAATCAAAATTCTCTTAATTACAGCCTGGAGATATATTATTTGGGTTTATTAACCTTCCGTGGTGTGGGGCTGCTTCCCCTCTAAATCACCAGGTCTCTCACTCCTCGTTAATGTCTGCTCTGCCTAGATACACAGCTCCAGAGCCCAGCCAGGCCAAGTCTCATTTACACATTTTCACCAGCGTAATGTTTAAGGGCTTTCTCTCCCTGTTGAGTACATTACAGCACTATGGAAGAAAAGTTACGAGTGAGTAGCAGTGTAACAGCAATGCCAGGGTTAAACACACAGTGACCACATTTACATGCGAACAGTGTTCCGGATAATAGCTCATATCTCAGTTAAGGTCTTATTCAGGATAAGATGTTGACATGCACCTTTGATATCCCGCTCACGAGTATACCTGTAACCATGAATAAACAGAATATTCCTCATTTGCCCAGAGACGGCGGTAATAGTTTTTGGCAGGGAGTGCGAGAAAAACAAAAACAAATCAAAATACAATCCTCATTTACGTATTTCTTCTGCTTATAATTTCCGATATTAGGAAGGCTATTTGTTAGTCAACTTTTCTATTATTATCTTCTGTCATTACTTGATGCTCTAGAATATTAAATAAAGAATGAATGCATCATCAACAATCTACTTGACATCTGTAAAGTTGTCTTTTATTTCTGCTTCTTTTGTGGAGCGAAGATGTTTAGGTACCGAGGCTATTTTCCATGCACAATTTCCAAATGACAGTTTGTTGACCGGTTTTAAGGAAAGTATTTCAGTTCGTATTGGATATTTATTTTCTCTGGTTGAAAGTGGAAAAACTGTCAGCTTTTATGTTGCTGAAAAAGTACCCAACTGTCATACTTGAGTAAAAGTAAAGATACCTTAAAAAGAAAAGGACTCAAGTAAAAGTGAAAGTCACCCAGTACAATAGTACTTGAGTAAAAGTCTAAAAGTATTTGTTTATATATATACTTAAGTATCAAAAGTAAATGTAATTCCTAAAAATACCTAAGTATCCAAAATAAAAGTATAAATAATGAAAAATAACTTGTGTTAAATGAGAACGCCACCCCAAACTATCTTTTGGTATTGGTTTCATTGGTCCATTGTTGACATAGTTCCAAAATGTTTTTCTTGTCAGCAATCAAGTTTTCAAGATATGTAACTTTCAAAATACAGAAATCATCCCAGTATGATATGGGGATGAGTTCTGTTTGGGGATGAGTTCTGTATTTTGAAAGCTCCCACTCAAATGTCATATGTCTCCACACAATGTACATTTGGTCTATAATTTTACTGCAAGAGACACTTTTTTTCCGCAGAATGATATATTACATTATTCTACATGTGAGGCCTAAAGTCAGTGACAAGACTTCAGATACTTCAGTTACTATTCCAACTACTACTCTTCCCATCTGAACTTCAACAGTCATACTATGTGAAACTGAACCAGATGTTTACATGCCACAGTATCCCATCTAAGATCAGCATATCCCAGGCATCTTATTCGGGTTTCTCAAAACCGGGATACGAGATTATTCAGATTATTGTAAACGGGATCTGACGATTATATGCGTCAACTCAAAAACAGAATACTTGAGTATACCGAATAATAACTGGATATTGGTGTGCATGTAAATGTGGTCAATGACACAATCCTCAGCCCTGCAAACTAACAATCACTTCTCTGCTGCTAGATCAAATGCCACATGAACAGCTCCATAGTGCTATATTTAACAGGGGTGGTGGTTCACTGAAACAAAAGGGCAGTGACTAACTAAGGCAAACACTGCCTGTCTCTATATTGTCCAGAAGGAAACAGTGTCCACAGACAGCATATGTAAAAAATAAGAAAAATGAGAGAAATCATCTGTAAGAGTACCCCTCTTAGCAAAGTGATAATGCCATACTGCTAGGCAAAAACCCCCAATTTAAATACAATTCATAAATATAAAGAGCTCTCTTTTCTGTTCAGTGGTTCTTGGATGTGCAAAATAACTTTCAAAAACTGCTAACAGAGCAACAATGAAGTTAGAGGCTTTTAAGTGGATTGCATGGTTTATTCATGAGGACAACATGATTGTTTTTCCCAGTTCACTTAAACAATTGACAGTGTTCAGTCGTCAGCATACAAAGTATACTTCACAGAGATGATGATCATTACTAGACATGAGCTTCCCTTGCAGCAACAGGCTGCTGTCTGTCTCTTGGCTGGGTCCTCTCCAGAAGGACTGTTTCTGGTTACAGTCTCATGCTGAGTCCAGGTGAGCTATTTCACTGGCAGCCTTCTGCTCATGACTGTGTTCACGGAGCACCCTATATAACATTTTAAGTACAGGCTCCTGAACAGATGAGTCATATTGGGTTCTGTGCCATACGTTCTGACAGACAGATAGACAGACAGATGGCTGAGAGGGATGACTGCCCCATCATAGCCTGTTCACTAGGAGGAAAACTCACTATAACATCTGACATGAGGGCACCCCTGTCCTCTCTGGTGAAGATGACATCTGGTGATACATACTGGACATAAGAAGTAGTACTCAGAGAATCTGACTGAAACAGACATGTTCCAGAGGACGTGGGATAACTTGCTATAAAAATGTCCAACAGAATTATGGGTATTGTCCAGACCACCACCACCATCGCTCCTATGAACACACACATGCACGTACTGTACGCACATGCACACACACACACACACACACACACACACACACACACACACACACACACACACACACACACACACACACACACACACACACACACACACACACACACACACACACACACACACACACACACACACACACACACACACACACACACACACACACACACACACACGCCACACACACATTTAGACACACTTTCTAGCACACTCATTCTTTCTGGGCTGGCACTTCCAACAGGAAACTGACAGTATTATGTGACACCACGGAATGTTCTAGAGAGCTGCAGCCTGGCAACGCTGACCTACACCCAACAACAATGGCTCTTTTTGTCCTGCTTTCCCCCCAATCCTCAACTCTCCTCTCAAATGCAGGTGGTGCTTTGCAATATACATAACTTTTTTTCACCACTCATAATTAAAATAAATGAAGTCAGTGTTCCTTATTACAAGTCAAAGCACTCATGGGAATGCCACAACCCTCTATACACACTGCTTTACAAGTTAAAAGAACAGTATATTATATTCTCAGGCTGTGGGTTATACATGCCTTAGAGAACTTCTAAGCAGTTTGATTTAAAATAAAATGTTATTTGTGAACCAAATTGAAATAGGGGGATATACAAACATAAAATAAAGGGATGTTTTGGGCATCTTTTCAGCTTTGAGACTGTGCCTCTGTTTGATCCTAAGGGATGACCCAGTAAATATCAATACCATCTGAAAGACATTTTCAATTCTTCTTTCACACTGAAGTAAGACAGGAAATCCACATTCTAGTACTCTGTATAGGACATGCACATGTGCTATTTACTTGTACTGTATACTGTATCTAAGTAATACTCCTGAAACGGCTCCTATTGGGCTCCAGAGTGACGTCACGATCTAAAGCACTGCATCTCAGTGCTAGAGGCATCACTACAGAAACCCTGGTTTGAATCCAGGCTGTATCACAACCGGCCGTGATTGGGAGTCCCATAGGGCTGTGCACAATTGCTGTCACGCCGTGACCTTAGAAAGCTGTTTTATTTATCTTTTTGGTTAGGTCAGGGTGTGATGTGGGGTGGGTATTCTATTTTTTGTTTTCTAGGTTTCTTTATTTCTCTGTTTTGGCCGGGTATGGTTCTCAATCAGGAACAGCTGTCTATTGTTGTCTCTGATTGGGAATCATACTTAAGTAGCGGACTGGGCCCACTACGAGAGTGCCCAGTCCGGGGCCCGCAGTGAGGGTGCCCAGCCCGGGGCCAGCAGCGAGGGTTCCCAGTCCGGGGCCCGCAATGAGGATCCCCAGTCCGGGGCCCGCAACGAGGGTCCCCAGTCCGGGGCCCGCAGAGAGGGTCCCCAGTCTGGAGTCGGCGACGAGGGTCCCCACACCAGAGGCGCCACCAATGTGGGGTGAGCCAGAGATGGAGCCAGGTCTACGTCCCGCACCAGAGCCGCCACCGCGGATAGATGCCCACCCGGACCCTCCCATATAGGTTCAGGTTATGCGGCCGGAGTCTGCACCTTTGGGTGGGGGGGTACTGTCACGCCGTGACCTTAGAGAGCCATTTTATATCTGTATTCGGTTAGGTCAGGGTGTGATGTGGGGTGGGCATTCTACTTTTTGTTTTCTAGGTTTCTTTATTTCTATGTTTTGGCCGGGAATGGTTCTCAATCAGGGACAGCTGTCTATCGTTGTCTCTGATTGGGAATCAAACCTAGGTAGCCCTTTTTCCCTCCTTTCAGGGTGGGTAGTTATCTTTGTTAGTGGCACTTAGCCCTGTAAGCTTCACGGTCGTTTTTGATTGTTTATTGTTTTTGTTGGCGACATTTAAATAAAAAGAGAAATGTACGCTAACCACGCTGCACTTTGGTCTCCTTCCAACGACGGCCGTGACAATTGCTCCAGCATCATCCAGGTTTGGCCGATGTGGGCAGTCATTGTAAATAAGAATTTGTTCTTAACTGACTTGCCTAGTTAAATAAAAATGTGATAAATACAATATCAGCACTTGATAAATCCTTTTTAATGATATACTATATTAACAACATTATCACATTCACAGCATAGGCTACATCAATCCAGATGTTTGACGTTCTAACGTTCTAGAACAAAAATACAGACAGTAAGAAGAACACGATATATACAGTAACAATAAAAACATAGCTTCAATGTGAGATAATGTCTTGTTATTACATAGTATGTGGTATTGATTGAAGTTCATACTACACAGTATATTTATGTGGGGTTCCTTATCAGTGATTTGGAAGCAAAGTTAGGAAAACTCGGGGAACCTGCCAAGTATTCATTTGGTTTGAAGACAAATCTTCATTCTTTGGAAGCTTGAGTCACATTGGTCTATTTCAGAAGGGTTTTAAAACCAACAGCACAAAGGACTACATTGTTGAGGAGTTTTGCTGGTAGGTAGACAGTGCCTTTAGGTTATGAGTAAATGATGATAAAGTGTTTTCTTTTGAAATGACCCAGATACTTCCCAAACCAAGAAATGTATTGGCTGAAAAGTAATAAGAGAATTAATATCTTTCAGATTCAAATCAAACTTCAGTGACATTTGTGTATGCGAGTGTGTGTGTGAGAGAGTGGGGGGAAAGAGGGAGAGAAGGAAAGAGGGAGAAAGAGAGGGAGGGAGATGAAATATAAGTGTGTGTGAGAGAAAGGGATGGAGAGATACAAAAGAAAATTGAAAAGAAAATTGAATGAGTGAGAGAGAGGGAGAGAGAGAGAGAGAGAGAGAGAGAGAGAGAGAGAGAGAGAGAGAGAGAGAGAGAGAGAGAGAGAGAGAGAGAGAGAGAGAGAGAGAGAGAGAGAGAGAGACAGAGAGAGAGAGAGAGACAGAGAGAGAGAGAGAGAGAGAGAGAGAGAGAGAGACAGAGACAGAGAGAGAACTGTTAATGTTGCAGCATTTCAGATTCCTAGAATATACTATATATTTTATGGTACTATATATAGTATAAACTATATACCATCACATAATGGAGTACAACATAAATCACATAAAGCCTCCCTTCAGACAGTTGTCTTTGTATAGCCTATAATGGTGTATATCAGGGATCTCCAACTGGCGGCCCACCAGTTATTTATAATTACGTTCCGGCCCCCGAACATCCACTCCTGAAAAAATCAGCCCGCGGCTGAATCTAGTTGATGATCCCTGGTGTATATGGTGAAACAGGTTCTCATTTGTTGCACATTTTCCAATAAGATTAATGACAATAACTTTGGGTGGGGGGAAATCATTTTGTAACTTGAAAGGAAGTTGACTTTAAGAGACAGCGGTAAGTGAATTTAGCTGATTATATTCTACATTCAGGTCAATGTCACGCTGTTGATTCAAATGTGGTATATCTCATTACAGTCATTATTTCATTATCAATAGTGATCATATCAGCATACCAAAAACAGAATCAAAGATGCATATGATTACATTTATATAAATCAGGTGTAAGGACCATGAAAATCTCAGAACGACAACACAACACAACATCTGAAAGAAGTTAGCTCCTCTCAGGGAGAAATAACCATATAAGAAAATAACTAATTGATTTCAAAGCTAAAAAAAAATAGCAGGATAAGTCATCAGAAGCAGAAAATTCCTCTAATGGTTTGTCTACAAACACATTTTGCCTTAGTCTAAATTCACCAGAGGTAAACTGTTTTTTTGCAGTGGCTGATTGAGCTGTATTTGCCTACTTGTCCGGATATGAGGGATTTGAGGCTTGCCTTGGCTACACTGGGGTTTCAGCCACACAGCAGGAAGAAGATAAAAAGAGCAGCTTTGGAGGGAGGAGAAATCACAGCGCATTAAAAACACATCTAATGGGGGATGCAGCAGCCTAGGATAGCCAAGACGATTAAGGGGTCAATGGTCGTACCGCAGGTGGAACGTACCTGATGCTTCTCACCTTGGCCCAATGGAGACAGTGCCAAAACACACCTCTCAAAACCACAAACACTCATAGAAGGTCAACATACTGAAGGTCAATCACAGGAGGTTGGTGGAACCTTAATTGGGGAGGACGGGCTCATGTTAATGGCTGGAGTGGAATTAGTGGAATGGTATCAAATACATCAAACACATGGTTTCCATGCGTTTTATACCATTCCATTCGTTCCGTTCCAGCCATTATTATGAGCCCTCCTCCCCTCAGCAGCCTCCACTGAGGTCAATGCAAACTTAGATAATGACAATCAAACACAGCCGTACAGTCAACAGATCTCAATGTATTCAGTGATGCATAGATGCTCAGAGCTTCTTTCAACTGAGCACTGCTTGCCTCAAACAGATTGCAGCCTTTAAGCAATTGCATATTGTGCACTGAAAAGTCTTTCAAATCCTCCAAGAGAGAGTGCATGACGTTTTGTGGGAACAGAAGATCAGAATGGAGGAAGAGGGTTAGAACTAAAGCCATCACTATGGAGCCATCAGTAGCTGGACAGACAGACGAACACCCCGTTGTTTTGATTGTGGATCAACCGAGGAAATAATAGTCGTGTTCCAGACTGACTAGGTCAGGCGCCTGCGGAGTTGCTCCCCCTCGCATGCTGCCTGCCTCACCTGGGCCTACTTCAGAGGTCCCTGTTTTTCTAAGGTCAAAAGACTACAATAGCCACAAGTCTGTTGACAACCAAAGCAATCATTACTGCAGTTGTTTAACATAGCAGGCAACCTATTTCCTGTAGTCTCAACATTTTCCAATGTTTTATTTAATGTCATACAGTTTATTTATAAATAAGTTGACTCAGCTGGATGCACATGTATCAACTTTGAAACATGTTTTTCTTTGTGTGTAGGCTAATGTGGCTTTTAGCACCTGAGCACATGGCACCTGGTAGGCTAATAGCCTGCAATTCACACCTCCAATTTAGATGGCGATAATCAGTACTGTATAACTCTCAGTGCTCGGCCCCTCTTTCCCACCAAACATTCCATTAATTGAGCAGCTTTGCTGCGTGAGCTAGGTGGTGGAGACCAACTTCAGCGGTGTACAATTTGCAGCCATTTCGCCGAAGCAGGCGGTGACTCTACTCAGAGAGGAAGAGGCAAAGCGAGAGGTTTCACTCTTGCCAAAATCTGTCCAATGCGTTTCTATGGGCTTAATTTGGACCTAAGCCTGTCGTCTGCCTTCCCAATGACACCCATTGTTAGGGTAAAGGCATGAATGTGCATCTCGTCATTATATCCAGATTTCTGCCACTGGGATACTTTTTTGGCTATGAACCCAGAGTGAACTGGCAGAGTTCGCCCACTGGTTGTTGCGGTAATTGTTTTTGCCAAGTTAACTACTGTCAGCAACACGACTGTGATACAGCTGCCCAATAAGAAGCACATGCACTCAGCATATACACTCGGTGGCCAGTTTATTAGGTACACAAAAAAATGGTTCACTCCTACAGACAGTGAGTCACGTGGCCTTAGCTTGCTATATAAAGCAGGCAGACAGGCATCAAGGCATCCAGTTACTGTTTGATTGAATGTTAGAATGGGCAAAACAAGTGACCTAAGCAACTTTGAGTTTGATATGATCGTCGGTGCCAGGTGTGCCGGTTCCAGTATCTCAGAAACAGCTGGCCTTCTGGGATTTTCACGCACGACTGTGTCTAGGGTTAATCGAGAATGGTGTGACAAACAAAAACATCCAGTCAGCGGTAGTCCTGTGGGCGAAAACAACTCCTTGATGACGGGTCTAAGGAGAATGGCAAGAATCATGCAAGCTAACAGGTAGGCCACAAACAGGCAAATAATGTTGCAGTACAACAGTGGTATGCAGAACGGCATCTCGGAACGCACAACTCGCCAGTCCTTGTCACGGATGTACTATTGCAATAGACGATCACCCCGGGTTCCACTCTTATCAGCTAAAGCCATGAAAAATTGGCTTCAGTGGGTGCGGGTTCACCAACACTGGACAATTGAGGAGTGGAAAAACATCCCCGGGACCACCCATACGTAGAATGTATGCACACATGACTGTAAGTCGCTTTGGATAAAAGCGTCTGCTAAATGGCATATATTATTATTATTATTACATCACCTGATCTGACATATCATGGTTCCTGTTGCGGCATGCTGATAGCAGAGTCAGGGTTTGGTGTAAGCACCTGCCTGGTGTCAACAGTATAGGCTGGTGGGTATGATGTAATGGTGTGATGCTTTCCTGGCATACGTTAGGTCCCTTGATACCAATTGAGAAACGTGTCCATGCCCCGAAGAATTCCGTTTGTTCTGGAGGCAAAAGGGGTGGGGGCCAACCCGGTACTAGATAGGTCTACCTAATAAATACCTCAGTGGTACATCGATACAACACCAGTGGACTGGTCGCCAGCTTATCGACTCATCGCGGAGCCCAATCAGCCACGCAAAACAGTCTTGAGTGGCATCAAATCTGCCCAATTAGCTGATTCGCTTTCCATACACCCACTCCTTCGACATCCACTCTCCCATACTCAGCTGCAGCTACACATACTTGGGACAGGGTATGGTTGGGTATTTGCTTATGCTGCTATCACACATTATTGAGGCATGCGTTAGGTCAGTGCTCTCTCTGACTTGTTGATTTCAGACCAGTTTGCTGCTCTTTGTCCTTTTTATTATTTTGTAAATGTTGTAAGTACTTTGGCACCTTTGAAAATAAAAGCCCATACCTGACACTTTGGGAAGAAATATAACGGCAGGATCTAATATATAACGGCAATATAACGGCAGGATCTAATATATAACGGTAATATAACGGCAGGATCTAATATATAACGGCAATATAACGGCAGGATCTAATATATAACGGTAATATAACGGCAGGATCTAATATATAACGGCAATATAACGGCAGGATCTAATATATAACGGTAATATAACGGCAGGATCTAATATATAACGGCAATATAACGGCAGGATCTAATATATAACGACAATATCTAATATATAACGGCAATATAATGGCAGGATCTAATTTATAACGGCAATATAACGGCAGGATCTAATATATAACGGCAATATAACGGCAGGATCTAATATATAACGACAATATCTAATATATAACGGCAATATAATGGCAGGATCTAATATATAACGGCAATATAACGGCAGGATCTAATATATAACGACAATATCTAATATATAACGGCAATATAACGGCAGGATCTAATATATAACGACAATATCTAATATATAACGGCAATATAATGGCAGGATCTAATTTATAACGGCAATATAACGGCAGGATCTAATATATAACGACAATATCTAATATATAACGGCAATATAATGGCAGGACCTAATATATAACGGCAATATAACGGCAGGATCTAATATATAACGGCAATACAACGGCAGGATCTAATATATAACGGCAATATAACGGCAGGATCTAATATATAACGGCAATATAACGGCAGGATCTAATATATAACGGCAATATAACGGCAGGATCTAATATATAACGGCAATATAATGGCAGGATCTAATTTATAACGGCAATATAACGGCAGGATCTAATATATAACGGCAATATAACGGCAGGAACTAATATATAACGGCAATATAACGGCAGGATCTAATATATAACGACAATATCTAATATATAACGGCAATATAATGGCAGGATCTAATTTATAACGGCAATATAACGGCAGGATCTAATATATAACGACAATATCTAATATATAACGGCAATATAACGGCAGGACCTAATATATAACGGCAATATAACGGCAGGATCTAATATATAACGGCAATATAACGGCAGGATCTAATATATAACGACAATATAACGGCAGGATCTAATATATAACGGCAATATAACGGCAGGATCTAATATATAACGGCAATATAACGGCAGGATCTAATATATAACGGCAATATAACGGCAGGATCTAATATATAACGGCAATATAACGGCAGGATCTAATATATAACGACAATATCTAATATATAACGGCAATATAATGGCAGGATCTAATTTATAACGGCAATATAACGGCAGGATCTAATATATAACGGCAATATAACGGGAAGATCTAATATATAACGGCAATATAACGGCAGGATCTAATATATAACGGCAATATAACGGCAGGATCTAATATATAACGGTAATATAACGGCAGGATCTAATATATAACGGCAATATAACGGCAGGATCTAATATATAACGGCAATATAACAGCAGGATCTAATATATAACGGCAATATAACGGCAGGATCTAATATATAACGGCAATATAACGGCAGGATCTAATATATAACGACAATATAACGGCAGGATCTAATATATAACGGCAATATAACGGCAGGATCTAATATATAACGACAATATAACGGCAGGATCTAATATATAACGGCAATATAACGGCAGGATCTAATATATAACGGCAATATAACGGCAGGATCTAATATATAACGGCAATATAACGGCAGGATCTAATATATAACGGCAATATAACGGCAGGATCTAATATATAACGACAATATCTAATATATAACGGCAATATAATGGCAGGATCTAATTTATAACGGCAATATAACGGCAGGATCTAATATATAACGGCAATATAACGGGAAGATCTAATATATAACGGCAATATAACGGCAGGATCTAATATATAACGGCAATATAACGGCAGGATCTAATATATAACGGCAATATAACGGCAGGATCTAATATATAACGGCAATACAACGGCAGGATCTAATATATAACGGCAATATAACGGCAGGATCTAATATATAACGGCAATATAACGGCAGGATCTAATATATAACGGCAATACAACGGCAGGATCTAATATATAACGGCAATATAACGGCAGGATCTAATATATAACGGCAATATAACGGGAAGATCTAATATATAACGGCAATATAACGGCAGGATCTAATATATAACGGCAATATAACGGCAGGATCTAATATATAACGGCAATATAACGGCAGGATCTAATATATAACGGCAATATAACGGCAGGATCTAATATATAACGGCAATATAACGGCAGGATCTAATATATAACGGCAATATAACGGCAGGATCTAATATATAACGGCAATATAACGGCACTATCTAATATATAACGGCAATATAACGGCAGGATCTAATATATAACGGCAATACAACGGCAGGATCTAATATATAACGGCAATACAACGGCAGGATCTAATATATAACGGCAATATAACGGCAGGATCTAATATATAACGGCAATACAACGGCAGGATCTAATATATAACGGCAATATAACGGCAGGATCTAATATATAACGGCAATACAACGGCAGGATCTAATATATAACGGCAATACAACGGCAGGATCTAATATATAACGGCAATACAACGGCAGGATCTAATATATAACGGCAATACAACGGCAGGATCTAATATATAACGGCAATATAACGGCAGGATCTAATATATAACGGCAATATAACGGCAGGATCTAATATATAACGGCAATATAACGGCAGGATCTAATATATAACGGCAATATAACGGCAGGATCTAGTATATAACGGCAATATAACGGCAGGATCTAATATATAACGGCAATATAACGGCAGGATCTAATATATAACGGCAATATAACGGCAGGATCTAATATATAACGGCAATATAACGGCAGGATCTAATATATAACGGCAATACAACGGCAGGATCTAATATATAACGGCAATATAACGGCAGGATCTAATATATAACGGCAATATAACGGCAGGATCTAATATATAACGGCAATACAACGGCAGGATCTAATATATAACGGCAATATAACGGCAGGATCTAATATATAACGGCAATATAACGGGAAGATCTAATATATAACGGCAATATAACGGCAGGATCTAATATATAACGGCAATATAACGGCAGGATCTAATATATAACGGCAATATAACGGCAGGATCTAATATATAACGGCAATATAACGGCAGGATCTAATATATAACGGCAATATAACGGCAGGATCTAATATATAACGGCAATATAACGGCAGGATCTAATATATAACGGCAATATAACGGCACTATCTAATATATAACGGCAATATAACGGCAGGATCTAATATATAACGGCAATACAACGGCAGGATCTAATATATAACGGCAATACAACGGCAGGATCTAATATATAACGGCAATATAACGGCAGGATCTAATATATAACGGCAATACAACGGCAGGATCTAATATATAACGGCAATATAACGGCAGGATCTAATATATAACGGCAATACAACGGCAGGATCTAATATATAACGGCAATACAACGGCAGGATCTAATATATAACGGCAATACAACGGCAGGATCTAATATATAACGGCAATACAACGGCAGGATCTAATATATAACGGCAATATAACGGCAGGATCTAATATATAACGGCAATATAACGGCAGGATCTAATATATAACGGCAATATAACGGCAGGATCTAATATATAACGGCAATATAACGGCAGGATCTAGTATATAACGGCAATATAACGGCAGGATCTAATATATAACGGCAATATAACGGCAGGATCTAATATATAACGGCAATATAACGGCAGGATCTAATATATAACGGCAATATAACGGCAGGATCTAATATATAACGGCAATATAACGGCAGGATCTGATATATAACGGCAATATAACGGCAGGACCTAATATATAACGGCAATATAACAGCAGGATCTAATATATAACGGCAATATAACGGTAGGATCTAATATATAACGGCAATATAACGGCAGGATCTAATATATAACGGCAATATAACGGCAGGATCTAATATATAACGGCAATATAACGGCAGGATCTAATATATAACGGCAATAATATATAACAACGGCAGGATCTAATATATAACGGCAATATAACGGCAGGATCTAATATATAACGGCAATACAACGGCAGGATCTAATATATAACGGCAATACAACGGCAGGATCTAATATATAACGGCAATACAACGGCAGGATCTAATATATAACGGCAATATAACGGCAGGATCTAATATATAACGGCAATACAACGGCAGGATCTAATATATAACGGCAATACAACGGCACTATCTAATATATAACGGCAATATAACAGCAGGATCTAATATATAACGGCAATATAACAGCAGGATCTAATATATAACGGCAATATAACGGCAGGATCTAATATATAACGGCAATATAACGGCAGGATCTAATATATAACGGCAATATAACGGCAGGATCTAATATATAACGGCAATATAACGGCAGGATCTAATATATAACGGCAATATAACGGCAGGATCTAATATATAACGGCAATATAACGGCAATATAACAGCAGGATCTAATATATAACGGCAATATAACGGCAGGATCTAATATATAACGGCAATATAACGGCAGGATCTAATAAATAACGGCAATATAACGGCAGGACCTAATATATAACGGCAATATAACAGCAGGATCTAATATATAACGGCAATATAACGGTAGGATCTAATATATAACGGCAATATAACGGCAGGATCTAATATATAACGGCAATACAACGGCACTATCTAATATATAACGGCAATACAATGGCAGGATCTAATATATAACGGCAATATAACGGCAGGATCTAATATATAACGGCAATATAACGGCACCATCTAATATATAACGGCAATATAACGGCAGGATCTAATATATAACGGCAATACAACGGCACTATCTAATATATAACGGCAATATAACGGCAGGATCTAATATATAACGGCAATACAACGGCACTATCTAATATATAACGGCAATATAACGGCACTATCTAATATATAACGGCAATACAACGGCAGGATCTAATATATAACGGCAATATAACAGCAGGATCTAATATATAACGGCAATATAACGGCAGGATCTAATATATAACGGCAATATAACGGCAGGATCTAATATATAACGGCAATACAACGGCAGGATCTAATATATAACGGCAATATAACGGCAGGATTTAATATATAACGGCAATATAACGGCAGGATCTAATATATAACGGCAATATAACGGCAGGATCTAATATATAACGACAATATAACGGCAGGATCTAATATATAACGGCAATACAACGGCAGGATCTAATATATAACGGCAATACAACGGCAGGATCGATAAATGGCAGGATCTGTATTTTAAAGTCCTTCTTTGAAACAATAACAATAAAGCGGTCACCCCGTCTCTGTTTTGGTAAAAAGCTTATGGATGGGCCTCTCAAATTCATAGAAACAGCTGTGGATGGAAGGACTGACGACCCATTATATCAAAAGTATAGTTTAAACCATGTTTTGAGGCTATAGAGTGTTTGCAAACATTGGAGTAAAAAAAGTGTATATGTTGGGTTCAGATGGGGTGAGACAATTAACTCATGAGGCATTTCTAAGTTATATTCTTCAAGAATAAAGAGGTATATATTATTCATTATTCATTCATAAGTAAAAAAATGTTGATGTAGCAACTTAGGATTCTAGCTTTAAGGTTATTATTTTACCCTAGCTATCAATACCTGTACTTGACTGGCTTGTGAAAGGTGCTGAAATACTTCAATTGTTAAGAAAATAATCTGCAAAAAGTCACTTTAAGAAACAACATTTCCTGTCAAATGTAACTTGTTTTTCACTATCCAGGGCAAAGATTTAAACCGTGAGAAAAACCCAGAGGTAAAGCAGCCAAGGGTTGAGTGTCTGACTGAAGTGGGATCTTAGGGTAGGCAGCATGGTGTTCTGGTTGGAGGCTGAAGTCTAGAAGCCTGCAGGGAGTCAGAAACACTGAAACACTGACATCAGGTTTCTACCCTTTATTTTTTCTCTACATGATACACACAGAAGATGTTCTGGTCTGTATAGCCAGTGGTGACTCTCTAAACATCTCCCTGTATCAATAAGGTCCTCTCTCTGTCTGATGTCCCCGGTCGGAGGCTCTGACTCTGAGTGATCTCACCAAGCCAAAGATCTGCTTTATCAAGCAACCGATTTAACAAGACATCTCCGTTCATGCTTGTTGGCTTTTCAAGCAGTAATGTATTTTCTCAATGAGTCTCTCTTTCTTTTCTCCAGGTTTCACACTTTTTACTGCTGGGGAGCTGGGCTCCACTCCAGGTCAAATCCTCTGCCGTTGACTTTGATTTCCTGAGGTAAGTGATCCGTCGCTCCCGGCCTGACCAGCACCGCCTGAAATCTGGCCTCACTTTGGCTCCCAATGCCTGATATTGTACACTCTAATGCAAAGTGAAGTAGCACATCTAAATAGCCTGTCAATCCCCTCCCCTCTCCTTCACCCCTTTTCTCTCTCTCTCTCTCTCTCTCTCTCTCTCTCTCTCTCTCTCTCTCTCTCTCTCTCTCGCTCTAACTTTCTCTCTGTCTCTGTCTCTGTCTGTCTCTGTCTCTGTCTCTGTCTCTGTCTCTGTCTCTGTCTCTCTCTCTCTCTCTCTCTCTCTCTCTCTCTCTCTCTCTCTCTCTCTCTCTCTCTCTCTCTCTCTCCCTCTCTCTCCATCTCTCTCTCTCTCTCTCTCTCTCTCTCTCTCTCTCTCTCTCTCTCTCTCTCTCTCTCTGTCTCTCCCTCTCTCTTCTCTCTCTCTCTCCTCTTTCTCTCTCTCTCTCTCTCTCTCTCTCTGTCTCTCTCTCTCTCTGTCTCTCTCTCTCTTTCTCTCTGTTTCTGTCTGTCTTTCTCTCTCTCTCTTTGGGTTTCCAAACTCCCCAGCTGGGACTCATTTCCAGTATGCTAGGGAATGTAAATGATACAGTGATATTAAGGGGTATTAAACTAGTTGATGACATTTTGGTCACATTAATGAAGAGTGGCACTGCGTATGGGAGAAGGGGGGCGAGAGGGGGCATGACCAGCAGACAGTCCTGTGTGATCTGATCTAGCTTTGCCACAAAGACTTTACTTTTTTTTAAATAAGGAACTCTTCTCATTTACTCCAACCACCCTCTGAAATAGAAAAGCTTTTAGGCTGTATTGCTGTTACACTGTGTCTGCGATCTTGCTGTCGACTAAACTTCTTCCTCAGTCGTCTTCTCTTTTTCATGCCAGGGATCCTGATAGAGCCCTCCCTTTCCCTGCAGCTGATCCCAGTCGCGGCCGGTTACATTAATTGTTAATAACAAAGGCAACCTTCAATCTGTGTGGTTTCCTGCCCACATTTGGATCCTTTTCAGAGCCCCCTTTCCTCCTAATAGGAAATGCAACCCGAGACGTGTGAAAACAGTGCGTATATTGTAGTTTAATTGGCCAGCTCCATCGCTCATCCTCGGCCCAGTGCACGTGCTGTAGGGGTGTCTGTTCCACAACGGGAAAGAATAAACCCAGGCTCAAATCATAGGAAATACATCAAATCTGATTCTGCAAGGCTCGGTTCCTTGCCATATGATGTCTATAAACCAAATCACTGTTGGCTCCCGTACAGGCTGGCGCTTTGGGCAAGCACACAATGAAAGCCAAATGTAAGTGACAATACACTCTAGAGGGAGTGTGTGGAATAATATAATATTATCTTTCTCTTCTCTTGCAGGAGTTTCTGTTTGTTCACTTGTCAGATAGCTTGTGCATTTTGGAGAAGAACATTGCAAAAGTATACATTCTTTGTTAAGGTTCCAAAGAAATATCACACACTTCTAAATCTAGGGTGACATTGACCTACAGTATGCCAAACAATATTACCTATGCCACAATAAACACAAAATCGATGTAAAAGCAAACTTACAGTGTTAACCAAACGTAAAGTGTTACACATGTGTACTGTTCTGTATTTGTTTGTCAAAATAAATGACAATGGTGAAGTAAATAACAGTTGTGAAGTAAATGACAGTTGTGAAGTAAATGAGAGATGTGAAGAACAGGGCCTTCAGAAAGTATTTACATCCCTTGACTTTTTACAAAACAAATTGTGTTTCAGCCTGAATTGAAAATGTATTAAATTACAAAAAAATGTCACTGGCCTACATAAAATACCCCATAATGTCAAAGTGGATTTATGTTTTTCGAAAGTTTTACAAATTAATAAAAAATGAAAAGCTGAAATGTCTTAAGTCAATAGGTATTCAACCACTTTGTGATGGCAAACCTAAATAAGTTCAGGAGTAAACATTTGCTTAACAAGTCACATAATAAGTTGCATGGACTACCTCATCTCTGTGCCCTACACATACAATTTTCTGTAAGGTCCCTTAGTCGAGCAGTGAATTTCAAACACAGATTCAACCACAAAGACCAAAGAGGTTTTCCAATGCCTTGCAAAGAAGGGCACCATTGAATATCCCTTTGAGCATGGTGAAGTTATTAAATACACTTTGGATGGTGTATCAATACACCCAGTCACTACAAAGATACAGGTATCCTTCCTGACTACAGTGCCTTGCGAAAGTATTCGGCCCCCTTGAACTTTGCGACCTTTTGCCACATTTCAGGCTTCAAACATAAAGATATAAAACTGTATTTTTTTGTGAAGAATCAACAACAAGTGGGACACAATCATGAAGTGGAACGACATTTATTGGATATTTCAAACTTTTTTAACAAATCAAAAATGGAAAAATTGGGCGTGCAAAATTATTCAGCCCCCTTAAGTTAATACTTTGTAGCGCCACCTTTTGTTGCGATTACAGCTGTAAGTCGCTTGGGGTATGTCTCTATCAGTTTTGCACATTGAGAGACTGACATTTTTTCCCATTCCTCCTTGCAAAACAACTCGAGCTCAGTGAGGTTGGATGGAGAGCATTTGTGAACAGCAGTTTTCAGTTCTTTACACAGATTCTCGATTGGATTCAGGTCTGGACTTTGACTTGGCCATTCTAACACCTGGATATGTTTATTTTTTAACCATTCCATTGTAGATTTTGCTTTATGTTTTGGATCATTGTCTTGTTGGAAAACAAATCTCCGTCCCAGTCTCAGGTCTTTTGCAGACTCCATCAGGTTTTCTTCCAGAATGGTCCTCTATTTGGCTCCATCCATCTTCCCATCAATTTTAACCATCTTCCCTGTCCCTGCTGAAGAAAAGCAGGCCCAAACCATGATGCTGCCACCACCATGTTTGACAGTGGGGATGGTGTGTTCAGGGCGATGAGCTGTGTTGCTTTTACGCCAAACATAACGTTTTGCATTGTTGCCAAAAAGTTCAATTTTGGTTTCATCTGACCAGAGCACCTTCTTCCACATGTTTGGTGTGTCTCCCAGGTGGCTTGTGGCAAACTTTAAACAGCACTTTTTATGGATATCTTTAAGAAATGGCTTTCTTCTTGCCACTCTTCCCTAAAGGCCAGATTTGTGCAATATACGACTGATTGTTGTCCTATGGACAGAGTCTCCCACCTCAGCTGTAGATCTCTTCAGTTCATCCAGAGTGATCATGGGCCTCTTGGCTGCATCTCTGATCAGTCTTCTCCTTGTACCAGGTCTTGGTAGATTTGCAGTGGTCTGATACTCCTTCCATTTCAATATTATCGCTTGCACAGTGCTCCTTGGGATGTTTAAAGCTTGGGAAATATTTTTGTATCCAAATCCGGCTTTAAACTTCTTCACAACAGTATCTCGGACCTGCCTGGTGTGTTCCTTGTTCTTCATGATGCTCTCTGCGCTTTTAACGGACCTCTGAGACTATCACAGTGCAGGTGCATTTATACGGAGACTTCATTACACACAGGTGGATTGTATTTATCATCATTAGTCATTTAGGTCAACATTGGATCATTCAGAGATCCTCACTGAACTTCTGGAGAGAGTTTGCTGCACTGAAAGTAAAGGGGCTGAATAATTTTGCACGCCCAATTTTTCAGTTTTTGATTTGTTAAAAAAGTTTGAAATATCCAATAAATGTTGTTCTACTTCATGATTGTGTCCCACTTATTGTTGATTCTTCACAAAAAAATACAGTTTTATATCTTTATGTTTGAAGCTTGAAATGTGGCAAAAGGTCGCAAAGTTCAAGGGGGCCGAATACTTTCGCAAGGCACTGTAACTCAGTTGCTGTAGAAGAAGGAAACCGCTCAGGGATTTCACCATGAGGCCAATGGTGACTTTAAAACAGTTACTGAGTTTAATGGCTATGACGAGATGGAGAAAATTCTGCCATTTGATTGCAAATATGCAGACGGAGTCAAAAAGAGAACACACAGAAGGCTGTTGTATAATATACCTGTCTCTGGATTACATCTTCAAACTAAGGGCAACTATTCATGGCATCTGTGACAGCGAGGGAGAAGCGTCCATCCATGTATACGGGTAAGAGTCTAGCTAGCTACCTTTTCAGATATAACACGTTTCTAATTTTGTCATTTTCATTTCAAGTTAAAGTGTACTGTTAGCTAGCTAAAGCTAACTGGCTGGCTCGCTATCTAACGTTACATGTATGATCTGTGTAGTAATACTATTTGTATCTCAGGCCATTTGCATTGCTAGTTATAGCCTAATGTTAGCTAGTTAACATTGATCCAGGTTGGTTAGCTATCTGCAGATTCATGCAGGGCAGTAACGTTATGAGCTGGGATTATGGTTAATTGTATGGGTAGCTAGACAGCTACATGTCTAAACAAAAGACTCCACTGTGCAAGTAACCATTTCAGTAGAAACGATGCTGAATAGGTGTAGACAAAGAAAAGCGTTCCAGTATGTGTACCAGTATACCAGTATATTTTCTCAAAAGTGATTTTCCATGTTTATCAACTTTCAAACAGAATGACTTTCCCGTTGTTCCTCAACTGTAGTGAATGAATTTTCTAGCTCTGACTCTCTACTTTTATCCAATGTAAAAAGTCACCATTCCACATTTTGGTGCATCTCTTGGATATATATTTTTGGTCTTTGGTCCACCGACTATCTGTAACTAATACCAAGTGTATCCTACTGAAATACTAAATCTCTCATCTTGTTTTTCATCATTACACTCTAACGGGAAATTACATATATTTTACCTCACCATTCATTTTCTATCCAAAATAAATCACTTTTGCAGAGGCATTAGTTAAAACTCTTAATAACGGTTATTAGACAAATCCCTCCATCACCCTCTCTCACTGAAAGCAATGGCAGCATGGCAACATGCCACAGCCATGTACATTCATCTCTTTATAAATCAGATCCTGGCTCAGGAGTTCACAGGCACAGAGATTGTTTTCAAGGCTCTCCTGCCTGAAGCTTAAAGACTTATCCCAGTCATTTAGTTCTAATAGTTCGTACCTCCTTTGACAAGACATATACTGTAGGTGAGGCTTCGCTGATCAATGCCAATGACGACAAACTTCAAATAGTTTAGCTACTGTACTTTACTCATCTTCATGCAAATGTATGGGTGAAAAAGACATGTAATGTACAAAAAGGAATATATTTTCTCTATGAATAGACAATGTATGTCTTCTAGGTTGATTGACTGCCTTTTGATAGCCTCACCACAGATTAGAAAATGTATAATTTTATCCTTCATACCAGACATGGAAAATATTTTATTGATAAAATCTGTGGTAATAGAATATGAAAGAAAAGGGCTACTGCTCACTGTTTCTCTGCTATTCAGTTTTACATTTGAGATTGAATTAAGTGAGTAACAAAGAAATATCTAGATAATGGGCCTAATTGTTTCCAGGCCTGGCTGACAGTCATTTGAAAAATGAAACCAAATTATAATTATACCCTTTATAATATTGAAATTGTTGTATGGTATGTTTCTGATTAATAAACTGGCAAAAATCTCTGAATGTTTTCATCTGCAATGAGAATGAAGATAAATCTATTTGGCAAATTGAACCAATATCCAGGCCAACATCCTGTAATTGTTTCCTTATTTGACCAGGCAGCTTAAGCCGCAATAATAAAGAGCCATCATAAAACCTTAAGAGGGTTATTTTAAGGGGAATGCAAAAATCAACTCAGTAGCAAAATAAGACCAGTTGCAAGCTGGCTTGATTTGAAAGGAGTCTACTGTACAGCCTTTTCATGAGCTGAGATTGAAGCCATTCAGCTTTACTGTTTTGTCAAAGGGAAATTAGTATTTTCCTGGGAAGTATTGGACAGCTAGAGGTACACAGAAATGTTGACAATGTGTTAAAAGACTGAGGTGATGAAGTATAGTTTTTTTCTGACACTACATAAAGTGTTATAATAATAATAATAAGAGCTGACTATTGATCAATTGAAACCTTCTTTTTTTACATTCCTTCTTACAAATGCAATAAGTCAAACGTGATAGTCCTCCAAAGATAATACTGTCTGGCCAGTGAATGACGTCATTGTGGACACACTCAATCCTCCTCAATCACTCCAAGTCATGCCTTGTGAAGGTTCAGCTGTAATGATAGCTTTGCTATGTCTGTGCCTGGCCTGGAACAGGGAGAGTGGATCTGAATAAACCCTGATGATAACAACAGATCCAGTGGAGGAATATTTCTACCACACACCATTACATCCTCTCTCTGCAGTGGGACAGAAAAGAAAAAGCTCTGGCAAAATGGCATTACAATTTAGTACAATTTAGACTACTTGAAAAACAGAGTCTTAATACCAAACAGATTGCAGTGGTTGGTTTAGCAGAAACGATTCCAGAAGCGAGAATGAGATTTAAAAAGAACTGACACCTTAGATATTCAGATCTCCTATTTTGTTTATCCTCTGAATTAAAGTCATAAAATGATTGCAACATTTTATTCAAGTATTTTTTCCACAGCTGGGTCATTTTTATATAAAGTCAGAATCAGAGTCAGAATCATTTTTAGATCGATCTACAGATGCCTTTGTCTACCACAAAGGAGATGCTGTAGTTACCAGCTCTTCAAATGAAATGCACTTAAGAACAAAACCAATAAACTGATAAATTAATATTTTTCAATATAATCTAAAGTTCTTCTTTTACGTCCTTGTCTACCTTCATTTACATATCCAAATCACGCTGCAGCCGAACATTATCATTTAAGAACGCCCATAACCCTGTAAAATGTGAAGCCCGACTCTCAACATTTATTACACAGTGGGACATTTTTCCAGACCTCTTTTTAGCTGACACGGCAGATGTTATTATTACTGTTCATATTTTATAGTGAGTTTCACCACACTGTCAATGGTAATATATGATCACTCTTGATCTGGTACATACTGTAAGTGGTCAGAAACCCCTAAGACTAAGTGCAATGCCCGATTAAAGATGAACTTCTCCTAACTAGTTTCCCCTTCATTAAGTCCAACCGTCCAGGGCTATGTCTGTGCTCACACCAATAGCTTGTTGATCTCGCCAATAGCTTGTTAACGGATAACTTTATCTAATGGCTCCATACATTTAAAACACAATGACTTTTACCAACTGGTTATTAGTACTCTATGTGATGGGCTACTTGGACTAATATCTTCAATTATGAACGTTTTTTTCCATCATAGAAATGATCACATATTGGATGTTGGAATGAATTGTGTGTTTTCAGTACAGCCTGTACATCTAAATGAATTGTAATTGCACTCGGGACATTACCACTACGGCGAATGTTCTGGACATTCTCTCTGAGCTCTTTCTGTATAAAGATAGGCCGGCTTACTACAATGTGACATATTAGAACTAAAGAAGCCGGGCGAATCAGAAGGCTTGGCCACCCCTGGGTGGAGGGTAATTAAACTGCCTGACTGTATTTTGATCTGCGGCTCAATGGGAGTGGGAAACAAAGCCATGCTAATGGTACCATCCTAATTGATGTTGGGGGACCAGTGTTTTTGTTCCACTGGCTGTGCCGTGGGTGCTTACAAAGTCTTTATTCACAACTCCAGAGTCACACAATTACACTGATCAAGGCTGGGGCTCTGCCTCCAAGGTATACATCTTTTGTAGAATATGTGATATCTAATTAAGGGAGGAGAATGAAAACATACCTATCCTACCAACGCCAAGGCTTTAACATCAGTTACTAAATGGGAATTCTTAATTAAGCTCTTTTTATAGTCAGTGTGCTTCTCATGATTTTTGCACCTGCATTTAGAATTAAAATGACAACAAATAATGCAATTAGGTTGTTTTAGATTTGAATAAGACAAAGGGAAGTCTGAATATCTTTTCAGTGAGACATTCAGCTTTCCCTTGCTTTCAAATCAGGATCCTTCAATAACGCACAGTGTCAAGACCAGCAGAATAAGTTAAGTGTTGCCCTTGAGAAAATCAGAGTGAATCCCGTGTTCCTGTGGAAACTCAGTCTGATGTGCATCTTGTAAATCATTTATTTTCTGCTTGAAAGTACATTTTCACATTTTCACATTTTACTGATATAAAACATATGCCAGCATCAAGAGCATGCCAATTGTATATGGGTGAACAGACAATCAAAAGTAATAGCCTGCAATCAAGTGTTACCTTCATGCTATTATCTCAGTAATGATTTGTAGCTAGAAGCCAATTAGGCCTATTAAAATACCTTCATGAAGTTCACAGATCAGACATCAGGCAAGGCTACACACATATTCCCTGTTGATCGCTTGTGCTGCTGCTGTTCTGTGTGAGGCTTTGGCATCTCCTGATATAATCCTTATAGGGCACCTCCTCCTGGTTGTAACAAAGGTTTTTAATGCAATCACACTGTCTTGTAGTTTATGGGGCATGTTCGCAATATTATCACGCCAACTTCAGTGTGTTAATGAATGGATGCATGCCAGTGTAAGAGTCATCAGTCCCAACATCTCCTTTGAAGCCTCATCGAGCAGAAAGCTTTAAAACAAAATGTTTGAAGTGTCTGCCTGTGTAATAATGATTTATAATTCTCTTGAACTAATGCAAAATTTGCTGGTAAAAATAATTTTGGAAATAAAAAATAAATTGTGCCCGGAGGGTCAGGCCGAGTTTCAAAAGGAGATCACCCAAGAGCAGCAAATGATTTAATAAGCCACCAGATCCAGAATGGTCAAATGGAGGGGAGCAGGATGGAGAATATCAAAGTATGTCTAATTAACATCAGTTTATTAGTGTGTCAATCTCTTTAGATGGAGTCTGAGACGAGAGCGGAGGGAGAGAAATAGAGAAATGGTTTTACTAAATGTATGAGAGACACACCTCTACGGTTATCATCCGTTACCCACAAAACCTTTTTCTGTCTCTGCACATTTTCACATTTCCAGCACAGCTTTTTAGCTTTGTTAAAATAATAAGAAAAAAAATAGAAAACAACTTCCAAGATTTTTCCATCACCATTATTCCTCAAGGAACTAGATGGATGAATGTTTAATATCACTTGCATTTGTGTGATTGCATAGTGATAATCAGAATGCTTGACAAGCTTTCTGGAATATCATTTTTCTATGGAATACAGAATGTGTTTGAATTTGCAGAGGGGAGACAATGTTAATTCCTCTGGCTCCGTCTTTTAATCATAGATCAGTTTCTCATCAGCTCCACCATGTCTTCAGAGAGGAGAAAGGCCCCAAAAGCATGGAGGAGACGCTACAGAAACACATGTCATAAACCTTTGCAGGATGACCAGTCAAAGCTTCAGCCATCTCATGGCACTTGGATAAGTCTGCACATGTCTCTCTACACCCTCAGTATACAGCTACATTTCAGCGCCAATGGGGGCAGCTGATAGAAGAAACCACCGCAGGTGGAAATGTTTTCATACCCATCCTGAATCTGCTATGGAGAGAGGAGACTCTCATCAACCAACACATGACATGCACCCAAACACACATCAGTATAGCTTCCAACACACATGTAACTGAAATAATCATAATGATCAATGCAAACAAAGGACTTCATCGTGTAGGTTGTTGCTGACCTTTTTTTCTAGCCATCGCTTGGAACACATTTGCTCATGTGTGTTCCCCACATCCATGCCAAGCTCAACTCACAGGCCCATATCTCAGAGAAAGCCCTGTGAGAAAGCACTGCATTTAAATCTGACAACACAAAACCCCACTCACCCCATTATTCAAAACAAATACAGTTGTATTAAAATAATCCAGTGTAATGATTTAATGCATGCACTTTTGAATTGTAAAGTGTTATACATTATCATGATGGCACATTTGTTTGTTTCTTTTAACCCCCTGCCCACCACCCCATATTTCCTGCTCCAGAGGTCCCCTGACACCCTCTCCTCTGAGTACACTCATGTTTACAGCTAAGGAGCCCCTCTACCATTTACATAAATATACTGTATGCCTGGGCCAATGGGGAGGCAGGAACAAAGTGGCTGCATCCAAGAGGTAGCAGACTGGAATCCCCTACAGGAAAGGCAACATCCCAGTGTGCTTGTCTGTAGCTTTCATGTCAAATTCATGGTGCCTGGAATGTACGCTAGCCAACATACGCTGCTGCCATAGTATATCCTCCACTGTCTCCTCCATCTACTCCAGAAAAGCCTCATGATTTAATAGGGAGGTTCATCTAAAATCCACTCAGCCAAACAGACCTGGAGTCAACGCAGGTCAACAAGACCATGTCTCCATTCATAGTGCTGCTAGTACAGGGGTCCCCAAAGCAAACACCCAACACAGTCTGTTTCATTCAAGTGATTATCAAAGACAAATAAGATCAAGTGGGTCTATCTAATGAATATATTACAGCTTACAAGGACTTAAAAGACAAGCATTCACACACACACACACACGCACACACAGAGACAGAACACGTACAGTCTCACATATACACACGCTCGCGCACACACGCACGCACGCACGCACGCACGCACGCACGCACGCACGCACGCACGCACGCACGCACGCACGCACGCACACACACACACACACACACACACACACACACACACACACACACACACACACACACACACACACACACACACACACACACACACACACACACACACACACACACACACACAGAGAGAGAGAGAGAGAGACACAACACACACACACACACAGAGAGAGAGACACAACACACACACACTAACACATTCTCTGTGGATGGAGTGAATGTGCGGACCAGATGCTTCTGAGGTGCTGTAATATTCACTGCCTCATCTGTGCAGGTAAAGTGAGCTTGCCAACATGTTTATAATGCACACTTGTTTACAGTAATAGATCCTTCTCTAGTGTTATAAGTGATAATAATAATTTGGTGGGTGCTTATACAGTATTTGTGCTATTTCACACATGCACATATTAATACACAAGTATGTATTAATACTGTATATATTTTTTGCATATCCCACTTTCCCTGAGACACCCTCAGAGAGTGGGGTCACAGGCAGGGGCGGCCATTCATCAGCAACCCTGCAGCATTAAGGGGTAAGTGTCTTGCTCAAAGGCACATAGGCCGATTGTACACCTTGTCAGCTAGGGGATTTGAACCAGTGACTTTTCGATTAATGGCCAAACGTTCAGCTAGCTGAGGAACGCTCAACTCTGGATTTACTAGCAACAACAACACTCATTAAATTGGCACTGCACATTCACACTGAGCTGAGCAACACAAATGAAGAAAAAGTTGGTGGTTATATTCACTTCAAGTTTTTATTTCAGCACCCTGTGGGAGGATCGCAGCAGTACAGGACAAACATAAGTAGGTACAGGTAAGCATTTTCAGAATTACATTTCTACATGAATCGACTGATGGTGACTCAATGTTGTTGCTAGCAATTCCTGTGTCCAGTTCTCAAAACTGAGCTCCGCCTCGATATAAGAGAACGAAGTTGAGCGTTCCTCAGTTACTAGGCTACCTGCTGCACAGTTATCTCCCTTTGTATTTTGTTAGCATACTACATTATGGGTCTAAGTTTCAGTAGACTAAATTATGTTAAAGATGGTTGGATCCCTGGCATGATCATAATACAATACGTTTCTTTACAGATAAATCAAAAAGACAGATTTGATATCCACAATCACTCATTATTTTTGCAATAATTTCATGCAACTACATTCGCATTTTCTTTTTTTACTATATTGGATCAACACATTTCAGTCATAGATCTCAAGCTTGACTTCAAAGAATATAGGCGGGAAAGGGGCAGGTTTTCAGTTAATGACAATATGCCAGTGCACTGCTGAGGGTTGCAAGTTTGGTGCCAAAGAGTTCTCAAGGGTCCCTATCACTGTGCCAGTATTCAGAAGTCATACTGTTTTCCCTAGTCCTCGCTGTCCCAGGCTTCTGTCTGTGGTTCATCTCCCTATGAGGACAACCCTGGGCCCGGATTCATAAAACATCTCAGAGTGGGAAGGCTGATCTAGGTTCAGGACCCCATGTCCATCTAAGCTTATTAATTCAGCCTGGTCTCATAGACTAAACGTAACATAATTTATTTAAATCCGGGACACTCAAATTAGTATGATATGTTAGGTTTGCTATGGCTAGGTAAGACAGAAGGTCACTTAACACTTAAGACAACAACGAAAGTAGGGTGGATGTCTAGCAACCCAAAGGTTGCGTGTTCAAATCTCATCACGGACAACTTTAGCATTTTTTCACTACTTTGCAACTACTTAGCATGTTAGATAACCCTTTCCCTAACCCCAACCTTGACCCTTTAACCTAACTCGTATCCCTAACCCTAACCCCTAGCTAACTTTAGCCACAACAAATTGGAATTCGTAACATTTCACAAGTTTTGCAAATTCATAACATATTGTATGAATTGTAATTGGTAAAACATATCATATGAAATGGATGATGGACATCAACAAATTAATGCATAACATATGAAACGTAACATATCATACTAATCGGCGTGTCCCAGATTTGCATTTACTATGTTACATCTACGCCTGAGTCCAGGTTGGGGATATAGGTACTGATCCCTCCTGGTCCTGAGCAGTAACCATGGCACCAGTGCTGCTTCCCCTAGGATGAGATACAGTTCAGAAGGCAATGGCAAAATTGACATCATTTTTTACCAACATTTCTACATTGAGAGAGACACTGCAAAAACCCCCAAGGAATATCATGCACCAGAGATCCACCAACACAAGCTCCACAGTAGTACATGAATGATACTGATGTTTTTCCCTGCTCTACATTGACAAACACAAATAACAGATTTTGCTCAGAACCACTGAAAACCTTCCCTTTTCAGAGTTCTCGCTGTTAATTCATCAGTCTACATTGGCAATGTATTGGTCTCGTGAAAAATGCATGAATTACTAATTAATGAAGCATTCTGCCTACATTTACATATTCATAAAGGTGTGGTTGAGTAATTGACGTATGCATGAGAGAGCTGAGTGATGGCTTTGAGATAATAACACATGCCAACATAGGAACCTTTATTTTGTTAAATTCTTCAAAACGCAGAGGGACCGGAGATGCTTTTAAATATCCATTACATATTCATTCTTCCCCAAAGAAATGCAGTCAAATGCTTTGAGAGATAAATACACTGAGGAGATGCAATGATGTGAAACAGTATGTAAAATTACATTTTCTGAAATATTGTCCCATGTGGATTTTTCAAATTTAGCAAACCAATGTGCCCAACAACCATGCTTGGAAAGTCAGATTTTACACAGAAAAACACAAACATATTTGCAATGTCAAATGATATAATCACAACTAAGTAAAAATAAAGGCAGACTAATCCACACAAGCACACCCACTATTTTGTCTTACTCTTTGAAAATGGATGCCCCTACAACTTCTATCTTGCACTCCTTTTAAATAAGTCCAGAGTTTTTGTCTCTCAAGGAATTTGGAAGTTGTTCCCAACACTCCCTCAAATCAGTGTCATGCTAGTACTTTGTTTTACATCAGCGTTTTAAGGAATTTCCATATAAAATGTTGTGAATTTTTGATACATTATCTCTTTGATAGCTGCTGGAAACAGCTTCTGTCCCATTGTTCTCATGATGTCAGCCTTCTGGAGACAACCCCCCGATGAGGCAGGTCCAAGAAGGTCTGGCCGCAGCCATAGTGTGTGTCACTTCTCAAAGCGTCTTTCCATTGTTAAAGCCTCCTCACAAAGGCCTTGTGAAAGCTGGCCCAAATATGGCTCATTAAAAAAAGCACAAACAACATTCAGATGGTTCCTAGGCTTTCCTCACAGCAATGCACTGAGGAATGACAAGTCCAACAAAACCATGTCGAGTTTTTCACCCAGACCCATTGTGTTCCCACATTAACTCCAAGCTGGGCCCTTTGAGCCTGGCCAGAGTTGTGTCTTGCCTTCTCGGACATGGCCCGGCTCTATCAGCAGGCTTGGCCTACCCAGCACAGCACACCATGCAGACTCGCCTTTCTCCCTTATAGAGACTTGGCTCTCAGACACATTGTGCCAAACGATTGATGGGGCAGGACAAAAGTTATACAATTAAAAATGGCCTTTCTCAGCCAAGTGAGTTCATTCATTTCAATGTGAGGACCTTTGTGGTGGCAGCCATTGTTTTGATAGAAAATGAGGGAGGGATTCTATTTCCCAAAGCACAAGAACTCAGAACTCTGGATCTGTACACAATCTAAACAATCTGGAAAAGGCTTCTGAAAGTAACTGAGGCCAGAAAATGTAAAAAGAAACAAAGAACAAACACAAGATGATAATGATTTCTTACTGTGTGGGGGAAACTGAACCACAGCCTGGGATACTCAGAGGAATGTGTCCATGTTCTGCCATATACAACAGCTGGCAACCCATGCCAATGGGAAGATAGAAAAAACGGCATTATAAAGTCTCAAATAAGAGAGGCACGTGTCAGTCAGACATACAAAGTTCATTGTACGTCTTCAAGACAGAGAGAATGTGAGATAGAAGTGTGACACAGTAAATCACTAGTCAGGTGGTGCATTAGGATGGTCAAGTTTGAGTTTAACCTTGCAGGACTTTTGGAAGGCACTTGCGAGTGTCGGCGGTGCAGAGTTTTGGCAGCTGAACAGGGAACCTGGTGGGTCGGCCCATCTCCGGGAGCTGCTACTCCACACTAATCTATTTTAAACCATCTGTGAAATTAGCAAGATTTCTTAAGTCCTTCACCTCCAAGGATTAAAAAATGGCTGAGGGCCTGGGCCGTCTTTACATATGTATGCATGTCCGATAACTCAGAGAGGGAAGCCAAGTCAAAGTTCTGAGGGAATTCTACAGAATGTATTAATATGTACAAAGAAATATGAACTGACACCACCAATTTACAAAGACATATCATATCTCAATAGTAATAACAATGAGCGGGGTCATCTTCTTGGGTTTTCTCAACATTGTTAATATTGGCAATACCTGGGCCTCCCGGGTGGCGCAGTGGTTAAGGGCGCTGTACTGCAGCGCCAGCTGTGCCACCAGAGACTCTAGGTTCGCGACCGGGAGGTCCGTGGGGCAACGCACAATTGGCCTAGCGTCGTCCGGGTTATATATTGGCAATACCTGGCAGTGCTGAAATCTCCTTCTTCGTAAAATGTACACGGACTATACCAAACATTAGGAACTCTTTCCTAATATTGAGTTGCACCCCCCCCCCTTTTGCCCTCAGAACAGCCTCAATTCATTGGGGCATGGACTCTTCAAGGTGTCGAAAGCATTCCACAGGGAGGCTGGCCCATGTTGACTCCACAGTTGTGTCAAGTTGGCTGGATGTCCTTTGGGTGGTGGACCATTCTTGATACACACAGGAAACCGTTGAGAGTGAAAAACACAGCAGTGTTGCAGTTGTTGACACAAACTACTACCATATCCTGTTCAAAAACACTTACATTTTTTGTCTTCTGAATGGCACACATACACAATCCATGTCTCAATTGGCTCAAAGCTTAAAAAATATTATTTAACCTGTCTCCCTTTATCTAAACTGATTGAAGTGGATTTAACAAGTTACATCAATAAAGGATCGTAGCTTTCACCTGGATTCACCTGGTCAGTCTATGTCACGGAAAGAGCAGGTGTTCTTAATGTTTTGAACACTCAGCGTATTTCTATTGGATATTGAGATGAATTTTATAATGAAATTAAATATTCTCCTTTAATAGTGAAGATTGACATAGTAAAACCATACATAGATTGAAGTACCTGCAGATCGCCAGGGAGAGCAGCACTCAAACTGCTCAGAGAGAGAGAGAGTAATACTTCAGTATTGCAGTAGCTTTGCCAAAGGCAGTCGGCCTACAATAAAGTCATGAGTCAAGTCTAATGAGAAAATCAGATAAATAGCAGCTGTGCTTGGGGAGCCGGCGCTCTCTGACTGATTCACTGGGCTCAGTGGCCATGCCGTGGAGAGCAAGGCAGACAGGGACTCCAGAACAGTAAAATATTGTTCCAGACGCCTCCCCTCTACAATGTTTAGTCATCGGAGTGGTGAAATTGCAGTCCTGCCAGTGGCAGCAGAAGCAACACTGTATTAATTATTATCTGCAGCCCAAACACCTACATTTGTACTAACACTGTGACAGTTAATCTAAACAGGCCACTTACAGGCAGTGGCATTAGTCTCCATACCCCCCCCCTCCCCCACCACCCTCACCCCGACCCCCTTCTCCCATCTGGCAAGCGTAGAAAAAGGTATGGCACATCGAAGATAAAAAATATGGGCCAAAGGAAATGAGAATTATTGTCTTTCATTCAAGATTAAAATGTCACAGGCCCAGTATCATTTTAATGTTGTACGCCTACACACCCATGCACAGTAACTTAAAGAGAAATACACAAAGCACAGGCCTTTCTCCTGGCCATTATTCGTAATGCAAGCTTGGAGAATTACTATAAGATTTATTGTGCAGCGGTATATGTCTAATTTTCCATCTACCGCTGGGCACTTCTGCTGGAGAGAGCTGACAGAGGCGTCTATTATACATGCTGCAGTTAAACTGGGGCTTTTACGCTCTCAGGAAGACAGCTCACAGGAAGACAGCTCTAAGGAAGACAGCTCACAGGAAGACAGCTCTCAGGAAGACAGCTCACAGGAAGACAGCTCACAGGAAGACAGCTCTCAGGAAGATAGCTCTCAGGAAGACAGCTCACAGGAAGACAGCTCACAGGAAGACAGCTCTAAGGAAGACAGCTCACAGGAAGACAGCTCTCAGGAAGACAGCTCACAGGAAGACAGCTCACAGGAAGACAGCTCTCAGGAAGATAGCTCTCAGGAAGACAGCTCACAGGAAGACAGCTCACAGGAAGACAGCTCACAGGAAGACAGCTCACAGGCAGCACACTGGTAAAATACAAAAAAAATATTGATGAAGAAAACAAAAGACACTTATAGTTTTTCAAAATGTTTGGAAATGGCTCCTGCTCCAGAACATTTATTTGTATATATTATTTTACTCCAGCAAACAGAGGTTTGGAGAAAGGAAAAGTAGCTTTCCTCCCTGCTGAACCGTATACACCATGGATATGTGTTTTATTTACAGCCCTGATATATCACTCACCATAACTGCAAATAGTTTTTTTTGTGAATGGAAAGAGAGACTGTTTATGGCAGCAGAGAAATGACTGCAGGTGTATATCAACTTGAAACAATGACAACTGTAGTGTATATCAAAAACGTCATCTCAAAATAAATATAAGACCACAGTGTTGTTAATTGTCTTGGAATCAAACACCTCTGAAAGGCTGTTGTTTCCTGAAACCTTGCCTAAAAATTACTCCATCTTGTTACCCTCAACCCTAGGCCTAGCAAGATGATGATGAGCCATAGATGGCAGGGATCCAAGGAGATGAATGACCACACGTCGTCTGAGTTGATCGCTCTCTGCCTGACCTTTCCTCTGGCCCTGCTTGGCACATAAACCTGTCTGTGTCTGGCTGCAGGAGCACACACACTGGGCCTTGCCCTCTGAATGTCTACCTGTGCGATAGGTCACAGGTCCTCTACACACCTTTACTGCATGCTTTCTCTGTCTCCCTAATGGTCTCTTCTCATTGGGCGGAAGGGCTGGGATGCTGCAGGGTTTCAGAAAACAACATCATTGTCTTGAGACGAAAGGTAATTAACATAAATGTATTGCTTTGTTTGAGTAACATATGATATTTTAGGCATCAGGTTAAGGATGTCCGAAAATGGACACCAAACTATAATCTAATCTCTACCATTAGTTAATGTGAAAATCAGTTTGTGGCACTCATTCTAATGATAAACTATGACTTATGGGCCACCTTAGGTAAATAATTGTCCTTATAAAATGCAATCCCACACTGCAGTAGAAAATAAAATGTTGAAACGTATCATGAGAAAACAATGTAGTTTTTGCATGAGAAATCAATGTAGTTTTTGCATGAGAAATCAATGGACAATCAACGCACAACAACAACAAAATAGAGACTCGGATCTTAAAACAAAATGTCTCTTTAATTTGTAAGTGTCAACAGCAGTACAAAAGATGGGAGTGATGGTGAAACTTTGTCACACAATTTCTTACTCTTTTACGCAAAAGGAGGAAACTCTTGAGGTAAATGAGCTTAAACAGGCAGTTAAACAACCCACTCCTGCCTTGTTACATCAATGGATTGAGTACATACAGAAAGATGATGTTACATTACAATATGCCTGAAGGCATCCTGTGGGGAACACAGCCTAGATATTTGCACACATTACTAAGGTGCCTAGATACACCCAAATGTGTCAGTCATCTGGTGTATTTTATTTGATATAGTGTATTAATACTACCAACACAGAGGAGACTGGTCTCCAATACATACCACTGTAGAATTATTTCACCTTAAGTTTACCTCACGTCAATACTGCACATGGAAACCAAAGACTTGCTGGTTTACATTTTGAAGCCAAGCAAAATAAAATATTTTAGTACCTTTTCCTTTTTTATTTGAACAATAATATCCTCAGCCTTTTGTACTGTATGAAGAAGAAAGTGAACACTAATGTGATGGCAACCTTTTTTTAAGTTCAATTAAAAACTTTACACTGGACTGTACAAGATATTATGATAAACTATTTACATTTTCAAAATTAAAACTTTTTTTCAAAGCAGCAACAGACACTATTTCATTTTCTCTAGTTACGCCCAAACAATACCTGCCATGGGCCTAGGTACCTGCCAAGAAGTTGATTTCTACGCAGAAAACTGTATCAGTCTGCCAGCGGTTTCAAAACAGCAACAGCCCCAGCGACAGAAGAGCCACACACAGTGTTGCTTGAGAGACAAAAAATGAATCTAGAAAGCAAAGTACCATTGACAACTGTATAAGTTGTCCCCAACAGCAAATGTTACACTCCTGAACAGCAGCTAGCATGTCAGTCCAGCATGTCAGTGAATTGTGCTAATTAAATTAACACAGAGAACATTCCCACCATATACATCACATGACAGAAAAAAAATAATTACAGTTAAGTTAAGTTATTGAAACAGCATACAAGCTTTGTCTTCAATTGTTGAATTTTGTTCGCATTTACATGGCTGAGAGACAGATGGATTAATAGAAAAGGTCATGACTACACTTTGCTGATGGCTGGATGGGCTACCTTTAAAAAGGTCAGCAACACATAGAAAAGGTCATGACTACACTTTGCTGATGGCTGGATGGGCTACCTTTAAAAAGGTCAGCAACACATAGAAAAGGTCATGACTACACTTTGCTGATGGCTGGATGGGCTACCTTTAAAAAGGTCAGCAACACATAGAAAAGGTCATGACTACACTTTGCTGATGGCTGGATGGGCTACCTTTAAAAGGTCAGCCACACATAGAAAAGGTCATGACTACACTTTGCTGATGGCTGGATGGGCTACCTTTAAAAAGGTCAGCAACACATAGAAAAGGTCATGACTACACTTTGCTGATGGCTGGATGGGCTACCTTTAAAAAGGTCAGCAACACATAGAAAATGACAAAAATAGTATAAGCCTAGAATACACACTAGTGGCTCTGCATTGTGCCACGTTAAAACTAATAAATATTTGCACACTCCCTTCAATTTCAGCTCCCCAAGAACTTGTGTAAAATTGCCAATGAATAAAATCCTCTTGGGTCATTCTAATTTTAAATGTAACAAATGCATGCAGATGTGCAATTAAAATGTAGCTATTCATTTATGCTACTGTCAACCCCTCCGTTCAAATTTGGCACATAACAGTATAACCACTGAGGGCTGTGAAAAACACAAAACACAAGTGATAAGGTATGTCGCTAGGATTGAGTCATGATTGCAAACGCAAGTTGTATAATAAAAACATATGCATCTTAACTGCTTGTTGTTCAGATGAATTTTAGCACTGTCCCTATGAAAGATACAGAGTACTTTATTTGTACCGACTGTGCATGTAATTAGATTCAAATGAAGTTATTTATAAAAAATAATGTTTGTCCTTAATGTCTAAGGCTAAGGAGTACGGCTTGGGTTTTGATTGGCTCCTTGAATTGTCTGAGGGAGGTCATTGAAACGCTAGCAAGAAGGGGCCTGTCTGTCTATCTCAGCTACAGCTCCGTCCAATACTGTTCTCTTTAACCGTCCAATTACTGTTCTCTTCAACCGTCCAATACTGCTCTCTTCAACTGGGAGAAATAATCAGAATCTACATGACGTACAGTGACTTGTCAGTTTTAAGAACATGGATCAACATACAGTGATGTAAAAAAGGAAGAAAAAAAGAACAGCCAAATACATAACTTATACTTCACTAAGTACTTATGAACAAAAATATAATTCTATTTCCTATGTTGTATTTACAATAAAATCTATAATGAAATGGTGAATTTATTGAAAAATGAAGCTCCAATTCACAAACATCTTTTTTTTCTCTCTGATTGTCCTTTCATTATGTTCTACTGACAATTTTAGAGCCAACAGAGGCTAATAAATACAATAAAATGTCTATTCTCACTATATAGCTTCAAATACAATATACAACACAAAACATATGTGACCAATAAAATGCGTGTCTGAAATCCGGTGTTTCTCAGCTAACCAGTTACTATGCAAGCCTTCTGTCGAGTTTACTGCTCAGTCTCTCTCGCGCGCTGTCTCTCTCGCGCGCTGTCTCTCTCCCCTTGGTGGCCCTGGAGCTTAGACAAAGTGTTCATTCACTACACATGTCTTTGCATAAATAAACAAAACAAGACGACTGAAAAATGATTCAAATCTGGTAACTGTGAGAATGAGCCCACGAGTCCAACTCATCGGGACTTTTGTTCATTCAGGTTTTTTTCTGGTACAACAGCTTCACATTAGTCAGAATTGATAAAAATACAATTTATATCCAGTGCTTATAACACTTATGAAACATTGTCTCCTTGCGAGATATAAGTTCATCATTTTTTTTGTTTTTTTTTGTTTGTTATACAAGCGCAGTCAAGTTTCAGTCCTATCAACAGTCCTTTTTTAACTACCAGCCCACTGAATTGGTTTGGCATGGACGTAGAAATATGTACAAATCAACCAATCAACCAGAAAACAGAAGTAACAGCTTAAAAACCTAGACTTGTGGACCTGGAGGGAAATCCGTTTAGGTTTGTGTATGGGAGGAAACCCTAGAAAAAAGCATTGTACCTTAAAACAACAACAGCAACAAAGAGACCAACCAACCAAAAAAAGAAAAAGAAACTGAAATGGAAATTAATAATGAGGTGCTTATAAACTTCTAAGACTTAAGATAAATGCTTCAAACGTGGACACAACACAATAAAAGCCAGCTCTGAATGGGTCGAGAAAAATTTTAAGTACTAAAGAGCCATCTGTATCAATTAGACCTGGGAGAGTAATGCAGTGACCAGCAGTAGGAGGGAGTCCTGGCCATGTAGACAGCCAGCGCTGGTGACCAGCCATTTAGATCATTTTAAACCTCTGGGCTTGGTCTGAAATGGACAGGTTCAAGGGCACGGAGGAGAATAGCCGGGCTCATGCATTAATAATGCTGCATTTGAGATGATATCCACTCGTCAGTCATTTTAGTAATCCCCCACAGCTTGATGTACTTGTTCCATCTGCTCGCCAGCGCCTAGTGGCTGGGCCAGGGCGGGAGCCAGGGCAGAGGCCTCACTGTCTGTGCTTTGATGGAGAGCACAATACGCGCTACGTGCCCCGTCCTTATTGTTCCCCCTCTCTCCTCTCCCCAGCCTCGCACTGCCTGCCACTCTGAGCCAGATGGCACCCCCTGGGTGTGGGGGTTGCCATGGGAAGGGGTCGAGACAGGGCAGGGCAGAGAGGGAGGCCTGTAGGAGGGCTGTATTATGGACTGTAAGACCTTGACTGCTGGCCATCTCTAGCTGTTTCTCCATAGGTAACAACCTGGGATCTGTTCAACTGGTAAAAGGACCATTCAAGAGGTAAAGGACTTTCAGTTTGTGACTGATTGTCACAACATTAAGAGCTGATTGATTGTGTTATATGTCATATTCATTGTCTGTATTTAAATAAAATACAGAAGTGTAATTTCAATTGCTCTAAAATACTTACATTTATCTTTATGTAAAATAGGCAACTGGCCATTATAAAACAACAAACATTTTGTTCAATATAACATATTAACTCAGTTGAAAAATGAAGTAGTAAGTGTTAATATCTAAGTGCATGAATGTAGAGAATCACCATCACAGCTCTGGTATGGCTTATGAAATACTGTTGTGTTTAATATGACTCGTTAGAATGTAATACCTTGTCTGTAACCATCCTTTAATAAAAGCACGATGTTATTCCCTCACACACTGCCTCTTCTCTTAAGACTGCTGCAGTAGTTAACTCTGCTTTAAGACCTTCCCGTGTCAATTTAAGATTTACAATGTCGAAAAAATACTTCAGATTTAACAGACCAAACACTTTAAAACTTGCCGCCCCAGTGGGGGCTAAAGTGTTTAACCAAATGTACTGTAGCTACACATTGTAAAACAGCAATTTGTGATTATAATGCCCCCAAAGCTGCCTTTCGCTGCCTTTCCAATCCCACAGATTGGATGCCTTTGGCCCCTTGGAATTCTGGCTTGATTACAATCACTCTGATTAAGAACTTGGTAAGACTGAGTTGAAGAATGAGCAGAGAGTGTGAGGGGAGTGTTATAGTGCTCTGTGTCAGACTGGGCTGGTGACATGAGCTGGAGGGAGAGGGAGAGAAGGGCCTGTTGGTCACCGCATTGGTCTCCATGGAGAACAGCTGCCATTATGAACAATCACACCTGAAGCTATTGCATCACTTCCTGTTCCTGCCCTAGACACAGCACACCGTCTCCAGATTCCTGAGTGTTTCAATATAGAAGGTATATAAAGAAACTGGATTTTGAAGCCGCACTAAGATATTAAGAGATTGTCTAAGACTCGAGTCTCTCCCTCGAGACTCAAACAAATGATTTAAGAGAAAAGAAAAAAACCTTGAAACGTTTGGCACATCTGCACAAAATTGTACAGTATGTTAATAATACCAATAATAATTATAATAATGATAATCCTAATACAATTAATAATAAGGGAGTCTGATTATGTCTCAGAATTGTGGAATTGTTCTGTTTGTTTGTTTTTAGTTAATAGGAATTTCCAAATATTTTGTTTTCTAAATAGTTTCAAATAAATTGGTATTTAAAACATTCACAAGCTGTTGGCTGGCACAGCATACCTGAGTGAGAATATATAACTCCCATCAAAAACAGTAATGAAATCTATTAAAAGCATTTAACTGAAGAGAAAAAAATAATATATATATATCATAAGAAAAAAGTAAGACTGTAAGAATTATGGGTTCATATCAAACGTTACATTTCAAGTCCTGTCATCCAAAGTTGTATGGGCAATAACCTAATTGTGTAAATGTCCATGAAGAAAACACAAACAATAAAAGATGAGATAATAAAAAACAAAAGGAACTAAACCAAACTGCTTCACACACTGTAAGAAACATTTAAGACCTTTAGCTGTTGATTCTGACGGAGCCACATATGCATGCAGGCTCCTAAATGATAAATCAACACAACCATTTATTTTTCTTCTGTTTCTCCTCCTTCAGTCAGTCTTCCGCCCTGGGGATGGTTCTCCAGTACGAATGTGTGTATGTCTCGGCTCGTGTGGTGAGAGGCCTCAGTTGGCGCTGACGATGGGCTCCAGTGTCTCAGTCTCACTGCTGTAGTCCGATTTGGGCTCCTCGTCAAAGTCCTCGTACATGTCCATCTCATCTACCTCTCCGTTGATGATGGGGACGTTGGTTAACATGGCACTGGGCTCTATCTTCATGTTGTAGGTGCTCTGGATGACGGGAATGGCCGGCTCCGGGCTTGCTGAGGCGCTGGAGCACTCCGACGTCATGTGAGGGGAGGGTGTGGTCGTTGCCATGGTTATGGCCCCAGGGTAGACCACGCCGGCGCTGGTGCTGATGGGGATCTGCGGTTGTTGCCTGTAGGGAGAAAACGAAGGACAGTGAGAGAGAGAGAGACTATTAGGCAAGTTTGTTCCTGTTTCATCGTTATAATCCAGACTTAATTATCTTAACAATATCAGTTCTGTGTTATTTGAAGTAAAAAGGCTTTACTTCAAATATATATAAAGGAAAACAATTAGAATCACATGGGATGAGCAAATGGAAAGAATGCTGACAGTGTGTGTGCTGCTCGAGACAACCCTAAAGACACCTCCACTTCAGCACTTAAACTGAGAGAGCTAGCTGGATTAACTGTTCTCCACAGAGGTGTGTTCTCAGCCAATGGTTCTGTGAAAATGATTTGGGAGAACAGTTGTCCAGACAGCACCGTTCTGAGTCGTTCTGAAATGGCACCCAGTTTATTGGTAACATAAAGCCGATTGGTGGTTAGTGCGCTCTCTCTTTCTCTCTCGCTCTCTCTCATCTGGTGTTTTAGCAGTGATTGATACTCCAGTGATCGTATAGCTTACGGGTGATGAGGGAACACCTGGAGAAGCCTTCTCCTTACTGACCACACGCAGTAAACTAGGAAGTTAAGCTTCAGACAGCTGCCCTCCAGGCCTCTGTAAACCTCTTCTTATGCTTTATATCCTGTAATACTGTCGGCATCTCTTTCTCTGCTATTGCAGTCGGCTATTGTCTCAAATTGATAAATCACTACTATTAAAAAACACTTGACAGTAAAGTGGATGAGGAAACGTGTTTGACTTGGGGTTTCATTAATGCTCCGCAAACCGGTTGGAAATTGCGTACGACGAACTATCACCACCGTCATCACTACACGTGGAGAAAAAAACAACACGTTTTCTTTTTACGGAAAAGGGAAAGTAGTTCAAACATTATTCATCTATTCTGAGGGCTGTATAACATACATGATTTAATGGGTTGATGAAATGGGTTGATTCGAAGGTCAGGGGCTTAGTGTGACAAGTTACAGACACACTACAACAATCTTTAGTGTAAGCACAGTGAAGAGAGAGTCTGTTCTCAGGCAAAAGGCCAACTGATTTCAGAATAGTCATTTAGCTGTGTGTCTACGTGTGTGTGTCGCGCCTGTGCTCTAAGCCTGGCGTTCTTCACTGTGCACCTACCCCACAGTGAAGAACTGCCTCATCTCTTGCCGTCGCGAGCGCATCATCTGCTTGTACTCGCCGATGCGGAGCTTCTTCCCGTCGATGATGCAGGTCCTCTTGGGCCGGGGCTTGTACTTGTAGTTGGGGTACTTCTCCAGGTGGATCTTACTGAGACGGGCCTGTTCCTCATAGAACGGCTGCTTCTCCTGGTTGGTCATAGACTTCCAGCGGGAGCCTGTAACACAGCAGACACACAGATATAAGTAAAACATACACTTTGAACGTACATTTTCACTACAGAGGTGTAAAAAGGACTTTGGAATAATTAGTTAATAAGACTCAATAGATATATCAATGCAAATAGGAGATTCCATTGTGGATACAGTATATTATTTTGTGGTCTCTGTAGTAACCATATAAACCCATAAAGCCAGTGGCTGGGATGTGGGTGAGTTAACAGGAACTACACCAGGCCTGTAAATAGCCTCTAGCTGATCTCTAGTGTGTCCTGCTCCTACCTGGGTGACGCCACTTTTAAAAGCTGTGATCTATTGACTCTCAGTGCAGTGGGGACGAGACCCATTTAACCACTGTCATTTTTCATGACAAACACTGACGGCAGTGACGTGGCGGTAAATCCGTCTGTAAGCCAGGGCTGATTGAGCCACTGTGGCGAATCAGACAACACACCACCCCCCGCCTCACCCCCCACTCCCACTGGTACCGGGCTACAAATGTTTATGTCCACATAGACAGGTATTAACCACAGTGGGCTTCAGCGGGCACAGAGCACACTAGATTAATTGAACACACCTAAATGAGCATAAAAGTCATTAAGATATTAAAACTGTTACAAAGGTTTTAAGTTATACCCTGTCTGAATCAAATGTGCAGTTGGAAAAACCTGACTTTTTTATACGGAGAAAAATATTTTCTACATATCAATGAATGACTGTAGATTTCAGCTCTGGACCGCCAGACCGCTGGGTCTCCCGTCACGAACAGTAACGTGTTAATGAATGACTGTAGATTTCAGCTCTGGACCGCCAGACTGCTGGGTCTCACATCACGAACAGTAACGTGTTAATGAACGACTGTAGATTTCAGCTCTGGACCGCCAGACCGCTGGGTCTCACATCACAAACAGTAACGTGTTAATGAACGACTGTAGATTTCAGCTCTGGACCGCCAGACCGCTGGGTCTCACATCACGAACAGTAACGTGTTAATGAACGACTATAGATTTCAGCTCTGGACCGGCAGACCGCTGGGTCTCCCGTCACGAACAGTAACGTGTTAATGAACGACTGTAGATTTCAGCTCTGGACCGCCAGACCGCTGGGTCTCCCGTCACGAACAGTAGCGTGTTAATGAACGACTGTAGATTTCAGCTCTGGACCGCCAAACCGCTGGGTCTCACGTCACGAACAGTAACGTGTTAATGAACGACTGTAGATTTCAGCTCTGGACCGCCAGACCACTGGGTCTCACATCACGAACAGTAACGTGTTAATGAACGACTGTAGATTTCAGCTCTGGTCCGCCAGACCGCTGGGTCTCACATCACGAACAGTAACGTGTTAGATTCTGTCCGCCAGGCAATTTGCCTCCACAGTGTTCCACTGTTTCATGAATGGCTTTCTGTTTCTTCTTGTTGTTAACATAGTGGTTTAAACACTACACGTTTATGACTATTGCCAACAGCTAAACAGCCTAGTGTTTATACCCAGCTGAGGGGAGATTTGTGGGAGAGAGAGAGAGAGAGAGCGAGAGAGAGGGACTGTTGAGGAGGATTACACTACACCAGGCTTTTCAAAAGGGAAGACGCTTTTGGGCTTTTGCTATGGTTTCAATTCATTGTGCTTAATAGGGAACATTTAATTTTAACGAAAGCATACAACATAATTGAATAATAAACAGATTGTATCAAGCCTATAAGAACTGTTTTGTCAGCGTCTGTGGGAGAGACAAAATTCCCATTGACAACCCTAAGAATGCTAATTTCAACAAACCTATAAAAATATATATTTTCATTTTTTTTTCATGCCAGTTTCCTGACTTTCTGACCAAATCCGATCCTGTTCCTTCCAACTTGGTCTGATGTTTTTTTTAAACATAATCTAACACAGGAAGGCTAACAGACTGTAACAGACTCTGTAATGGCTGGATGAAGGAGAGAGGTATGGCTGGAAGAGAGAGAGAGAAAGAAGAAAGGCTTACCCAGGATCTTGCTGATGTTGGAGTTGTGCATGTCTGGGAAGGCTTGGAGGATCTTGCGGCGCTCATCTTTGGCCCACACCATGAAGGCGTTCATGGGTCTCTTGATGTGGGGCTCGTTGCTGTTCCTCCCCCGGGCTTCTCTGTAGACCCGTGCCTCGGCTGTGCTGGCACCTCCTGTAGGCCAACAATAATACTGTTGTGGTTTATCTGCTCCGGTACCAGAGCCATTCAGAGCTTTCCACCCTGGAAACACCAGAGTAGGAACAAGAAGGAAAAGAGAGAGCGAGGCGAGCAATTAATCAACTGCCACGAGCCACGTTCAACCCCCCATACCCAATGGGCTGTCATCACTACTACTGAGACTGAGACTGGGGCTGAGACTGGGGCTGGACTGGGATCCAACTAGAGCAGGGGTAGGGTAGGATTGGTGATGGGGCTGGACTGAGACCAGACCAGGGGTAGTGTTGATGCTGGACTGAGACCAGACCAGGTTTAGGGTAGGGTTGGTGCTGGACTGAGACCAGACCAGGGGTACGGTAGGGTTGGTGCTTGACTGAGACCAGACCAGGGGTAGGGTAGGGTTGGTGCCGGAGCTGGACTGAGACCAAACCAGAGGTAGAGTTGGTGCTGGGGATGGACTTAGACCAGACCAGGGGTAGGGTTGGTGCTGGACTGAGACCAGACCAGGGGTAGGGACAGGTTGGTGATGGGGCTGGACTGAGACCAGACCAGGGGTAGGGTAGGGTTGGTGCTGGAGCTGAACTGAGACCAGACCAGGGGTAGGGTAGGGTTGGTGGTGGACTGAGAACAGACCAGAGGTAGGGTTGGTGCTGGGGCTGGACTGAGACCAGACCAGGGATAGGGTAGGGTTGGTGCTGGAGATGGACTGAGACCAGACCAGGGGTAGGGTAGGGTTGGTGCTGGACTGAGACCAGACCAGAGGTAGGGTAGGGTTGGTACTGGACTGAGACCAGACCAGGGCTAGGGTTGGTACTGGACTGAGACCAGACCAGAGGTAGGGTTGGTGCTGGACTGAGACCAGACCAGGGCTAGGGTTGGTGCTGGACTGAGACCAGACCAGGGCTAGGGTTGGTACTGGACTGAGACCAGACCAGAGGTAGGGTAGGGTTGGTGCTGGACTGAGACCAGACCAGGGCTAGGGTTGGTACTGGACTGACCAGACCAGAGGTAGGGTTGGTGCTGGACTGAGACCAGACCAGAGGTAGGGTTGGTGCTGGACTGAGACCAGACCAGAGGTAGGGTTGGTGCTAGACTGAGACCAGACCAGAGGTAGGGTTGGTGCTGGACTGAGACCAGACCAGGGGTAGGGTTGGTGCTAGACTGAGACCAGAGGTAGGGTTGGTGCCGGACTGAGACCAGACCAGAGGTAGGGTTGGTGCTGGATTGAGACCAGACCAGAGGTAGGGTTGGTGCTGGACTGAGACCAGACCAGAGATAGGGTTGGTGCTGGACTGAGACCAGACCAGAGGTAGGGTTGGTGCTGGACTGAGACCAGGCCAGAGGTAGGGTTGGTGCTGGACTGAGACCAGACCAGGGCTAGGGTAGGTTTGGTGCTGGAGCTGAACTGAGACCAGACCAGGGGTAGGGTAGGGTTGGTGCTGGACTGAGAACAGACCAGAGGTAGGGTTGGTGCTGGGGCTGGACTGAGACCAGACCAGGGATAGGGTAGGGTTGGTGCTGGAGATGGACTGAGACCAGACCAGGGGTAGGGTAGGGTTGGTGCTGGACTGAGACCAGACCAGAGGTAGGATAGGGTTGGTACTGGACTGAGACCAGACCAGGGCTAGGGTTGGTACTGGACTGAGACCAGACCAGAGGTAGGGTTGGTGCTGGACTGAGACCAGACCAGGGCTAGGGTTGGTGCTGGACTGAGACCAGACCAGGGCTAGGGTTGGTACTGGACTGAGACCAGACCAGAGGTAGGGTAGGGTTGGTGCTGGACTGAGACCAGACCAGGGCTAGGGTTGGTACTGGACTGAGACCAGACCAGAGGTAGGGTTGGTGCTGGACTGAGACCAGACCAGAGGTAGGGTTGGTGCTGGACTGAGAGCAGACCAGAGGTAGGGTTGGTGCTGGACTGAGACCAGACCAGGGGTAGGGTTGGTGCTGGACTGAGACCAGACCAGAGGTAGGGTTGGTGCTGGATTGAGACCAGACCAGAGGTAGGGTTGGTGCTGGACTGAGACCAGACCAGAGATAGGGTTGGTGCTGGACTGAGACCAGACTAGAGGTAGGGTTGGTGCTCGACTGAGACCAGACCAGAGGTAGGGTTGGTGCTGGACTGAGACCAGACCAGAGGTAGGGTTGGTGCTGGACTGAGACCAGACCAGAGGTAGGGTTGGTGCTGGACTGAGACCAGACCAGAGGTAGGGTTGGTGCTGGACTGAGACCAGACCAGAGGTAGGGTTGGTGCTGGACTGAGACCAGACCAGAGGTAGGGTTGGTGCTGGACTGAGACCAGACCAGAGGTAGGGTTGGTGCTACACTACAAGGTGAAGGAAATTGAGTTCTCAAGGTTCCTTTCCACTGGACCAGACTGGCTCTGACAACTGGATTTTACGACCATGTTTTGAATGTAGAACAAGGGGACATTGTGAGAGCAGGGGAGCCACCCTACGGATCAACATATATCCAAACCCAAAAGAAGAGAACCATGACTTAAATGCCTGTTAAATATTTTGTCTGGGGCTCGACAAGCATTCACACTTCTATATTCAGCCCCATACGTTTCAAACTGAAGTTCCAGAAGTTTCTTTAAAACAAGCACGAATGCCAACTTAAATAACAAATATGGAGCGTGAGGCAGTCCTTCTAAGAAAAATACAATCAAGGAGGGAAGAGACTCTGCCAAGTGCTTAATATAACATTCTTCTTCTTAAGCCCCCTCCCATTTGCTTCCTTTTATATGTAAGATGTGAAAGAATTAAATAAAAGCCGTATGAATATTTAAACAAACAAAAACATGTTGATAAACAAGACTTGAAAAATAAGACAAAAAAAGCTTTCCATATGCTACCATCCATCTTTAATGATCCAAAATCTGGAAAGGAAAGCTTAGGATGACTCATGCATATTTCATCATCCACATGTGAAGTGTTCTCATTAGGATCTTCTACTAGCCCTCCATCTTGGCACACGTTACCTGCACTTTGATTTCTAGTATTATTTCAGTTGATCAACAAAATCCAACTGTTAATGAGTAATGGAGTGTAGTGCTTCTCTGTGATTAATTCACTATCCACAGACTCATTCACTGGCTCTGTTCAGCACAGTGCAGAGATACGCCCTGAAGTAAGACATGGAGAGAAGAGGACTGGCTCAACTTTAGATAGAGCTTTAACTATCTATAGGAGACTGTTTAAGGAAACAGCAGGTGAGAGACAACACACATGCACACATGCGCACGCACGCACACACACACACACACACACACACACACACACACACACACACACACACACACACACACACACACACACACACACACACACACACACACACACACACACACACACACACACACACACACACACACACACACACACACACACACACACACACACACACACACACACACACACACACACGTCCTGCTGGGCTGGGGGTGGACAGCCATGTCCAGACTGATAAGGGGATGGAGGTCCTGTGGTGGTAGGCCTGATCTCTAGGAGCGAGACCTGGGACTCGGCTGAGGCTTGGCTGGGACTCAGGGGTGACTTAGGCTGGGGTCCGAACTTCCAGCAGGAGGCCTTATTCTCCCAGGCCCCCGCTGGGCTGTGCCTCCATATAGGGCCTCCAAGTCCATTTACACCAGCTCATGTTTAACAGTCATACCGACACATTTATGATCCAGAAAGGCTTCCCTTTATCTGGGAGGCCAGTGCAATTTGCCTCTTCACACCGTCACGGTACATCAGCCAGAGCCCTGGGGACTCAGCTCTTGTCATTTAGCCTCCGCCAGGCAACATTCTCAGAGCCACAGTCATATCAGGCATCTGACGGTTAGACCCGCTCTCATCTGCCTACTCTGCACTGTGCATTGATGGATATAGACTGTCTCAGACTGGCCTGCACCATACTGTTCATATGATCATCCTCCTTCAGAGCCCTGGGGAGAGACCCCGGTCAACAAGCTCTTCTAGAGCCCAGCCTTTCTTCTCCAACTTCAGGTAAAAAGCCTATTTCTCAACAGACACACAAGACAAAAAAAAACTCTCACACCTACTATCTCTCCTTAAAGGAATAGTTCAGGATTTTGGCAATGCCCCTTATCTACTTCCCCAGAGTCAGATGAACTTGTGGATGCCCTTTTTATGTCTCTGGGTGCAGTTTGATGGAAGTTGCTAACTAGCGCTAGCACAATTGCTAACGTAATGACTGGATGTCCATGGGTATCTGCTAGCTGACGCTAGTTAGCATTGGCTCGCAAAACTACCTTTAACTTCCTTCCTACTGGACACAGAGACATACAAATGGTATCCACTAGTCCATCTGACTCTGGGGAAGTAGATAAAAGGCATCATTGTAAAAAAATCTCGAAATATACCCTTTAACACACACATACCTGTACACGTGCCTGGTTGAGAAAAGTATATACAGTGGGGCAAAAAGTATTTAGTCAGCCACCAACTGTGCAAGTTCTCCCACTTAAAAAGATGAGAGAGGCCTGTAATTTTCATCATAGGTACACTTCAACTATGACAGACAAAATGAGGGGGAAAAAATCCAGAAAATCACATTGTAGGATTTTTAATGAATTTATTTGCAAATAATGGTGGAAAATAAGTATTTGGTCAATAACAAAAGTTTATCTCAATACTTTGTTATATACCCTTTGTTAGCAATGACAGAGGTGAAACGTTTTCTGTAAGTTTTCACAAGGTTTTCACTCACTGTTGCTGGTATTTTGGCCCATTCCTCCATGCAGATCTCCTCAAGAGCAGTGATGTTTTAGGGCTGTTGCTGGGCAACACGGACTTTCAACTCTCACCAAAGATTTTCTATGGGGTTGAGATCTGGAGATTGGCTAGGCCACTCCAGGACCTTGAAATGCTTCTTAAGAAGCCACTCCTTCGTTGCCCTGGCGGTGTGTTTGGGATCATTGTCATGCTGAAAGACCCAGCCACGTTTCATCTTCAATGCCCTTGCTGATGGAAGGAGGTTTTCACTCAAAATCTCACGATACATGGCCCCATTCATTCTTTCCTTTACACGGATCAGAAGTCCTGCCTGGTCCCTTTGCAGAAAAACAGCCCCAAAGCATGATGTTTCCACCCCCATGTTTCATAATAGGTATGGTGTTCTTTGGATGCAAATCAGCATTCTTTGTCCTCCAAACACGACGAGTTGAGTTTTTACCAAAAAGTTATATTTTGGTTTCATCTGACCATATGACATTCTCCCAATCTTCTTCTGGATCATCCAAATGCTCTCTAGCAAACTCCAGACGGGCCTGGACATGTACTGGCTTAAGCAGGGGGACATGTCTGGTACTGCAGGATTTGAGTCCCTGGCGGCGTAGTGTGTTACTGATGGTAGGCTTTGTTACTTTGGTCCCAGCTCTCTGCAGGTCATTCACTAGGTCCCCCCGTGTGGTTCTTGTGATCATTTTGACCCCAGGGGGTGAGATCTTGCGTGGAGCCCCAGAACGAGGGAGATTATCAGTGGTCTTGTATGTCTTCCATTTCCTAATAATTGCTCCCACAGTTGATTTCTTCAAACCAAGCTGCTTACCTATTGCAGATTCAGTCTCCTCAGCCTGGTGCAGGTCTACAATTTTGTTTCTGGTGTCCTTTGACAGCTCTTTGGTCTTGGCCATAGTGGAGTTTGGAGTGTGACTGTTTGAAGCTGTGGACAGGTGTCTGATAACATACTGAGAACAAGTTCAAACAGGTGCCATTAATACAGGTAACGAGTGGAAGACAGAGGTGCCTCTTAAAGAAGAAGTTACAGGTCTGTGAGAGCCAGAAATCTTGCGTGTTTGTAGATGACCAAATACTTATTTTCCACCATAATTTGCAAATAAATTCATAAAAAATCTTACAATGTGATTTTCTGGATTTGTCTGTCATAGTTGAAGTGTACCTATGATGAAAATTACAGGCCTCTCTCATCTTCTTAAGTGGGAGAACTTGCACAATTGGTGGCTGACTAAATACTTTTTTGCCCCACTATATGTCTTTACGCCGTCAGGATTCAGGAATAATACACTACCTCTGCTGCCACCGTCCCCACAGTACATTCATTTCATTTAGCACGCACTCACTGTACAGGATGAATTGATTTCACTTTGTTTGGTTTTGACAGCCATGTTTATTGTGCAATGAAATGTGGTGTGGCGTGGGGCTGACAGTATCCATCAACGTAGGCCAATCTGCTGACTGCCGGGCCAGATGAAGGTATTCATTAGGGCAGGAGCGTAGTGCTCACTCAGACACGACAGCCAGTGTCTGCGCCTTGGGATCGCTCGCTCTAATTTACGATGCCCCCCGTGCCATTACTCTGCCACTGACACTGATTCAGCAATTTATATACTGGCATGCATGCATACGGGCAGAGGTGAGCCTCTTACGAGGAGGGGGACACAACACGGCCCGCCACCCTGACACCAGCGCCAGGAAACAAACCACTTCAATCAGTTCATTAGAGATGAGGCCCGTGAAGCCCTGGGTTCTGGTTCGCCAGGCGGAAGACGAGGAGGAGCACTTCTTCTCCAGTTCGTATCTACACCAGCAGGCCATGAAAGGGAAATCTATGGCTCCTCTAAACAGTATTATAACATCCTGGTGGCTTTGTGTGAGTGTGGAACGGAGTGTTGACGGGCTAAGCAGACCCAGATTCAGAACCAGCTCAGGGCTCAGAGCTCTGTCTGTCAGTGTTGGAGCTGGGAGCAGAAATGAGCCTGACCCTGGGCTAGAAGGAGGTTGCTAAGAGCTGCTAGATGCTACCAATCCATTGGGACAAAGGACCGCATCCGTCCCTGCCACAGTGCTTGTGTATGGTCACATGGGAGGTCCCTGCCCCCCCTCATTGGCCCTGCAGGGTTATCATGATGTGTCCTAATCAGAAGCAGCAGCAGCCACTGAGAGAGCTGGCAGCAGCAGCAGGACCTAAAGCTCACCAAGCATCACCCCACAACGGTAACATGCAATTTACAACAATGCTGTTTTCTCTCCAATAAAACACTAAACACTGTTCTGACATTTACAAACAAGCATTAATTGATTTTTTTTTCGGGGAGCGGCACGTTGGGGAAGCAGTTAGTTAGGTGTGTGATTGTGTAAATAAATACAGATGTTTAGCAGTGACAGGGCAGGCCCCAGGGTTGGGGCTGGGAAGGGGGGCGAGGGGGAACAGGGGAAGGCTGCTTAATCGAATTGATTGTGATTCATGAGGCCTGCAGCTCAATGTGACGGAGTGATATGAGAATCTGCTTTTAATTTGTCTCTCCCACAGACACTGAAGATGAGCAGTATAAGAGAGAGAGAGAGAGAGAGAGAGAGAGAGAGAGAGAGAGAGAGAGAGAGAGAGAGAGAGAGAGAGAGTGAGGGAGGGAGGGAGGGAGAGAGATAGTGAGGGAGAGAGACAGTGAGGGAGAGGGTTGGAGAGAAGGAGGGGGATAGAGAGAGAGGGAGAGAGAGGGGGATAGGGATAGAGAGAGAGAGAGAGAGAGAGAGAGAGAGAGAGAGAGAGAGAGAGAGAGAGAGAGAGAGAGAGAGAGAGAGAGAGAAGGAGAGAGGAAGGGGATAGAGGCAGAGAGAGGGTGACAGAGAGGGAGAGAGAGAAGGAGAGAGAGAGAAGGGGGTAGGGAGAGAGAGGGACAGAGAGGGCGAGGGAGAGAGAGAGAGAGAGAGAGAGAGAGAGAGAGAGAGAGAGAGAGAGAGAGAGAGAGAGAGAGAGAGAGAGAGAGTAGGGGAGAAGGAGACAGGGGGAGAGAGAAAGAGGCAAAACATGGTGAGAGTGTAGTGAAGCCCAGCAGCCTATGACACCTGTGTGCTGCAGGTTCACACTGGACCCTGTGCAGAGCCTGTGCTGCCCCCCCCCCCCCCCTTGGCTTTGTTCAGTCGGCAACACCGACTGTCACCCCGGAACCTGCTCAGGAGGGTCTGCCTCAGTGAGCAGGCAACAATCACTCCAACCTGCCAAGCCCTCCCTGCTCCCCGCCCAGTGGGATCAAATCAAACACCTCTGACTAAAGGTATTTACTGCTGACAATAGGGCCTCTCCCTCCAAGGGAGGGGATCAGCCCACAGGCAATGCATGGACAGATATGACACATGCAGTGTATGGACAGATATGACACATGCAGTGCTCAGTGCCTCTATTCAAGCCGTGGTTCATAGTCCGCTAATTAAACAATAACATGCCAGTCGGATGCTTTGAATACTTCCATTTCTATGTGTGTAAAGGAACTAACAGCTGACATGTTAGCACTTGCATGCCACAGAATAACTCTTACTTTTGTCTCCTCCATCTCCTCTCGCATGCTATCAGCCTTAAAGTGGGGCAAGGTGCATTCCTGTTCACATCTCACTATTCCAGTATGAATCAATAAAACCTGGGCAACCTGGGCTGACATGCAGTCTCTGGGCCCTCAACAAAATGCAAAACCAACTCCCCGTCCTAACAGACTATGGGAATGACACACACAGGCACACAGGCACACGCACACTGATCTCCAAGGATAGGCCTATATGATTAAAACAGAACTATTGGAAATTAAACGTGAACTGTATAAAGGGAATTGTCTGAATTGTCTGAATCAAGTAAACGTTTGCAAATGTAATGTTTTATCCCTTCATCAAAAACCATTTGAATTCATTGTTTTGGGAATCAACCAACTTCAAAAAGGGACACCCTAATTGATCTAATATATTACAGTTGTAACTGATATGGTCTTATGTCTAAACCACCTAGTTTGAGATCGAACACATAGCCTCCTATGGGGCTATTCAAGGCAATACAAGTCAGCCTATAACTCCCATGAACCTCTGATTAGGAAGGAAAACAACAACATGAACCTCTGGTTAGGAAGGAAAACAACAACATGAACCTCTGGTTAGGAAGGAAAACAACAACATGAACCTCTGGTTAGGAAGGAAAACAACAACATGAACCTCTCTGGTTAGGAAGGAAAACAACAACATGAACAAGGAAAACAACAACATGAACCTCTGGTTAGGAAGGAAAACAACAACATGAACCTCTGGAAGGAAAACAACAACATGAACCTCTGGTTAGGAAGGAAAACAACAACATGAACCTCTGGTTAGGAAGGAAAACAACAACATGAACCTCTGGTTAGGAAGGAAAACAACAACATGAACCTCTGGTTAGGAAGGAAAACAACAACATGAACCTCTGGTTAGGAAGGAAAACAACAAGATGAACCTCTCAAAACAATCATCTGATAATAAACAACAGCTCTGAGCTACCAAGGCAAATGAACACAACATCACTGTCTGTTACTGTACAACAAAAGTACAACACTACTGTTCCTCCTACCCCATAAGAAGCCTATTAGCCTATTTCCACTTAGCCAAGCTGCCTCGCTTATTTCTCCTTGGCTGATATTGTGCTGTGCGTTCAGATGAACTTTGTTTCCTGCCTCCCTGCATCTCTCAACGCCCCCTTTGTTCTCCCAGGACCCTCTCTGCGACGCTTTATACGAACACACAACCCGCGTGTCATTCTACTTCTTCCAAGCCATATGTGAATGAACAAAGAGGCTGGGTTGAGGCCTTTTGTGGTATTTGTTCATGTTTTTCATCTGAGCTTAAAAATACCTAATGACTTTGCGGTGAGCTGATGCATGTGGCTCGTGGCTTCCAAAATGAAGTAAATTCTATCTATTCCCATACCATGCCACTATTTTCCAATGGCCCTCGTTAGAACTTTGGCAGCTGTTAATTTGGTTGCTGCATGCTTTGCCAATATTAGTTTAAGCATCATAAAGCTTTCTGTGAACTGCAGCGAGGCCTGCTGTACAGTGGTCTTCTGAATAACACTGTTTCTTCTCTGTAGGGAAATTGACCCCTGACCTGTCAGACCTACAGTCACTAGGTAGCAGCTACAGCCTGTTCAGGTATATTCAGCTACTAGCAGTAGTTTTCCTCATGTTGGGGAGCAGAAAGGTGTCTGCAGTACACTCTGTGCTGCTGTGGAATACCGTGTTGCAGGACAAAAAGTCCCCGCTTTAAAATAATGAACCATATTTACATGTGGTACCTGGCTCTCCCTCAAGGAATCACTCAACTGGGTAAGCGGTTGAAAATGCTGTTGACAGCTATGAATTATTTGGAAAATGGCAAATAATTAAAGTAAATAGTAATAATAATCTTATTATAATTGTTATATCCTATCCATTCTCATAGTAAACATCTCTTTTCTTAGATTTGCTCAACATAATGCCTCCAAACAAGAACCTCAAAAGTAAACACAGATCTTGTTCTCCAAAGTAACCCGATTGCGGTTATAAAAAGAGGCTTTAATGTGGTGGGCATCATGTTAAAACCCTGTTCACATCATTCATCTGGTGGTGCTGTTGAAACAGACAGATATATTTGTGGAGATAGATGAAATGGTGACTGTGTTAGTGAGCTATGTGCATGTCTCTGGCTTCTGGCCACCACTCTCTCTCTCCCCCTGGGAAGAGGACCTCCGTGGGCCCTGCCTCTCCTCTCCTCCCTGCCTCCTCCTAATCCACAGCCCGCTGCGAACTCACTTCCCAGAGGCATCTGGCGCTAGCCTTTCCCTCTGCCCTGCACAGGACATAAAAGGGCACAACTGATCCCTGACGACAGGGGCTGGTGCGCGCCTTGCTCCTGTCCTGACTCCACAGTAGCCGCAGAAGAAAGGTTCCCACTGGGGTAACTGGGAGAGGCTGGGGACCTAGAGAACATCTGCCCTGAGGGCCAGAGGGGTGGGAGAGTCTGCTGCGGTTGACGACGTGGGAACTATCCCTCTATGGCCACTAACTGCACCTCTAATCCTGAATTTATGGGTGTGATGTGAAAGCAGACAAAATAAATCATTCATGTTTCAGTTCTTTGACTTTGTCAACAAGCAGGTTTATGTGAGGTAGACCATACAATTTGTGAAACGTTGTGTGTTGTAATTATTTTGTTGGGAATGTTGGGAAATGGGGAAATTGGTGGGAAATGTTTTAAAAGGGCGTTTAGAAGGGATCTTAAAGAGGCGAGTGCTCTTGTATTGTCCTGAGAAATATCTCTCCCTCCATCTTGAGAATGTTGCAGCTATTAAAGGTGAGCCTGATTCATTTTCCCTCTGCTCGGGGCTCTGAAGTGCCATGGAAACTGACACAAATATTTACGTCAGACAAACGTTGGCGCATCGAGGCATTCCTCGCCACTGTTTACGCTCCAGGCCCACAAAGGGAGATGACGCTTTGTCACACGGGTGCTACACGAATTTACACCTCTGTGCCCAGGACCTCAAACAAGCGCAGCGGCTGCCGGGGCCAGGCCTGGAGAAGGGCCAGCTTTGTCCTCAGGCACCCTGTCCTTCCCTCACCTACCTGTGAAAACCAGGGAGCAGTGGGCGCCTTCAAACACCACTATTCCCCCAACCCAGCTCCCCCTGGTCTACTGCTCTGGCAGTCCTCACCTCTCTCTGGTCCACTATAGGAACACACTGTGCACTGGTGGGGGGGTGAATCCAGGCAGCAGTCTGAAGATTTCACCGTTACATAGAACTGACTGGATGGCTTTTCAGCATGGGGAAAAGGGAAAACTATAGGTGAGAAGTCTGTACTTACCATCCAGATCCTCTGGCCTGGTGAGGTCAATGACTCTGTGGCCAATTTTGCCATCCTCTCCCAGTTTGCTAAGATGGTGACCAAGGCTCTCAAAGTGTGCCCGCTCCTACAGTACACAGAAACAGAGAGGAAAGAGAGAGAGAGACAATGAGGAACCTGAACAAATGGCTGCATATACAGTACATCTCTTTCCATATCAAGATCATAGCTGATCAGTAGAATAACTGAATGAGTCATTTCTGAAACACAGTATTTCTTTGAAATAACTGCGAGCTCTATTGTAGAGGCGCTCCTTTGACATTGTGGACGTGGATAGAGCTTCCCTTTACCATCCCTGCCTGCATTCAGCAGATGCTATAATGTCTGACATGCGGGAGGGAGGTAGAGACAGTAGGAGCCAGGGGTGCTGTAATAGAGTTACAGAGGAACACTTTGTGATCCCAGGCATACAATAGGGACTGGGGCCCTCTCTTTGCAGCGCTCAGGTTTTCCCTCTGTAATCTTTGCTGTACATCCCCCTGTCTGTCTGGTACTAGCGCCCAGAGCTCAGCAGCCATCACGTATTCAGGGCTCATGCTTTATAGAACACACCGTGTTCTCCCTTTTGTCATGTCGCTTTATGCTCAGATTAAACTTGGCATCATGTTGTACTTGACGCACAATGAAACCCGTTCATTCCGCTCGCCTGTGACAATGTTAAACGTCATGTCCGTGTGCATTTACAGAATAAAATAACAGCTTTCGGGGCCCTCTGAATAGTTGCTGCACATTACACTTAATGTATTATGCAGGGGGAGAGTGCCGACTGCTGCTCGCTCCATTGTTAAATGACCTAGTTCGGCAGTGAATGCGCAGGGCATTAGCACAGGGCTGTCTTCCTCTCTAAAGACTCAAGTAGGAGATGGACACTTTGACTCGGCATGACACAAATAATCTCTCCCCCTCGGATTCGCCTGGAAGACACTAAAAGCAGGCATGTTGCCAGGGTTCAGCCAAGAGAGTTTGTTTTACTCCCAGGGTGAGCATTATATCTCTGCACTATGTGTACCCCTCCTCTTCCTGTGTCTTTTCTGAGGTTGCCTATCACACGCAGTTTGTACAGACACTCAGGTGGGCTCCCTATACAATGCTAACAGCTCCCCTGCCACACACACAGACACCGACACCAACACACACATTAATCTTTCACTGTTTTCTGGGCTTTCACTCTTTTGTTTGTGTTCTTGTTTTTCCACCCACATGGGAGCTTGTATACCTCTCTCCTATCAGAGAAAATATAATGTACCATTACACTTCTGGAGGTTAATACAGAACATCACCTGCAATACAATGCTGTTTGATTTAGTTTCATAGAACATCCTGATCAAAAGCATTTCTTCCAGAAGAAAACAGACAGTTGTTCTTTCATTTCTCAGATAATTTTTGTTGTTGTTGATTGTCACAAAAAAATCCATTGTCAATTTACTGAAATATTTTTCCTCTTTCAGTTTCCCTTTGATTGGCCAGGAAGACCTGAAAAGGATTACAAGAAGACAAATTGAGACATTTGAATTCCACTTCAAGTCTTTTCCATCATCCTGAGGCATTTTATTTATTCAAGAACTATTCCTCAAAAAGAGAGAGTATGTCTCTCTCTGTGTGTGTCCCTGTGTGTATCTGTGTGTGTCTCTGTGTGTGAAAGACAGTGAGAGTGCTGCAATTTACCATCATGCTTCAAGGAGCCATCATTATGTATCAACATCTGAGTGATTCTGATCTACAATTAACCACCACCTGCTTATGGCCTGTGATTAGAGGCTGCCTATCTGCCTTGGCTTTGCTAACTTAAGTGTTTTCTAATTATGACATATGCGCTGGTCCCCGCTGGGCAGAAGGCGCTTTGTAAAGATAAGATAGAGCGCCATGCCTTCCCAGCGCCACGCTCCGTGTGAAGCGACACACACTGCTGTATTCATCACCCAGCCACATTATTGCACTTAATGAAAGAGGCTAGCGGCCCGATGACAAATTGATGGATGTGCGATTAGTCGGACGGGCAATGGCGGCCTGGGATGGGATGCTACATGGACAGTCCTCTCCTCTCTGCTGGGAGGGCCTGGGAGGACTCAGCATTCTGGGGGAACTGTGTAATAAATTAGCTGTCTACCCCCCCACCCCCCACTCCACTGGCCCCTCCTGATCAATCAAGGCCTTTTATAAACTCATGATCATTAAGCATCATGTTGGGCTGAGGGGATGAGTAACAGGAGCCATCCATCAGACTTTCATTAACAACTAGCTCAGCGCTAAACTTCTCCTTTCTCCACCACAAAGTCCCAGTGATCACACAGAGGGGAGATCAGCTACCGCACCAGTCAGCTGGGGCCAGTGTTGAACAAGTTATTACCTCCACATCATTAAATATAATAGAACTTCTGTACAGTCTGATGATACATGAACAATCATTGTTACATTGGCCTATAACAGGTTGATTTAGGATGTGTTGTCTAATGTGAGTTACTGTATTCTTATGTACTCTGCTGTACTCTACTGTAGCTGGATTGTACTGTATGTCAGTTACAAGGTTATTAAACATTGTACAAATATGACTTTCTCTTTCCCTGTGTTGGCAATGCTAATGAACATTAGACTAAATATGTGCAATATGCTACAATGAATTTCCATTACATTTTATACAGTATGTTTTATATACTTATTGCTTATAACCTTTATCATTTATGTCCATGCATTAGAATTGCAGTTATAATTATGGAGATAAATTATATGCACAACATCAGGCTTTTTTGTTTCAAGGCTTGAAAATATTCAGTGAACTAATGCTACTTTACTACCCCTGCTTCAAGTGCTGTGATAAATTAATGGCATTTTATTATTTTATGATGTCATGAAATTTTTACTGATCACTCTGGCACAGAAGGACATGCGGTGGTATCCAGGGACGATGGCCCTCCGTCCGTCCAGAGAGACGGTACAGTATGCTCACCACCGCCTGCCTGCTGCATGCCCACTATACAGGACATGTATAATGTACAGTAGTGAGGATGGCAAGAGCACATAGCTTCAGCAAATGGAGAAAAGAATAGGACAACTGGGATAGGAGAGAGAGGGTGAGAGAAAAACAGAGAGGGAGAGAGAAAGAGAGAGAGAGAGAGAAGGAGAAGAAGAGAGAGAGAGATGCAGGGAGTGAAAGGGGGAGAGATTGTTTTTAAACTTGACAGAATAAATGCACAAGCGAAGGAGAGGCAGGGAATGAAGAAGAGAGAACATGAGAGAGGGGCAGGGAGAGAGAGAGAATACAAAATATAAAATGGTACAAGTTGTTCCCCTCCCATTCTGAACACGGCCTCTGGCGAGCGAGAGGTCCTTCCCTCAAATGAGTTCAGCATGCAGCCCTCATCCCACATCTCAAATTATAGCGACGCGCTCCAAGCTCAAGTGGAAAAAAAGCCACCCACAATAATCTCCTCCTCCCTGCCCAGTGCTCTTTTTGTCTCAAATTTGGTTACAAACATATTTTGTTCGATAGCAAATGGCTGCCCAGTCAAGTCATTCCATAGCCATAGAGAACAGAGCAGGGCGAGGGATGGCAGAGTCAGTGGAACTTCTTAGCTTAGCATTGGAGAAGTGTGGAACCCGAGAAGGCCCATGTCAGCACTGTGAAGAGGGCTTTAATCTGCCTGGCCACAGAACATGTGCAGGAGGCCCGCTTCTCTGCCCACAGCCACAGGGCGTATCCTGGGCCTGGGCAGCCCTGGCAGAGGCAGCTAGAGGCAGTGGTAAAGAAAGAAGAAGAAGAGGCAGAGAGAGGCAGGAGGCCCTGTGCATTGTGCCTGTGTCTACCCTATATTTCCGCATCACACTGACACTCCACTTCTGCCCCTCTCCTTTATAAATAGCCTGGCCTTGGATTGTCTGCTCCATACAACTGTAAGATAATAAGGATTGTTAGAGCCTGTTTAAGGTCCGGTATTAAGGACAGCTGAAAACATTGTCTAGATTTAAGTGAAAAAAAGTAGAGAAGTCCTCCACTATTCTTCTGTTAAAGGGACTGCTTCTGTAAGATACTGAAAAGCTTTACTTGACGAAAATCAAGCAGGACAGGTGCGTAAACCATGGAGTTTGGTCATTTCCTTTTTTCGGTTTCCCAGGTGCATAGGGCTAATACCTTGATAAAAAAAAGACAACTGACAAAGGCCATAATATTCTGTTGAATAACTGTTATTGTCATGTCTGTGAAAGCGGGCCTCGCAGCATATGCTGCAGCTCAAACACCTGGTCTATGGGGAGGTGAAGCACACAGCTCTCTGATCTGAGCACAATAGCAGGCTTTGTGTATCAGCTGTCACTCATCACAAAGGTCACATATGACCCAGAGAGGAGACCTTGAGGGCCTAATACTCTGTAATTTGCGCCCTGCCCTGACTAAGATGGAGACAAAGTGCTCTTTGAACATGAAGTGGTGTTACATCCCGTTTTCTCATCCCAATCTGTTTTGTATTTCAGTTGTAACCAATTGCAATGTTATTTATAATGTTGCAGCTCTCCAGTAGTTGGTAGTTTTGAACCATTTACGTCTTAAGCCCATCCAGTGGTGTGGTAAGCCAAGGGTTTCTTTCATGCAGCCTCTCTTTTTCCCCTGCTCCCTGGGCCTCAGCCCTGCACTGCAGAAGCTCCACAGGCCTCATCCCCCAAGGCAGGCACAGGATCACTCAGGCCATAGATGGACCACTGCCCTAGACATCCAGTCCTCTGAGTCCTCCAGCCTCTACTGACAGCACCAGGCTACCACCTCATTAAGAGAGCAGCACAGAGTAGCATCTTAGTTCAATTATGGAGCTGACTGCTAACTGCTACCCGTAATCCGGGCTGGACGCCAGATAGAGTTGTTGGTTTGTTTTTAATGACAGAATATACTATCATACACCAGGCTGAGATGTTCTTCTCTTTTCCTCTGGAAGGAGAACCAAGTCAGCCACACAAAACCTGACCTTTCAACTTAATTTGCAAATGGTGCATTTAATGCATTGCCATCTCTGCTCTGTGCTGTAAAGGCCTTTCTGACAGAGCTCTCCTGTGGTTTTTTATTCCACACTGGTTGAGATCATTTGCTGTTGTATTTTTACGGGTTTCCAGCTCTCAATGACCCTGAACTGTTCACTGCCTCCTCCGGGGACCGTTAAGTTGGGCTCACATCTCTGCCTTATCAAACCCTCTGCTTACAATAACACAATAGTACCATAACCACAACAATATGGAGAGTGAACTGAGTGACCTGGCAGACACAGGAGCCGTTATGTGCCCACTGTAACAATGCTGCAGCAGAGCACAACAGGCCCATTATGGCGTGTTCTCTCAGAGGCCCGGCCGACAGTGAGCGTGGCTCTCTCTGCAGGTCTAGAGCTCTAGGGCCAGTAACATTTTCGAGCGGCTGCAGTGTATTGGCAATTCCCCATTTTACACCGCAACTACGGAAAATAAGGGAACTAGCTCAGCCAACAGCCCAACCGGGATGCGGCCTTGATGTCTTTCTGGAGAGAGGTGAGACAGACAGAGAGACAGAAAGACAGAAAGAGAGAAAAAGAGAGCGGGTGGCATTGTTTCAGTCCTGGCCTGGGACAGACGCCCACACACATCCACAACCTCTTTCAGAGTCATAGACTATTTTTATTCCTTTGACAGATGTGAACAATAGGACAAAGCATTAATGTAAGCAATACTCAACAATGGCACTTGCTGGCTATGGCCAGTGACTGGGAGCAGAACATAATCTAATTTGGACGGCCAAACCCATGTATGCCAGGGATTTACATTGCAGCCAAAAAGCCTTGGTTGGCAATTTCCAAGACAGCAGTCGAAAAGCAGCAGAAAATTGCTTCCAGGGCTGCAGACCAGACAAGATTATATTCAAAGTCTTTGTGAGGGCTTTGCCTGAATAGGACCTCGACACACGCACACACGCACACACACACACACACACACACACACACACACACACACACACACACACACACACACACACACACACACACACACACACACACACACACACACACACACACACACACACACACACACACACACACACACACACACACACACACACACACACACACACACACAGACACACAGACACAGACACACACACACACAGATTAGAGAGAAGAGCATTTCTACTACTCGCAAAAGGTTAGGAGTCAGGACTTTGTGGAACACCAGCAATGCTCCATTTGAATATGTTCGGCTCTGAGCTGTACAACATGGGAAAGAGAATATTGTACTCATCAATAATGTAGGGAGGAGGGGGTGTCAGGGGGACAGGGGCAGTTCAATAGGTTAATACACTGGCCTTTCACCCTTTGATTTCAGTTTGGGAGATGTCAGCAGAGGAATATATTGTATCTTTACACACAGCCTCCAGTGAACAGCGGGTACTACCAAGACCAAGACAAGAGCTATGGGAATATCAACCAAGACAAGAGCTATGGGAATATCAACCAAGACAAGAGCTATGGGAATATCAACCAAGACAAGAGCTATGGGAATATTAACCAAGATAAGAGCTATAAGAATCTAAAGCAAGACAATAGCTATGGGAATGTCAACCAAGACAAGAGCTATGGGAATATCAACCAAGACAAGAGCTATGGGAATATCAACCAAGACAAGAGCTATGGGAATATCAACCAAGACAAGAGCTATGGGAATATCAACCCAGACAAGAGCTACAGGAATATCAACCAAGACAAGAGCTATGGGAATATCAACCAAGACAAGAGCTATGGGAATATTAACCAAGATAAGAGCTATAAGAATCTAAAGCAAGACAAGAGCTATGGGAATGTCAACCAAGACAAGAGCTATGGTAATATCAACCAAGACAAGAGCTATGGGAATATCAACCAAGACAACAGCTATGGGAATATCAACCAAGACAAGAGCTATGGGAATATCAACCAAGACAAGAGCTATGGGAATATTAACCAAGATAAGAGCTTTAAGAATCTAAAGTAAGACAAGAGCTATGGGAATGTCAACCAAGACAAGAGCTATGGGAATATCAACCAAGACAAGAGCTATGGGAATATCAACCAAGACAAGAGCTATGGGAATATAACCCAAGACAAGAGCTATGGGAATATTAACCAAGATAAGAGCTATAAGAATCTAAAGCAAGACAATAGCTATGGGAATGTCACCAATCTGTGACACCTGAATCAGTGACTCTGAGGCCTGTTTTCTCCTGTATCTCAGTTCATATAGTATAGGACAAACTATGAAATCTCCAACCTGGAGATGAATACACCCAATCCTAACAGTTTTACCAGTTCTAGCTAGCTATGCTAATAGCAGGAGACAATTCCAGGCGTTGCAAATGGATCCTGTTGTATTTGATTGTACACATTCTCAGTTGTTTTAGATAAAAGAATCCACTGAGCAAATAAATAATGGAACAAAGTAATTGCCCTCTACAGACAATAATACCTTTTGATAAATATTTCAAAAAGGAACATTTTTGGAAAGGCTTTTATTGCACACCATTAACTGCAGTATTAGACTTAAAACATCATCCAGCGATCATACACTGTTTACCAGGGGGCAGGGCCACCGACGTTAAGGCTAATCTGAAGATGGTGCTGGCTAAAGCTAAAACTGGCGAGTGTAGAGAGTATAGAGATATTGTTATCCACATCAGAACCAACGATATTAGGATGAAACAGTCAGAGGTCACCAAGTGCAACATAGCTTCAGCGTGTAAATCAGCTAGAAAGATGTGTCGGCATCGAGTAATTGTCTCTGGCCCCCTCCCAGTTAGGGGGAGTGATGAGCTCTACAGCAGAGTCTCACAACTCTACAGCAGAGTCTCCCAAAAGATAGAATTTGAAGATAATTCGCCCTCTTTCTGGGACTCACCCACAAACAGGACCAAGCCTGGCCTGCTTAGGAGTGAAGGACTCCATCTTAGCTGGAGGGGTGCTCTCATCGACTCAGTGGGTTTTGTCCAACATGTCTCCGGACCTACTCACTGTCACAGTCATACTCTGGACCTAGTTTTGTCCCATGGAATAAATGTTGTGGATCTTAATGTTTTTTCCTCATAATCCTGGACTATCGGACCACCATTTTATTATGTTTGCAATTGCAACAAATAATCTGCTCAGACCCCAACCAAGGAGCATCAAAAGTTGTGCTGTGCTATAAATTCACAGACAACACAACGATTCCTTGATGCCCTTCCAGACTCCCTCTGCCTACCCAAGGACGTCGGAGGACAAAAATCAGTTAACCACCTAACTGAGGACCTTAATTTAACCTTGCGCAATACCCTAGATGCAGTTGCACCCCTAAAAACTAAAAACATTTCTCACAAGAAACTAGCTCCCTGATATACAGAAAATACCCGAGCTCTGAAGCAAGCTTCCAGAAAATTGGAACGGAAATGGCGCCACACCAAACTGGAAGTCTTCCGACTAGCTTGGAAAGACGGTACCGTGCAGTATCGAAGAGCCCTTACTGCTGCTCGATTATCCTATTTTCCAACTTAATTGAGGAAAATAAGAACAATCTGAAATGTATTTTTGATTCTGTCGCAAAGCTAACTAAAAAGCAGCATTCCCCAAGTGAGGATGGCTTTCACTTCAGCAGTAATAAATTCATGAACTTCTTTGAGGATAAGATCATGATTATTAGAAAGTAAATTACGGACTCTTCTTTAAATCTGCGTATTCCTTCAAAGCTCAGTTGTCCTGAGTCTGCACAACACTGCCAGGACCTAGGATCAAGAGAGACACTCAAGTGTTTTAGTACTATATCTCTTGACACAATGATGAAAATAATCATGGCCTCTAAATCTTCAAGCTGCATACTGGACCTTATTCCAACTAAACTACTGAAAGAGCTGCTTCCAGTGCTTGGCCCTCCTATGTTGAACATAATAAACGGCTCTCTATCCACCGGATGTGTACCAAACTCACTAAAAGTGGCAGTAATAAAGCCTCTCTTGAAAAAGCCAAACCTTGACCCAGAAAATATAAAAAACGATCGGCCTATATCGAATCTTCCATTCCTCTCAAGAATTTTAGAAAAGGCTGTTGCGCAGCAACTCACTGCCTTCCTGAAGACAAACAATGTATACGAAATGCTTCAGTCTGGTTTAAGACCACAACATAGCACTGAGACTGCACTCATGAAGATGGTAAATGCATCTGTCCTCGTGCTCCTAGACCTTAGTGCTGCTTTTGATACCATCGATCACCACATTCTTTTGGAGAGATTGGAAACCCAAATTGGTCTACACGGACATGTTCTGGCCTGGTTTAGATCTTATCTGTCAGAAAGATATCAGTTTGTCTCTGTGAATGGCTTGTCATCTGACAAATCAACTGTAAATTCCGGTGTTCGTCAAGGTTCTGTTTTAGGACAACTATTGTTTTCACGATATATTTTACCTCTTGGGGATGTCATTCGAAAACATAATGTTAACTTTCATTGCTATGAGGATGACACACAGTTGTACATTTCAATGAAACATGGTGAAGCCCCAAAATTGCCCTCGCTAGAAGCCTGTGTTTCAGACATAAGGAAGAGGATGGCTGCAAACTTTCTACTTTTAAACTCGGACAAAACAGAGATGCTTGTTCTAGGTCCCAAGAAACAAAGAGATCTTCTGTTGAATCTGACAATTAATCTTAATGGTTGTACAGTCGTCTCAAATCAAACTGTGAAGGACCTCGCGTTACTCTGGACCCTGATCTCTCTTTTGACGAACATATCAAGACTGTTTCAAGGACAGCTTTTTTCCATATACGTAACATTGCAAAAATCAGAAACTTTCTGTCCAGAAAAAAAAAATAATAATCCATGCTTTTGTTACTTCTAGGTTAGACTACTGCATTGCTCTACTTTCCAGCTACCCGGATAAAGCACTAAATAAACTTCAGTTAATGCTAAATATGGCTGCTAGAATCCTGACTAGAACCTATTTTTTTATTATATTACTCCAGTACTACCCTCCCTACACTGGCTTCCTGTTAAGGCAAGGGCTGATTTCAAAGTTTTACTGCTAACCTACAAAGCATTACATGGGCTTGCTCCTACCTATCTCTCTGATTTGGTCATGCCGTACATACCTACATGTCGCTAGGGTTACAAGACGCAGGCCTCCTAATTTTCCCTAGAATTTCTAAGCAAACAGCTGGAGGCAGGGCTTTCTCCTCTAGAGCTCAATTTTTATGGAATGGTCTGCCTACCCATATGAGAGACGCAAACTCGGTCTCAACCTTTAAATCTTTACTGAAGACT